>NW_027664159.1:0-544000 GCF_963264785.1 Psittacula echo | reverse complement strand
CCTAACCCTAACCCTAACCCTAACCCTAACCCTAACCCTAACCCTAACCCTAACCCTAACCCTAACCCTAACCCTAACCCTAACCCTAACCCTAACCCTAACCCTAACCCTAACCCTAACCCTAACCCTAACCCTAACCCTAACCCTAACCCTAACCCTAACCCTAACCCTAACCCTAACCCTAACCCTAACCCTAACCCTAACCCTAACCCTAACCCTAACCCTAACCCTAACCCTAACCCTAACCCTAACCCTAACCCTAACCCTAACCCTAACCCTAACCCTAACCCTAACCCTAACCCTAACCCTAACCCTAACCCTAACCCTAACCCTAACCCTAACCCTAACCCTAACCCTAACCCTAACCCTAACCCTAACCCTAACCTAACCCTAACCCTAACCCTAACCCTAACCCTAACCCTAACCCTAACCCTAACCCTAACCCTAACCCTAACCCTAACCCTAACCCTAACCCTAACCCTAACCCTAACCCTAACCCTAACCCTAACCCTAACCCTAACCCTAACCCTAACCCTAACCCTAACCCTAACCCTAACCCTAACCCTAACCCTAACCCTAACCCTAACCCTAACCCTAACCCTAACCCTAACCCTAAACCCTAACCCTAACCCTAACCCTAACCCTAACCCTAACCCTAACCCTAACCCTAACCCTAACCCTAACCCTAACCCTAACCCTAACCCTAACCCTAACCCTAACCCTAACCCTAACCCTAACCCTAACCCTAACCCTAACCCTAACCCTAACCCTAACCCTAACCCTAACCCTAACCCTAACCCTAACCCTAACCCTAACCCTAACCCTAACCCTAACCCTAACCCTAACCCTAACCCTAACCCTAACCCTAACCCTAACCCTAACCCTAACCCTAACCCTAACCCTAACCCTAACCCTAACCCTAACCCTAACCCTAACCCTAACCCTAACCCTAACCCTAACCCTAACCCTAACCCTAACCCTAACCCTAACCCTAACCCTAACCCTAACCCTAACCCTAACCCTAACCCTAACCCTAACCCTAACCCTAACCCTAACCCTAACCCTAACCCTAACCCTAACCCTAACCCTAACCCTAACCCTAACCCTAACCCTAACCCTAACCCTAACCCTAACCCTAACCCTAACCCTAACCCTAACCCTAACCCTAACCCTAACCCTAACCCTAACCCTAACCCTAACCCTAACCCTAACCCTAACCCTAACCCTAACCCTAACCCTAACCCTAACCCTAACCCTAACCCTAACCCTAACCCTAACCCTAACCCTAACCCTAACCCTAACCCTAACCCTAACCCTAACCCTAACCCTAACCCTAACCCTAACCCTAACCCTAACCTAACCCTAACCCTAACCCTAACCCTAACCCTAACCCTAACCCTAACCCTAACCCTAACCCTAACCCTAACCCTAACCCTAACCCTAACCCTAACCCTAACCCTAACCCTAACCCTAACCCTAACCCTAACCCTAACCCTAACCCTAACCCTAACCCTAACCCTAACCCTAACCCTAACCCTAACCCTAACCCTAACCCTAACCCTAACCCTAACCCTAACCCTAACCCTAACCCTAACCCTAACCCTAACCCTAACCCTAACCCTAACCCTAACCCTAACCCTAACCCTAACCCTAACCCTAACCCTAACCCTAACCCTAACCCTAACCCTAACCCTAACCCTAACCCTAACCCTAACCCTAACCCTAACCCTAACCCTAACCCTAACCCTAACCCTAACCCTAACCCTAACCCTAACCCTAACCCTAACCCTAACCCTAACCCTAACCCTAACCCTAACCCTAACCCTAACCCTAACCCTAACCCTAACCCTAACCCTAACCCTAACCCTAACCCTAACCCTAACCCTAACCCTAACCCTAACCCTAACCCTAACCCTAACCCTAACCCTAACCCTAACCCTAACCCTAACCCTAACCCTAACCCTAACCCTAACCCTAACCCTAACCCTAACCCTAACCCTAACCCTAACCCTAACCCTAACCCTAACCCTAACCCTAACCCTAACCCTAACCCTAACCCTAACCCTAACCCTAACCCTAACCCTAACCCTAACCCTAACCCTAACCCTAACCCTAACCCTAACCCTAACCCTAACCCTAACCCTAACCCTAACCCTAACCCTAACCCTAACCCTAACCCTAACCCTAACCCTAACCCTAACCCTAACCCTAACCCTAACCCTAACCCTAACCCTAACCCTAACCCTAACCCTAACCCTAACCCTAACCCTAACCCTAACCCTAACCCTAACCCTAACCCTAACCCTAACCCTAACCCTAACCCTAACCCTAACCCTAACCCTAACCCTAACCCTAACCCTAACCCTAACCCTAACCCTAACCCTAACCCTAACCCTAACCCTAACCCTAACCCTAACCCTAACCCTAACCCTAACCCTAACCCTAACCCTAACCCTAACCCTAACCCTAACCCTAACCCTAACCCTAACCCTAACCCTAACCCTAACCCTAACCCTAACCCTAACCCTAACCCTAACCCTAACCCTAACCCTAACCCTAACCCTAACCCTAACCCTAACCCTAACCCTAACCCTAACCCTAACCCTAACCCTAACCCTAACCCTAACCCTAACCCTAACCCTAACCCTAACCCTAACCCTAACCCTAACCCTAACCCTAACCCTAACCCTAACCCTAACCCTAACCCTAACCCTAACCCTAACCCTAACCCTAACCCTAACCCTAACCCTAACCCTAACCCTAACCCTAACCCTAACCCTAACCCTAACCCTAACCCTAACCCTAACCCTAACCCTAACCCTAACCCTAACCCTAACCCTAACCCTAACCCTAACCCTAACCCTAACCCTAACCCTAACCCTAACCCTAACCCTAACCCTAACCCTAACCCTAACCCTAACCCTAACCCTAACCCTAACCCTAACCCTAACCCTAACCCTAACCCTAACCCTAACCCTAACCCTAACCCTAACCCTAACCCTAACCTAACCCTAACCCTAACCCTAACCCTAACCCTAACCCCTAACCCTAACCCTAACCCTAACCCTAACCCTAACCCTAACCCTAACCCTAACCCTAACCCTAACCCTAACCCTAACCCTAACCCTAACCCTAACCCTAACCCTAACCCTAACCCTAACCCTAACCCTAACCCTAACCCTAACCCTAACCCTAACCCTAACCCTAACCCTAACCCTAACCCTAACCCTAACCCTAACCCTAACCCTAACCCTAACCCTAACCCTAACCCTAACCCTAACCCTAACCCTAACCCTAACCCTAACCCTAACCCTAACCCTAACCCTAACCCTAACCCTAACCCTAACCCTAACCCTAACCCTAACCCTAACCCTAACCCTAACCCTAACCCTAACCCTAACCCTAACCCTAACCCTAACCCTAACCCTAACCCTAACCCTAACCCTAACCCTAACCCTAACCCTAACCCTAACCCTAACCCTAACCCTAACCCTAACCCTAACCCTAACCCTAACCCTAACCCTAACCCTAACCCTAACCCTAACCCTAACCCTAACCCTAACCCTAACCCTAACCCTAACCCTAACCCTAACCCTAACCCTAACCCTAACCCTAACCCTAACCCTAACCCTAACCCTAACCCTAACCCTAACCCTAAACCCTAACCCTAACCCTAACCCTAACCCTAACCCTAACCCTAACCCTAACCCTAACCCTAACCCTAACCCTAACCCTAACCCTAACCCTAACCCTAACCCTAACCCTAACCCTAACCCTAACCCTAACCCTAACCCTAACCCTAACCCTAACCCTAACCCTAACCCTAACCCTAACCCTAACCCTAACCCTAACCCTAACCCTAACCCTAACCCTAACCCTAACCCTAACCCTAACCCTAACCCTAACCCTAACCCTAACCCTAACCCTAACCCTAACCCTAACCCTAACCCTAACCCTAACCCTAACCCTAACCCTAACCCTAACCCTAACCCTAACCCTAACCCTAACCCTAACCCTAACCCTAACCCTAACCCTAACCCTAACCCTAACCCTAACCCTAACCCTAACCCTAACCCTAACCCTAACCCTAACCCTAACCCTAACCCTAACCCTAACCCTAACCCTAACCCTAACCCTAACCCTAACCCTAACCCTAACCCTAACCCTAACCCTAACCCTAACCCTAACCCTAACCCTAACCCTAACCCTAACCCTAACCCTAACCCTAACCCTAACCCTAACCCTAACCCTAACCCTAACCCTAACCCTAACCCTAACCCTAACCCTAACCCTAACCCTAACCCTAACCCTAACCCTAACCCTAACCCTAACCCTAACCCTAACCCTAACCCTAACCCTAACCCTAACCCTAACCCTAACCCTAACCCTAACCCTAACCCTAACCCTAACCCTAACCCTAACCCTAACCCTAACCCTAACCCTAACCCTAACCCTAACCCTAACCCTAACCCTAACCCTAACCCTAACCCTAACCCTAACCCTAACCCTAACCCTAACCCTAACCCTAACCCTAACCCTAACCCTAACCCTAACCCTAACCCTAACCCTAACCCTAACCCTAACCCTAACCCTAACCCTAACCCTAACCCTAACCCTAACCCTAACCCTAACCCTAACCCTAACCCTAACCCTAACCCTAACCCTAACCCTAACCCTAACCCTAACCCTAACCCTAACCCTAACCCTAACCCTAACCCTAACCCTAACCCTAACCCTAACCCTAACCCTAACCCTAACCCTAACCCTAACCCTAACCCTAACCCTAACCCTAACCCTAACCCTAACCCTAACCCTAACCCTAACCCTAACCCTAACCCTAACCCTAACCCTAACCCTAACCCTAACCCTAACCCTAACCCTAACCCTAACCCTAACCCTAACCCTAACCCTAACCCTAACCCTAACCCTAACCCTAACCCTAACCCTAACCCTAACCCTAACCCTAACCCTAACCCTAACCCTAACCCTAACCCTAACCCTAACCCTAACCCTAACCCTAACCCCTAACCCTAACCCTAACCCCTAACCCTAACCCTAACCCTAACCCTAACCCTAACCCTAACCCTAACCCTACCCTAACCCTAACCCTAACCCTAACCCTAACCCTAACCCTAATCCTAACCCTAACCCCAACCCCAACCCTAACCCTAACCCTAACCCTAACCCTAACCCTAACCCCTAACCCCTAACCCCTAACCCCTAACCCCTAACCCTAACCCCTAACCACTAACCCTAAACCTAATCGTAACCCTAACCCCCTAACCCCCCTAACGTTGCCCAGCATCCCAGGGAGTAGAGCATGAACGGTTGGACTCTGCTGCCACAGCCGAAGAGCCAGGGCAAAAAACTGGAGCTGTGTCTCTTCTGCAGAAAGTCAGCTTTGCAATGGTGCCATCCGCATTGCTGAGGTTCCTCGATTTCCCAACTCAAAGTCCATTACAATGGAACCTCTTCGGCACCCGTGCTGGCCTGCCCAGCATTCCAGGGAGTAGAGCACGAACGGTTGGCCTCTGCTCCCACAGCCAAAGAGCCAGGGCAAAAAACTGGAGCTGTGCCTCTTCTGCAGAAAGTCAGCTTTGCAACGGTGCCATCCGCATTGCTGAGGTTCCTCGATTTCCCAACTCAAAGTCCATTACAATGGAACCTCTCTGGCACCCGTGCTCGGCTGCCCAGCATCCCAGGCAGTAGAGCACGAACGGTTGGCCTCTGCTCCCACAGCCGAAGAGCCAGGGCAAAAAACTTGAGCTGTGCCTCTTCTGCAGAAAATCAGCTTTGCAACGGTGCCATCCGCATTGCTGTCGCTCCTCCATTTCCCAACTCAAAGTCCATTACAATGGAACCTCTTTGGCACCCGTGCTGGGCTGCCCAGCATCCCAGGGAGTAGAGCACGAACGGCTGGCCTCTGCTCCCACAGCCGAAGAGCCACGGCAAAAAGCTTGCTCTGTGACTCTTCTGCAGAAAGTCAGATTTGCAACCGTGCCATCCGCATTGCTGTCGCTCCTCGATTTCCCAGCTCAAAGTCCATTACAATGGAAACACTCTTTGGCACCCGTGCTGGGCTGCCCAGCATCCCAGGGAGTAGAGCACGAACGGTTGGACTCTGCTCCCACAGCCAAAGAGCCAGGGCAAAAAGATTGAGCTGTGCCTCTTCTGCAGAAAGTCAGCTTTGCAACGGTGCCATCCGCATTGCTGTCGCTCCTCCATTTCCCAACTCAAAGTCCATTACAATGGAACCTCTTTGGCACCCGTGCTGGGCTGCCCAGCGTCCCAGGGAGTAGAGCACGAACGCTTGGCCTCTGCTCCCACAGCCGAAGAGCCAGGGCAAAAAGCTTGAGCTGTGCCTCTTCTGCAGAAAGTCAGCTTTGCAACGGTGCCATCTGCATTGCTGTCGCTCCTCCATTTCCCAACTCAAAGTCCATTACAATGGAACCTCTCTGGCACCCGTGCTGGGCTGCCCAGCATCCCAGGGAGTAGAGCACGAACAGTTGGCCTCTGCTCCCACAGACGAAGAGCCAGGGCAAAAAACTGGAGCTGTGTCTCTTCTGCAGAAAGTCAGCTTTGCAACGGTGCCATCCGCATTGCTGTCGCTCCTCGATTTCCCAACTCAAAGTCCATTATAATGGAACCTCTGTGGCACCCGTGCTGGCCTGCCCAGCATCCCAGGCAGTAGAGCACGAACGGTTGGCCTCTGCTCCCACAGCCGAAGAGCCAGGGCAAAAAACTTGAGCTGTGCCTATTCTGCAGAAAGTCAGCTTTGCAACGGTGCCATCCGCTTTGCGGTCGTTCCTCGATTTCCCAACTCAAAGTCCATTATAATGGAACCTCTGTGGCACCCGTGCTGGGCTGCCCAGCATCCCAGGGAGTAGAGCACGAACGGTTGGCCTCTGCTCCCACAGCCGAAGAGCCAGGGCAAAAAACTGGAGCTGTGCCTATTCTGCAGAAAGTCAGCTTTGCAACGGTGCCATCCGCATGGCTGTCGCTCCTCGATTTCCCAACTCAAAGTCCATTACAATGGAACCTCTTTGGCACCCGTGCTCGGCTGCCCAGCATCCCAGGGAGTAGAGCACGAACGGTTGGCCTCTGCTCCCACAGCCGAAGAGTCAAGGCAAAAAACTTGAGCTGTGCCTCTTCTGCAGAAAGTTACCTTTGCAACGGTGCCATCCGCATTGCTGTCTCTCCTCGATTTCCCAACTCAAAGTCCATTACAATGGAACCTCTGTGGCACCCGTGCTCGGCTGCCCAGCATCCCAGGGAGTAGAGCACGAACGGTTGGCCTCTGCTCCCACAGCCGAAGAGCCAGGGCAAAAAACTTGAGCTGTGCCTCTTCTGCAGAAAGTCAGCTTTGCAACGGTGCCATCCGCATTGCTGTCGCTCCTCCATTTCCCAATTAAAAGTCCATTACAATGGAACCTCTTTGGCACCCGTGCCCGGCTGCCCAGCATCCCAGGGAGTAGAGCACGAACAGTTGGCCTGTACTACCACAGCCAAGGAGCCAGGGCAAAAAACTTGAGCTGTGCCTCTTCTGCAGAAAGTCAGCTTTGCAATGGTGCCATCCGCTTTGTTGTCGCTCCTCGATTTCCCAACTCAAAGTCCATTACAATGGAACCTCTTTGGCACCCGTGCTCGGCTGCCCAGCATCCCAGGGAGTAGAGCACGAACGGTTGGCCTCTGCTCCCACAGCCGAAGAGCCAGGGCAAAATACTTGAGCTGTGCCTCTTCTGCAGAAAGTCAGCTTTGCAACGGTGCCATCCGCTTTGCTGTCGCTCCTCCATTTCCCAACTCAAAGTCCATTACAATGGAACCTCTTTGGCACCCGTGCCCGGCTGCCCAGCATCCCAGGGAGTAGAGCACGAACGCTTGGCCTCTGCTCCCACAGCCAAAGAGCCAGGGCAAAAAACATGAGCTCTGCCTCTTCTGCAGAAAGTCAGCTTTGCAACGGTGCCATCCGCACTGCTGTCGCTCCTCCATTTCCCACCTCAAAGTCCATTACAATGGAATCTCTTTGGCACCCGTGCTGGGCTGCCCAGCATCCCAGGGAGTAGAGCACGAACGGTTGGCCTCTGCTCCCACAGCCGAAGAGTCAAGGCAAAAAACTTGAGCTCTGCCTCTTCTGCAGAAAGTCAGCTTTGCAACGGTGCCATCCGCATTGCTGTCGCTCCTCCATTTCCCAGCTCAAAGTCCATTACAATTGAAACTCTCTTTGGCACCCGTGCTGGGCTGCCCAGCATCCCAGGGAGTAGAGCACGAACGGTTGGCCTCTGCTCCCACAGCCGAAGAGCCAGGGCAAAAAACTGGAGCTGTTTCTCTTCTGCAGAAAGTTACCTTTGCAACGGTGCCATCCGCTTTGCGGTCGCTCCTCAATTTCCCAACTCAAAGTCCATTATAATGGAAGCTCTCTGGCACCCGTGCTCGGCTGCCCAGCATCCCAGGGAGTAGAGCACGAACGGTTGGCCTCTGCTCCCACAGCCGAAGAGCCAGGGCAAAAAACTTGAGCTGTGCCTCTTCTGCAGAAAGTCACCTTTGCAACGGTGCCATCCGCATTGCTGTCGCTCCTCCACTTCCCAATTAAAACTCCATTACAATGGAACCTCTTTGGCACCCGTGCCCGGCTGCCCAGCATCCCAGGCAGTAGAGCACGAACAGTTGGCCTGTACTACCACAGCCAAGGAGCCAGGGCAAAAAACTTGAGCTGTGCCTCTTCTGCAGAAAGTCAGCTTTGCAATGGTGCCATCCGCTTTGCTGTCGCTCCTCGATTTCACAACTCAAAGTCCATTACAATGGAACCTCTTTGGCACCCGTGCTGGGCTGCCCAGCATCCCAGGGAGTAGAGCACGAACGGTTGGACTCTGCTCCCACAGCCGAAGAGCCAGGGCAAAATACTTGAGCTGTGCCTCTTCTGCAGAAAGTCAGCTTTGCAACGGTGCCATCCGCTTTGCTGTCGCTCCTCGATTTCCCAACTCAAAGTCCATTACAATGGAACCTCTTTGGCACCCGTGCCCGGCTGCCCAGCATCCCAGGGAGTAGAGCACGAACAGTTGGCCTGTACTACCACAGCCAAGGAGCCAGGGCAAAAAACTTGAGCTGTGCCTCTTCTGCAGAAAGTCAACTTTGCAATTGTGCCATCCGCTTTGCTGTCGCTCCTCGATTTCCCAACTCAAAGTCCATTACAATGGAACCTCTTTGGCACCCGTGCTGGGCTGCCCAGCATCCCAGGGAGTAGAGCACGAACGGTTGGCCTCTGCTCCCACAGCCGAAGAGTCAAGGCAAAAAACTTGAGCTGTGCCTCTTCTGCAGAAAGTCACCTTTGCAACGGTGAAATTCCGCATTGCTGTCGCTCTTCCATTTCCCAACTCAAAGTCCATTACAATGGAACCTCTTTGGCACCCGTGCTGGGCAGCCCAGCCTTTCAGGGAGTAGAGCACGAACGGTTGGCCTCTGCTCCCACAGCCGAAGAGTCAAGGCAAAAAACTTGAGCTCTGCCTCTTCTGCAGAAAGTCACCTTTGCAACGGTGCCATCCGCATTGCTGTCTCTCCTCGATTTCCCAACTCAAAGTCCATTACAATGGAACCTCTTTGGCACCCGTGCTGGGCTGCCCAGCCTCCCAGGGAGTAGACCACGAACGGTTGGCCTCTGCTCCCACAGACGAAGAGCCAGGGCAAAAAACTGGAGCTGTGTCTCTTCTGCAGAAAGTCAGCTTTGCAATGGTGCCATCCGCTTTGCGGTCGTTCCTCGATTTCCCAACTCAATGTCCATTATAATGGAACCTCTTCGGCACCCGTGCTGGGCTGCCCAGCCTTTCAGGGAGTAGAGCACGAACGGTTGGCCTCTGCTCCCACAGCCGAAGAGCCAGGGCAAAAAGCTTGAGCTGTGCCTCTTCTGCAGAAAGTCAGCTTTGCAACGGTGCCATCCGCATTGCTGTTGCTCCTCCATTTCCCAACTCAAAGTCCATTACAATGGAACCTCTTTGGCACCCGTGCTGGGCTGCCCAGCATCCCAGGGAGTAGAGCACGAACGGTTGGCCTCTGCTCCCACAGACGAAGAGCCACGGCAAAAAACTTGAGCTGTGCCTCTTCTGCAGAAAATCAGCTTTGCAACGGTGCCATCCGCATTGCTGTCGCTCCTCCATTTCCCAACTCAAAGTCCATTACAATGGAACCTTATTGGCACCCGTGCTCGGCTGCCCAGCATCCCAGGGAGTAGAGCACGAACGGCTGGCCTCTGCTCCCACAGCCGAAGAGCCAGGGCAAAAAGCTTGCTCTGTGACTCTTCTGCAGAAAGTCAGCTTTGCAACCGTGCCATCCGCATTGCTGTCGCTCCTCGATTTCCCAGCTCAAAGTCCATTACAATGGAAACACTCTTTGGCACCCGTGCTGGGCTGCCCAGCATCCCAGGGAGTAGAGCACGAACGGTTGGACTCTGCTCCCACAGCCAAAGAGCCAGGGCAAAAAGATTGAGCTGTGCCTCTTCTGCAGAAAGTCAGCTTTGCAACGGTGCCATCCGCATTGCTGTCGCTCCTCGATTTCCCAACTCAAAGTCCATTACAATGGAACCTCTTTGGCACCCGTGCTGGGCTGCCCAGCGTCCCAGGGAGTAGAGCACGAACGCTTGGCCTCTGCTCCCACAGCCGAAGAGCCAGGGCAAAAAGCTTGAGCTGTGCCTCTTCTGCAGAAAGTCAGCTTTGCAACGGTGCCATCTGCATTGCTGTCGCTCCTCCATTTCCCAACTCAAAGTCCATTACAATGGAACCTCTCTGGCACCCGTGCTGGGCTGCCCAGCCTCCCAGGGAGTAGAGCACGAACGGTTGGCCTGTGCTCCCACAGACGAAGAGCCAGGGCAAAAAACTGGAGCTGTGTCTCTTCTGCAGAAAGTCAGCTTTGCAACGGTGCCATCCGCATTGCTGTCGCTCCTCGATTTCCCAACTCAAAGTCCATTATAATGGAACCTCTGTGGCACCCGTGCTGGCCTGCCCAGCATCCCAGGGAGTAGAGCACGAACGGTTGGCCTCTGCTCCCACAGCCGAAGAGCCAGGGCAAAAAACTTGAGCTGTGCCTCTTCTGCAGAAAGTCAGCTTTGCAACGGTGCCATCCGCTTTGCGGTCGTTCCTCGATTTCCCAACTCAAAGTCCATTATAATGGAACCTCTGTGGCACCCGTGCTGGGCTGCCCAGCATCCCAGGGAGTAGAGCACGAACGGTTGGCCTCTGCTCCCACAGCCGAAGAGCCAGGGCAAAAAACTGGAGCTGTGCCTATTCTGCAGAAAGTCAGCTTTGCAATGGTGCCATCCGCATGGCTGTCGCTCCTCGATTTCCCAACTCAAAGTCCATTACAATGGAACCTCTTTGGCACCCGTGCTCGGCTGCCCAGCATCCCAGGGAGTAGAGCACGAACGGTTGGCCTCTGCTCCCACAGCCGAAGAGTCAAGGCAAAAAACTTGAGCTGTGCCTCTTCTGCAGAAAGTTACCTTTGCAACGCTGCCATCCGCATTGCTGTCTCTCCTCGATTTCCCAACTCAAAGTCCATTACAATGGAACCTCTGTGGCACCCGTGCTCGGCTGCCCAGCATCCCAGGGAGTAGAGCACGAACGGTTGGCCTCTGCTCCCACAGCCGAAGAGCCAGGGCAAAAAACTTGAGCTGTGCCTCTTCTGCAGAAAGTCAGCTTTGCAACGGTGCCATCCGCATTGCTGTCGCTCCTCCATTTCCCAATTAAAAGTCCATTACAATGGAACCTCTTTGGCACCCGTGCCCGGCTGCCCAGCATCCCAGGGAGTAGAGCACGAACAGTTGGCCTGTACTACCACAGCCAAGGAGCCAGGGCAAAAAACTTGAGCTGTGCCTCTTCTGCAGAAAGTCAGCTTTGCAATGGTGCCATCCGCTTTGCTGTCGCTCCTCGATTTCCCAACTCAAAGTCCATTACAATGGAACCTCTTTGGCACCCGTGCTGGGCTGCCCAGCATCCCAGGGAGTAGAGCACGAACGGTTGGCCTCTGCTCCCACAGCCGAAGAGCCAGGTCAAAATACTTGAGCTGTGCCTCTTCTGCAGAAAGTCAGCTTTGCAACGGTGCCATCCGCTTTGCTGTCGCTCCTCCATTTCCCAACTCAAAGTCCATTACAATGGAACCTCTTTGGCACCCGTGCTGGGCTGCCCAGCATCCCAGGGAGTAGAGCACGAACGCTTGGCCTCTGCTCCCACAGCCAAAGAGCCAGGGCAAAAAACATGAGCTGTGCCTCTTCTGCAGAAAGTCACCTTTGCAACGGTGCCAATCGCATTGCTGTCGCTCTTCCATTTCCCAACTCAAAGTCCATTACAATGGAACCTCTTTGGCACCCGTGCTGGGCAGCCCAGGCTTTCAGGGAGTAGAGCACGAACGGTTGGCCTCTGCTCCCACAGCCGATGAGCCAGGGCAAAAAACTGGAGCTGTGCCTCTTCTGCAGAAAGTCAGCTTTGCAACGGTGCCATCCGCTTTGCTGTTGTTCCTCGATTTCTCAACTCAAAGTCCATTACAATGGAACCTCTCTGGCACCCGTGCTCGGCTGCCCAGCATCCCAGGGAGTAGAGCATGAATGGTTGGCCTCTGCTCCCACAGCCGAAGAGCCAGGGCAAAAAGCTTGAGCTGTGCCTCTTCTGCAGAAAGTCAGCTTTGCAATGGTGCCATCCGCTTTGCTGTCGCTCCTCGATTTCCCAACTCAAAGTCCATTACAATGGAACCTCTTTGGCACCCGTGCTCGGCCGCCCAGCATCCCAGGGAGTAGAGCACGAACGGTTGGCCTCTGCTCCCACAGCCGAAGAGCCAGGGCAAAATACTTGAGCTGTGCCTCTTCTGCAGAAAGTCAGCTTTGCAACGGTGCCATCCGCTTTGCTGTCGCTCCTCGATTTCACAACTCAAAGTCCATTACAATGGAACCTCTTTGGCACCCGTGCTGGGCTGCCCAGCATCCCAGGGAGTAGAGCACGAACGCTTGGCCTCTGCTCCCACAGCCAAAGAGCCAGGGCAAAAAACATGAGCTCTGCCTCTTCTGCAGAAAGTCACCTTTGCAACGGTGCCATCCGCACTGCTGTCGCTCCTCCATTTCCCACCTCAAAGTCCATTACAATGGAATCTCTTTGGCACCCGTGCTCGGCTGCCCAGCATCCCAGGGAGTAGAGCACGAACGGTTGGCCTCTGCTCCCAAAGCCGAAGAGTCAAGGCAAAAAACTTGAGCTGTGCCTCTTCTGCAGAAAGTCAGCTTTGCAACGGTGCCATCCGCATTGCTGTCGCTCCTCCATTTCCCTGCTCAAAGTCCATTACAATTGAAACTCTCTTTGGCACCCGTGCTGGGCTGCCCAGCATCCCAGGGAGTAGAGCACGAACGGTTGGCCTCTGCTCCCACAGCCGAAGAGCCAGGGCAAAAAACTGGAGCTGTTTCTCTTCTGCAGAAAGTTACCTTTGCAACGGTGCCATCCGCTTTGCGGTCGCTCCTCAATTTCCCAACTCAAAGTCCATTATAATGGAAGCTCTGTGGCACCCGTGCTCGGCTGCCCAGCATCCCAGGGAGTAGAGCACGAACGGTTGGCCTCTGCTCCCACAGCCGAAGAGCCAGGGCAAAAAACTTGAGCTGTGCCTCTTCTGCAGAAAGTCACCTTTGCAACGGTGCCATCCGCATTGCTGTCGCTCCTCCACTTCCCAATTAAAACTCCATTACAATGGAACCTCTTTGGCACCCGTGCTGGGCTGCCCAGCATCCCAGGGAGTAGAGCACGAACAGTTGGCCTGTACTACCACAGCCAAGGAGCCAGGGCAAAAAACTTGAGCTGTGCCTCTTCTGCAGAAAGTCAGCTTTGCAATGGTGCCATCCGCTTTGCTGTCGCTCCTCGATTTCACAACTCAAAGTCCATTACAATGGAACCTCTTTGGCACCCGTGCTGGGCTGCCCAGCATCCCAGGGAGTAGAGCACGAACGGTTGGACTCTGCTCCCACAGCCGAAGAGCCAGGGCAAAATACTTGAGCTGTGCCTCTTCTGCAGAAAGTCACCTTTGCAACGGTGCCATCCGCTTTGCTGTCGCTCCTCGATTTCCCAACTCAAAGTCCATTACAATGGAACCTCTTTGGCACCCGTGCCCGGCTGCCCAGCATCCCAGGGAGTAGAGCACGAACAGTTGGCCTGTACTACCACAGCCAAGGAGCCAGGGCAAAAAACTTGAGCTGTGCCTCTTCTGCAGAAAGTCAGCTTTGCAATTGTGCCATCCGCTTTGCTGTCGCTCCTCGATTTCCCAACTCAAAGTCCATTACAATGGAACCTCTTTGGCACCCGTGCTGGGCTGCCCAGCATCCCAGGGAGTAGAGCACGAACGGTTGGCCTCTGCTCCCACAGCCGAAGAGTCAAGGCAAAAAACTTGAGCTGTGCCTCTTCTGCAGAAAGTCACCTTTGCAACGGTGCCATCCGCATTGCTGTCGCTCCTCGATTTCCCAGCTCAAAGTCCATTACAATGGAAACACTCTTTGGCACCCGTGCTGGGCTGCCCAGCATCCCAGGGAGTAGAGCACGAACGGTTGGCCTCTGCTCCCACAGCCAAAGAGCCAGGGCAAAAAGATTGAGCTGTGCCTCTTCTGCAGAAAGTCAGCTTTGCAACGGTGCCATCCGCATTGCTGTCGCTCCTCCATTTCCCAACTCAAAGTCCATTACAATGGAACCTCTTTGGCACCCGTGCTGGGCTGCCCAGCGTCCCAGGGAGTAGAGCACGAACGCTTGGCCTCTGCTCCCACAGCCGAAGAGCCAGGGCAAAAAGCTTGAGCTGTGCCTCTTCTGCAGAAAGTCAGCTTTGCAACGGTGCCATCCGCACTGCTGTCGCTCCTCCATTTCCCACCTCAAAGTCCATTACAATGGAATCTCTTTGGCACCCGTGCTGGGCTGCCCAGCCTCCCAGGGAGTAGAGCACGAACGGTTGGCCTCTGCTCCCACAGCCGAAGAGCCAGGGCAAAAAACTTGAGCTGTTTCTCTTCTGCAGAAAGTCAGCTTTGCAACGGTGCCATCCGCATTGCTGTCGCTCCTCCACTTCCCAATTAAAAGTCCATTATAATGGAACCTCTTTGGCACCCATGCTGGGCTGCCCAGCATCCCAGGGAGTAGAGCACGAACAGTTGGCCTGTACTACCACAGCCAAGGAGCCAGGGCAAAAAACTTGAGCTGTGCCTCTTCTGCAGAAAGTCAGCTTTGCAATGGTGCCATCCGCTTTGCTGTCGCTCCTCGATTTCCCAACTCAATGTCCATTACAATGGAACCTCTTTGGCACCCGTGCTCGGCTGCCCAGCATCCCAGGGAGTAGAGCACGAACGGTTGGCCTCTGCTCCCACAGCCGAAGAGCCAGGGCAAAATACTTGAGCTGTGCCTCTTCTGCAGAAAGTCAGCTTTGCAACGGTGCCATCCGCACTGCTGTCGCTCCTCCATTTCCCACCTCAAAGTCCATTACAATGGAATCTCTTTGGCACCCGTGCTGGGCTGCCCAGCATCCCAGGGAGTAGAGCACGAACGGTTGGCCTCTGCTCCCACAGCCGAAGAGTCAAGGCAATAAACTTGAGCTGTGCCTCTTCTGCAGAAAGTCAGCTTTGCAACGGTGCCATCCGCATTGCTGTCGCTCCTCCACTTCCCAATTAAAAGTCCATTACAATGGAACCTCTTTGGCACCCGTGCCCGGCTGCCCAGCATCCCAGGGAGTAGAGCACGAACAGTTGGCCTGTACTACCACAGCCAAGGAGCCAGGGCAAAAAACATGAGCTCTGCCTCTTCTGCAGAAAGTCAGCTTTGCAACGGTGCCATCCGCTTTGCTGTCGCTCCTCCATTTCCCAACTCAAAGTCCATTACAATGGAACCTCTTTGGCACCCGTGCCCGGCTGCCCAGCATCCCAGGGAGTAGAGCACGAACGCTTGGCCTCTGCTCCCACAGCCAAAGAGCCAGGGCAAAAAACATGAGCTCTGCCTCTTCTGCAGAAAGTCAGCTTTGCAACGGTGCCATCCGCATGGCTGTCGCTCCTCCATTTCCCACCTCAAAGTCCATTACAATGGAATCTCTTTGGCACCCGTGCTGGGCTGCCCAGCATCCCAGGGAGTAGAGCACGAACGGTTGGCCTCTGCTCCCACAGCCGAAGAGTCAAGGCAATAAACTTGAGCTGTGCCTCTTCTGCAGAAAGTCAGCTTTGCAACGGTGCCATCCGCATTGCTGTCGCTCTTCCATTTCCCAACTCAAAGTCCATTACAATGGAACCTCTTTGGCACCCGTGCTGGGCAGCCCAGCCTTTCAGGGAGTAGAGCACGAACGGTTGGCCTCTGCTCCCACAGCCGAAGAGCCAGGGCAAAAAACTGGAGCTGTGCCTCTTCTGCAGAAAGTCAGCTTTGCAACGGTGCCAACCGCTTTGCTGTTGTTCCTCGATTTCTCAACTCAAAGTCCATTACAATGGAACCTCTCTGGCACCCGTGCTGGGCTGCCCAGCCTTTCAGGGAGTAAAGCATGAACGGTTGGCCTCTGCTCCCACAGCCGAAGAGCCAGGGCAAAAAGCTTGAGCTGTGCCTCTTCTGCAGAAAGTCAGCTTTGCAATGGTGCCATCCGCATTGCTGTCGCTCCTCCATTTCCCAACTCAAAGTCCATTACAATGGAACCTCTTTGGCACCCGTGCTGGGCTGCCCAGCCTCCCAGGGAGTAGAGCACTAACGGTTGGCCTGTGCTCCCACAGCCGAAGACCCAGGGCAAAAAACTGGAGCTGTGTCTCTTCTGCAGAAAGTCAGCTTTGCAACGGTGCCATCCGCTTTGCTGTCTCTCCTCGATTTCCCAACTCAAAGTCCATTACAATGGAACCTCTCTGGCACCCGTGCTGGGCTGCCCAGTGTCCCAGGGAGTAGAGCAAGAACGCTTGGCCTCTGCTCCAACAGCTGAAGAGCCAGGGCAAAAAACATGAGCTGTGCCTCTTCTGCAGAAAGTCAGCATTGCAACGGTGCCATCCGCTTTGCTGTCGCTCCTCGATTTCACAACTCAAAGTCCATTACAATGGAACCTCTTTGGCACCCGTGCTGGGCTGCCCAGCATCCCAGGGAGTAGAGCACGAACGCTTGGCCTCTGCTCCCACAGCCAAAGAGCCAGGGCAAAAAACATGAGCTCTGCCTCTTCTGCAGAAAGTCAGCTTTGCAACGGTGCCATCCGCACTGCTGTCGCTCCTCCATTTCCCAACTCAAAGTCCATTACAATGGAATCTCTTTGGCACCCGTGCTCGGCTGCCCAGCATCCCAGGGAGTAGAGCACGAACGGTTGGCCTCTGCTCCCACAGCCGAAGAGTCAAGGCAAAAAACTTGAGCTGTGCCTCTTCTGCAGAAAGTCAGCTTTGCAACGGTGCCATCCGCATTGCTGTCGCTCCTCCATTTCCCTGCTCAAAGTCCATTACAATGGAAACTCTCTTTGGCACCCGTGCTGGGCTGCCCAGCATCCCAGGGAGTAGAGCACGAACGGTTGGCCTCTGCTCCCACAGCCGAAGAGCCAGGGCAAAAAGCTTGAGCTGTGCCTCTTCTGCAGAAAGTCAGCTTTGCAACGGTGCCATCTGCATTGCTGTTGTTCCTCGATTTCCCAACTCAAAGTCCATTACAATGGAACCTCTCTGGCACCCGTGCTGGGCTGCCCAGCATCCCAGGGAGTAGAGCACGAACGGTTAGCCTCTGCTCCCACAGCCAAAGAGCCAGGGCAAAATACTTGAGCTCTGCCTCTTCTGCAGAAAGTCAGCTTTGCAACGGTGCCATCCACACTGCTGTCGCTCCTCCATTTCCCAACTCAAAGTCCATTACAATGGAACCTCTTTGGCACCCGTGCTGGGCTGCCCAGCATCCCAGGCAGAAGAGCACGAACGGTTGGCCTCTGCTCCCACAGCCGAAGAGCCAGGGCAAAAAACTTGAGGTGTGCCTCTTCTGCAGAATGTCAGCTTTGCAACGGTGCCATCCGCATTGCTGTCGCTCCTCCATTTCCCAGCTCAAAATCCATTACAATGGAATCTCTCTTTGGCACCCGTGCTGGGCTGCCCAGCAACCCAGGGAGTAGAGCACGAACGGTTGGCCTCTGCTCCCACAGCCGAAGAGTCAAGGCAAAAAACTTGAGCTGTGCCTCTTCTGCAGAAAGTCAGCTTTACAGCGGTGCCATCCGCATTGTTGTCGCTCCTCCATTTCCCAGCTCAAAGTCCATTACAATGGAAACTCTCTTTGGCACCCATCCTGGGCTGCCCAGCATCCCAGGGAACAGAGCACGAACGGTTGGCCTCTGCTCCCACAGCCGAAGAGCCAGGGCAAAAAGCTTGAGCTGTGCCTCTTCTGCAGATAGTCAGCTTTGCAACGGTGCCATCCGCATTGCTGTTGCTCCTCGATTTCCCAACTCAAAGTCCATTACAATGGAACCTCTCTGGCACCCGTGCTCGGCTGCCCAGCCTCCCAGGGAGTAGAGCACGAACGGTTGGCCTGTGCTCCCACAGACGATGAGCCAGGGCAAAAAACTTGAGCTCTGCCTCTTCTGCAGAAAGTCACCTTTGCAACGGTGCCATCCGCACTGCTGTCGCTCCTCGATTTCCCAACTCAAAGTCCATTACAATGGAACCTCTCTGGCACCCGTGCTGGGCTGCCCAGCATCCCAGGGAGTAGAGCACGAACGGTTAGCCTCTGCTCCCACAGCCGAAGAGCCAGGGCAAAAAGCTTGAGCTGTGCCTCTTCTGCAGAAAGTCAGCTTTGCAACGGTGCCATCCGCATTGCTGTTGCTCCTCGATTTCCCAACTCAAAGTCCATTACAATGGAACCTCTCTGGCACCCGTGCTCGGCTGCCCAGCCTCCCAGGGAGTAGAGCACGAACGGTTGGCCTCTGCTCCCACAGCCGAAGAGCCAGGGCAAAAAACTTGAGCTGTGCCTCTTCTGCAGAAAGTCAGCTTTGCAACGGTGCCATCCGCACTGCTGTCGCTCCTCGATTTCCCAACTCAAAGTCCATTACAATGGAACCTCTTTGGCACCCGTGCTGGGCTGCCCAGCATCCCAGCGAGTAGAGCACGAACGGTTAGCCTCTGCTCCCACAGCCAAAGAGCCAGGGCAAAATACTTGAGCTCTGCCTCTTCTGCAGAAAGTCAGCTTTGCAACGGTGCCATCCACACTGCTGTCGCTCCTCCATTTCCCAACTCAAAGTCCATTACAATGGAACCTCTTTGGCACCCGTGCTGGGCTGCCCAGCATCCCAGGCAGAAGAGCACGAACGGTTGGCCTCTGCTCCCACAGCCGATGAGCCAGGGCAAAAAGCTTGAGCTGTGCCTCTTCTGCAGAAAGTCAGCTTTGCAATGGTGCCATCCGCATTGCTTTCGCTCCTCGATTTCCCAACTCAAACTCCATTAAAATGGAACCTCTTTGGCACCCGTGCTGGGCTGCCCAGCCTCCAAGGGAGTAGAGCACTAACGGTTGGCCTGTGCTCCCACAGCCGAAGACCCAGGGCAAAAAACTGGAGCTGTGTCTCTTCTTCAGAAAGTCAGCTTTGCAACGGTGCCATCCGCTTTGCTGTCTCTCCTCGATTTCCCAACTCAAAGTCCATTATAATGGAACCTCTTTGGCACCCGTGCTGGGCTGCCCAGCCTCCCAGGGAGTAGAGCACGAACAGTTGGCCTGTACTACCACAGCCAAGGAGCCAGGGCAAAAAACCTGAGCTGTTTCTCTTCTGCAGAAAGTCAGCTTTGCAATGGTGCCATCCGCTTTGCTGTCGCTCCTCAATTTCCCAACTCAAAGTCCATTACAATGGAACCTCTTTGGCACCCGTTCTCGGCTGCCCAGCATCCCAGGGAGTAGAGCATGAACGGTTGGCCTCTGCTCCCACATCCGAAGAGCCAGGGCAAAATACTTGAGCTGTGCCTCTTCTGCAGAAAGTCAGCTTTGCAACGGTGCCATCCGCTTTGCTGTCGCTCCTCGATTTCCCAACTCAAAGTCCATTACAATGGAACCTCTTTGGCACCCGTGCTGGGCTGCCCAGCCTCCCAGCGAGTAGAGCACGAACGCTTGACCTCTGCTCCCACAGCCGAAGAGCCAGGGCAAAAAACATGAGCTGTGCCTCTTCTGCAGAAAGTCAGCTTTGCAAGGGTGCCATCCGCACTGCTGTCGCTCCTCCATTTCCCACCTCAAAGTCCATTACAATGGAATCTCTTTGGCACCCGTGCTCGGCTGCCCAGCATCCCAGGGAGTAGAGCACGAACGGTTGGCCTCTGCTCCCACAGCCGAAGAGCCAGGGCAAAAAACTTGAGCTGTGCCTCTTCTGCAGAAAGTTAGCTTTGCAACGGTGCCATCCGCATTGCTGTCGCTCCTCCATTTCCCTGCTCAAAGTCCATTACAATGGAAACTCTCTTTGGCACCCGTGCTGGGCTGCCCAGCATCCCAGGGAGTAGAGCACGAACGCTTGGCCTCTGCTCCCACAGCCGAAGAGCCAGGGCAAAAAGCTTGAGCTGTGCCTCTTCTGCAGAAAGTCAGCTTTGCAACGGTGCCATCCGCATTGCTGTTGCTCCTCGATTTCCCAACTCAAAGTCCATTACAATGGAACCTCTCTGGCACCCGTGCTCGGCTGCCCAGCCTCCCAGGGAGTAGAGCACGAACGGTTGGCCTCTGCTCCCACAGCCGAAGAGCCAGGGCAAAAATCTTGAGCTGTGCCTCTTCTGCAGAAAGTCAGCTTTGCAACGGTGCCATCCGCATTGCTGTCGCTCCTCCATTTCCCAGCTCAAAGTCCATTACAGTGGAATCTCTCTTTGGCACCCGTGCTGGGCTGCCCAGCAACCCAGGGAGTAGAGCACGAACGGTTGGCCTCTGCTCCCACAGCCGAAGAGCCAGGGCAAAAAACTGGAGATGTTTCTCTTCTGCAGAAAGTTACCTTTGCAACGGTGCCATCCGCTTTGCGGTCGCTCCTCAATTTCCCAACTCAAAGTCCATTTTAATGGAAGCTCTGTGGCACCCGTGCTCGGCTGCCCAGCATCCCAGGGAGTAGAGCACGAACGGTTGGCCTCTGCTCCCACAGCCGAAGAGCCAGGGCAAAAAACTTGAGCTGTGCCTCTTCTGCAGAAAGTCACCTTTGCAACGGTGCCATCCGCATTGCTGTCGCTCCTCCACTTCCCAATTAAAAGTCCATTACAATGGAACCTCTTTGGCACCCGTGCCCGGCTGCCCAGCATCCCAGGGAGTAGAGCACGAACAGTTGGCCTGTACTCCCACAGCCAAGGAGCCAGGGCAAAATACTTGAGCTGTGCCTCTTCTGCAGAAAGTCACCTTTGCAACGGTGCCATCCGCTTTGCTGTCGCTCCTCGATTTCACAACTCAAAGTCCATTACAATGGAACCTCTTTGGCACCCGTGCTGTGCAGCCCAGCCTTTCAGGGAGTAGAGCACGAACGGTTGGCCTCTGCTCCCACAGCCGATGAGCCAGGGCAAAAAACTGGAGCTGTGCCTCTTCTGCAGAAAGTCAGCTTTGCAACGGTGCCATCCGCTTTGCTGTTGTTCCTCGATTTCCCAACTCAAAGTCCATTACAATGGAACCTCTCTGGCACCCGTGCTGGGCTGCCCAGCCTCCCAGGGAGTAGAGCACGAACGGTTGGCCTCTGCTCCCACAGCTGAAGAGCCAGGGCAAAAAACATGAGCTGTGCCTCTTCTGCAGAAAGTCAGCTTTGCAACGGTGCCATCCGCTTTGCTGTCGCTCCTCGATTTCCCAACTCAAAGTCCATTACAATGGAACCTCTTTGGCACCCGTGCTGGGCTGCCCAGCATCCCAGGGAGTAGAGCACGAACGCTTGGCCTCTGCTCCCAGAGCCAAAGAGCCAGGGCAAAAAACATGAGCTCTGCCTCTTCTGCAGAAAGTCAGCTTTGCAACGGTGCCATCCGCACTGCTGTCGCTCCTCCATTTCCCACCTCAAAGTCCATTACAATGGAATCTCTTTGGCACCCGTGCTCGGCTGCCCAGCATCCCAGGGAGTAGAGCACGAACGGTTGGCCTCTGCTCCCACAGCCGAAGAGTCAAGGCAAAAAACTTGAGCTGTGCCTCTTCTGCAGAAAGTCAGCTTTGCAACGGTGCCATCCACATTGCTGTCGCTCCTCCATTTCCCTGCTCAAAGTCCATTACAATGGAAACACTCATTGGCACCCGTGCTGGGCTGCCCAGCATCCCAGGGAGTAGAGCACGAACGGTTGGCCTCTGCTCCCACAGCCGAAGAGCCAGGGCAAAAAGCTTGAGCTGTGCCTCTTCTGCAGAAAGTCAGCTTTGCAACGGTGCCATCCGCATTGCTGTTGCTCCTCGATTTCCCAACTCAAAGTCCATTACAATGGAACCTCTCTGGCACCCGTGCTCGGCTGCCCAGCCTCCCAGGGAGTAGAGCACGAACGGTTGGCCTCTGCTCCCACAGCCGAAGAGCCAGGGCAAAAAACTTGAGCTGTGCCTCTTCTGCAGAAAGTCAGCTTTGCAACGGTGCCATCCGCACTGCTGTCGCTCCTCGATTTCCCAACTCAAAGTCCATTACAATGGAACCTCTTTGGCACCCGTGCCCGGCTGCCCAGCATCCCAGGGAGTAGAGCACGAACGGTTGGCCTCTGCTCCCACAGCCGAAGAGTCAAGGCAAAAAACTTGAGCTGTGCCTCTTCTGCAGAAAGTCAGCTTTGCAACGGTGCCATCCGCATTGCTGTCGCTCCTCGATTTCCCAACTCAAAGTCCATTACAATGGAACCTCTCTGGCACCCGTGCTGGGCTGCCCAGCATCCCAGGGAGTAGAGCACGAACGGTTAGCCTCTGCTCCCACAGCCAAAGAGCCAGGGCAAAATACTTGAGCTCTGCCTCTTCTGCAGAAAGTCAGCTTTGCAACGGTGCCATCCACACTGCTGTCGCTCCTCCATTTCCCAACTCAAAGTCCATTACAATGGAACCTCTTTGGCACCCATGCTGGGCTGCCCAGCATCCCAGGCAGAAGAGCACGAACGGTTGGCCTCTGCTCCCACAGCCGAAGAGCCAGGGCAAAAAACTTGAGGTGTGCCTCTTCTGCAGAATGTCAGCTTTGCAACGGTGCCATCCGCATTGCTGTCGCTCCTCCATTTCCCAGCTCAAAGTCCATTACAATGGAATCTCTCTTTGGCACCCGTGCTGGGCTGCCCAGCCTTTCAGGGAGTAGAGCACGAACGGTTGGCCTCTGCTCCCACAGCCGAAGAGCCAGGGCAAAAAACTGGAGCTGTTTCTCTTCTGCAGAAAGTTACCTTTGCAACGGTGCCATCCGCTTTGCGGTCGATCCTCAATTTCCCAACTCAAAGTCCATTACAATGGAACCTCTGTGGCACCCGTGCTCGGCTGCCCAGCATCCCAGGGAGTAGAGCACGAACGCTTGGCCTCTACTCCCACAGCCGAAGAGCCAGGGCAAAAAACTGGAGCTGTGCCTCTTCTGCAGAAAGTCACCTTTGCAACGGTGCCATCCGCATTGCTGTCGCTCATCCACTTCCCAATTCAAAGTCCATTACAATGGAACCTCTTTGGCACCCGTGCCCGGCTGCCCAGCATCCCAGGAAGTAGAGCACGAACGGTTGGCCTCTGCTCCCACAGCCGAAGAGCCAGGGCAAAAAACTTGAGCTCTGCCTCTTCTGCAGAAAGTCACCTTTGCAACGGTGCCATCCGCATTGCGGTCGCTCATCCACTTCCCAATTAAAAGTCCATTACAATGGAACCTCTTTGGCACCCGTGCCCGGCTGCCCAGCATCCCAGGGAGTAGAGCACGAACAGTTGGCCTGTACTCCCACAGCCAAGGAGCCAGGGCAAAAAACTTGAGCTGTGCCTCTTCTGCAGAAAGTCAGCTTTGCAATGGTGCCATCCGCTTTGCTGTCGCTCCTCGATTTCACAACTCAAAGTCCATTACAATGGAACCTCTTTGGCACCCGTGCTGGGCTGCCCAGCATCCCAGGGAGTAGAGCACGAACGCTTGGCCTCTGCTCCCACAGCCAAAGAGCCAGGGCAAAAAACATGAGCTCTGCCTCTTCTGCAGAAAGTCAGCTTTGCAACGGTGCCATCCGCTTTGCTGTCGCTCCTCCATTTCCCAACTCAAAGTCCATTACAATGGAATCTCTTTGGCACCCGTGCTGGGCTGCCCAGCATCCCAGGGAGTAGAGCACGAACGGTTGGCCTCTGCTCCCACAGCCGAAGAGTCAAGGCAAAAAACTTGAGCTGTGCCTCTTCTGCAGAAGGTCAGCTTTGCAACGGTGCCATCCGCATTGCTGTCGCTCCTCCATTTCCCAGCTCAAAGTCCATTACAATGGAAACTCTCTTTGGCACCCGTGCTGGGCTGCCCAGCATCCCAGGGAGTAGAGCACGAACGGTTGGCCTCTGCTCCCACAGCCGAAGAGCCAGGGCAAAAAGCTTGAGCTGTGCCTCTTCTGCAGATAGTCAGCTTTGCAATGGTGCCATCCGCATTGCTGTTGCTCCTCGATTTCCCAACTCAAAGTCCATTACAATGGAACCTCTCTGGCACCCGTGCTCGGCTGCCCATCCTCCCAGGGAGTAGAGCACGAACGGTTGGCCTCTGCTCCCACAGCCGAAGAGCCAGGGCAAAAAACTTGAGCTGTGCCTCTTCTGCAGAAAGTCAGCTTTGCAACGGTGCCATCCGCACTGCTGTCACTCCTCGATTTCCCAACTCAAAGTCCATTACAATGGAACCTCTTTGGCACACGTGCTGGGCTGCCCAGCATCCCAGGCAGTAGAGCACGAACAGTTGGCCTCTGCTCCCACAGCCGAAGAGTCAAGGCAAAAAACTTGAGCTGTGCCTCTTCTGCAGAAAGTCAGCTTTGCAACGGTGCCATCCGCATTGCTGTCGCTCCTCGATTTCCCAACTCAAAGTCCATTACAATGGAACCTCTCTGGCACCCGTGCTGGGCTGCCCAGCATCCCAGGGAGTAGAGCACGAACGGTTGGCCTCTGCTCCCACAGCCGAAGAGCCAGGGCAAAAAACTTGAGCTGTGCCTCTTCTGCAGAAAGTCACCTTTGCAACGGTGCCATCCGCATTGCTGTCGCTCCTCCATTTCCCAATTAAAAGTCCATTACAATGGAACCTCTCTGGCACCCGTGCCCGGCTGCCCAGCATCCCAGGCAGTAGAGCACGAACAGTTGGCCTGTACTCCCACAGCCAAGGAGCCAGGGCAAAAAACTTGAGCTGTGCCTCTTCTGCAGAAAGTCAGCTTTGCAACGGTGCCATCCGCATTTCTGAAGGTTCCTCGATTTCCCAACTCAAAGTCCATTACAATGGAACCTCTCTGGCACCCATGCTGGGCTGCCCAGCATCCCTGGGAGAAGAGCACGAATGGTTGGCCTCTGCTCCCACAGCCGAAGAGCCAGGGCAAAAAGCTTGAGCTGTGCCTCTTCTGCAGAAATTCAGCTTTGCAATGGTGCCATCCGCATTGCTGAGGTTCCTCGATTTCCCAATTCAAAGTCCATTACAATGGAACCTCTTTGGCACCCATGCTGGGCTGCCCAGCATCCCAGGGAGTAGAGCACGAACGGTTGGCCTGTGCTCCCACAGCGGAAGAGCCAGGGCAAAAAACTGGAGCTGTGTCTCTTCTGCAGAAAGTCACCTTTGCAACGGTGCCATCCGCTTTGCTGTCGCTCCTCGATTTCCCAACTCAAAGTCCATTATAATGGAACCTCTGTTTCACCCGTGCTCGACTGCCCAGCATCCCAGGGAGTAGAGCACGAACGGTTGGACTCTGCTCCCACAGCCGAAGAGCCAGGGCAAAAAGCTTGAGCTGTGCCTCTTCTGCAGAAAGTCAGCTTTGCAACGGTGCCATCCGCATTGCTGTCGCTCCTCCATTTCCCAACTCAAAGTCCATTACAATGGAACCTCTTTGGCACCCGTACTCTGCTGCCCAACATCCCAGAGAGAAGAACACGAACGGTTGTCCTCTGCTCCCACAGCCGAAGAGCCAGGGCAAAAACTTGAGCTGTGCCTCTTCTGCAGAAAGTCAGCTTTGCAACGGTGCCATCCTCATTGCTGTCGCTCCCCCATTTCCCAACTCAAAGTCCATTACAATGGAAGCTCTTTGGCACCCGTGCTGGGCTGCCCAGCATCCCAGAGAGTAGAGCACGAACAGTTGGCCTCTGCTCCCACAGCCAAAGAGCCAGGGCAAAAAACTTGAGCTGTGCCTCTTCTGCAGAAAGTCAGCTTTGCAACGGTGCCATCCGCATTGCTGTCGCTCCTCGATTTCCCAACTCAAAGTCCATTACAATGGAACCTCTTTGGCACCCGTGCTGGGCTGCCCAGCATCCCAGGGAGTAGAGCACGGACGGTTGGCCTCTGCTCCCACAGCCGAAGAGTCAAGGCAAAAAACTTGAGCTGTGCCTCTTCTGCAGAAAGTCACCTTTGCAACGGTGCCATCCGCATTGCTGTTGCTCCTCGATTTCCCAACTCAAAGTCCATTACAATGGAACCTCTCTGGCACCTGTGCTCGGTTGCCCAGCCTCCCAGGGAGTAGAGCACGAACAGTTGGCCTCTGCTCCCACAGCCGAAGAGCCAGGGCAAAAAACTTGAGCTGTGCCTCTTCTGCAGAAAGTCACCTTTGCAACGGTGCCATCCGCACTGCTGTCGCTCCTCCATTTCCCAACTCAAAGTCCATTACAATGGAACCTCTTTGGCACCCGTGCTGGGCTGCCCAGCATCCCAGGGAGTAGAGCACGAACGGTTGGCCTCTGCTCCCACAGCCGAAGAGTCAAGGCAAAAAACTTGAGCTGTGCCTCTTCTGCAGAAAGTCAGCTTTGCAACGGTGCCATCCGCATTGCTGTCGCTCTTCCATTTCCCAACTCAAAGTCCATTACAATGGAACCTCTTTGGCACCCGTGCTGGGCAGCCCAGCCTTTCAGGGAGTAGAGCACGAACGGTTGGCCTCTGCTCCCACAGCCGATGAGCCAGGGCAAAAAACTGGAGCTGTGTCTCTTCTGCAGAAAGTCAGCTTTGCAACGGTGCCATCCGCTTTGCTGTCTCTCCTCGATTTCCCAACTCAAAGTCCATTACAATGGAACCTCTCTGGCACCCGTGCTGGGCTGCCCAGTGTCCCAGGGAGTAGAGCAAGAACGCTTGGCCTCTGCTCCAACAGCTGAAGAGCCAGGGCAAAAAACATGAGCTGTGCCTCTTCTGCAGAAAGTCAGCATTGCAACGGTGCCATCCGCTTTGCTGTCGCTCCTCGATTTCACAACTCAAAGTCCATTACAATGGAACCTCTTTGGCACCCGTGCTGGGCTGCCCAGCATCCCAGGGAGTAGAGCACGAACGCTTGGCCTCTGCTCCCACAGCCAAAGAGCCAGGGCAAAAAACATGAGCTCTGCCTCTTCTGCAGAAAGTCAGCTTTGCAACGGTGCCATCCGCACTGCTGTCGCTCCTCCATTTCCCAACTCAAAGTCCATTACAATGGAATCTCTTTGGCACCCGTGCTCGGCTGCCCAGCATCCCAGGGAGTAGAGCACGAACGGTTGGCCTCTGCTCCCACAGCCGAAGAGTCAAGGCAAAAAACTTGAGCTGTGCCTCTTCTGCAGAAAGTCAGCTTTGCAACGGTGCCATCCGCATTGCTGTCGCTCCTCCATTTCCCTGCTCAAAGTCCATTACAATGGAAACTCTCTTTGGCACCCGTGCTGGGCTGCCCAGCATCCCAGGGAGTAGAGCACGAACGGTTGGCCTCTGCTCCCACAGACGAAGAGCCAGGGCAAAAAGCTTGAGCTGTGCCTCTTCTGCAGAAAGTCAGCTTTGCAACGGTGCCATCTGCATTGCTGTTGTTCCTCGATTTCCCAACTCAAAGTCCATTACAATGGAACCTCTCTGGCACCCGTGCTGGGCTGCCCAGCATCCCAGGGAGTAGAGCACGAACGGTTAGCCTCTGCTCCCACAGCCAAAGAGCCAGGGCAAAATACTTGAGCTCTGCCTCTTCTGCAGAAAGTCAGCTTTGCAACGGTGCCATCCACACTGCTGTCGCTCCTCCATTTCCCAACTCAAAGTCCATTACAATGGAACCTCTTTGGCACCCGTGCTGGGCTGCCCAGCATCCCAGGCAGAAGAGCACGAACGGTTGGCCTCTGCTCCCACAGCCGAAGAGCCAGGGCAAAAAACTTGAGGTGTGCCTCTTCTGCAGAATGTCAGCTTTGCAACGGTGCCATCCGCATTGCTGTCGCTCCTCCATTTACCAGCTCAAAATCCATTACAATGGAATCTCTCTTTGGCACCCGTGCTGGGCTGCCCAGCAACCCAGGGAGTAGAGCACGAACGGTTGGCCTCTGCTCCCACAGCCGAAGAGCCAGGGCAAAAAACTGGAGCTGTTTCTCTTCTGCAGAAAGTTATCTTTGCAACGGTGCCATCCGCTTTGCGGTCGATCCTCAATTTCCCAACTCAAAGTCCATTATAATGGAACCTCTTTGGCACCCGTGCTCGGCTGCCCAGCATCCCAGGGAGTAGAGCACGAACGGTTGGCCTCTGCTCCCACAGCCGAAGAGTCAAGGCAAAAAACTTGAGCTGTGCCTCTTCTGCAGAAAGTCAGCTTTACAACGGTGCCATCCGCATTGTTGTCGCTCCTCCATTTCCCAGCTCAAAGTCCATTACAATGGAAACTCTCTTTGGCACCCATCCTGGGCTGCCCAGCATCCCAGGGAACAGAGCACGAACGGTTGGCCTCTGCTCCCACAGCCGAAGAGCCAGGGCAAAAAGCTTGAGCTGTGCCTCTTCTGCAGATAGTCAGCTTTGCAACGGTGCCATCCGCATTGCTGTTGCTCCTCGATTTCCCAACTCAAAGTCCATTACAATGGAACCTCTCTGGCACCCGTGCTCGGCTGCCCAGCCTCCCAGGGAGTAGAGCACGAACGGTTGGCCTGTGCTCCCACAGCCAAGGAGCCAGGGCAAAAAACTTGAGCTCTGCCTCTTCTGCAGAAAGTCACCTTTGCAACGGTGCCATCCGCACTGCTGTCGCTCCTCGATTTCCCAACTCAAAGTCCATTACAATGGAACCTCTCTGGCACCCGTGCTGGGCTGCCCAGCATCCCAGGGAGTAGAGCACGAACGGTTAGCCTCTGCTCCCACAGCCGAAGAGCCAGGGCAAAAAGCTTGAGCTGTGCCTCTTCTGCAGAAAGTCAGCTTTGCAACGGTGCCATCCGCATTGCTGTTGCTCCTCGATTTCCCAACTCAAAGTCCATTACAATGGAACCTCTCTGGCACCCGTGCTCGGCTGCCCAGCCTCCCAGGGAGTAGAGCACGAACGGTTGGCCTCTGCTCCCACAGCCGAAGAGCCAGGGCAAAAAGCTTGAGCTGTGCCTCTTCTGCAGAAAGTCAGCTTTGCAACGGTGCCATCCGCACTGCTGTCGCTCCTCGATTTCCCAACTCAAAGTCCATTACAATGGAACCTCTTTGGCACCCGTGCTGGGCTGCCCAGCATCCCAGGGAGTAGAGCACGAACGGTTGGCCTCTGCTCCCACAGCCGAAGAGTCAAGGCAAAAAACTTGAGCTGTGCCTCTTCTGCAGAAAGTCAGCTTTGCAACGGTGCCATCCGCATTGCTGTCGCTCCTCGATTTCCCAACTCAAAGTCCATTACAATGGAACCTCTCTGGCACCCGTGCTGGGCTGCCCAGCATCCCAGCGAGTAGAGCACGAACGGTTAGCCTCTGCTCCCACAGCCAAAGAGCCAGGGCAAAATACTTGAGCTCTGCCTCTTCTGCAGAAAGTCAGCTTTGCAACGGTGCCATCCACACTGCTGTCGCTCCTCCATTTCCCAACTCAAAGTCCATTACAATGGAACCTCTTTGGCACCC
This sequence comes from Psittacula echo, assembly GCF_963264785.1. Lineage (NCBI taxonomy): Eukaryota > Metazoa > Chordata > Aves > Psittaciformes > Psittacidae > Psittacula > Psittacula echo. Next base: position 514,181 of record NW_027664159.1, on the reverse strand, counting down.
GTGCTGGGCTGCCCAGCATCCCAGGCAGAAGAGCACGAACGGTTGGCCTCTGCTCCCACAGCCGATGAGCCAGGGCAAAAAGCTTGAGCTGTGCCTCTTCTGCAGAAAGTCAGCTTTGCAATGGTGCCATCCGCATTGCTTTCGTTCCTCGATTTCCCAACTCAAACTCCATTAAAATGGAACCTCTTTGGCACCCGTGCTGGGCTGCCCAGCCTCCAAGGGAGTAGAGCACTAACGGTTGGCCTGTGCTCCCACAGCCGAAGACCCAGGGCAAAAAACTGGAGCTGTGTCTCTTCTTCAGAAAGTCAGCTTTGCAACGGTGCCATCCGCTTTGCTGTCTCTCCTCGATTTCCCAACTCAAAGTCCATTATAATGGAACCTCTTTGGCACCCGTGCTGGGCTGCCCAGCCTCCCAGGGAGTAGAGCACGAACAGTTGGCCTGTACTACCACAGCCAAGGAGCCAGGGCAAAAAACCTGAGCTGTGCCTCTTCTGCAGAAAGTCAGCTTTGCAATGGTGCCATCCGCTTTGCTGTCGCTCCTCAATTTCCCAACTCAAAGTCCATTACAATGGAACCTCTTTGGCACCCGTGCCCGGCTGCCCAGCATCCCAGGGAGTAGAGCATGAACGGTTGGCCTCTGCTCCCACATCCGAAGAGCCAGGGCAAAAAGCTTGAGCTGTGCCTCTTCTGCAGAAAGTCAGCTTTGCAACGGTGCCATCCGCTTTGCTGTCGCTCCTCGATTTCCCAACTCAAAGTCCATTACAATGGAACCTCTTTGGCACCCGTGCTGGGCTGCCCAGCATCCCAGGGAGTAGAGCACGAACGCTTGACCTCTGCTCCCACAGCCAAAGAGCCAGGGCAAAAAACATGAGCTCTGCCTCTTCTGCAGAAAGTCAGCTTTGCAAGGGTGCCATCCGCACTGCTGTCGCTCCTCCATTTCCCACCTCAAAGTCCATTACAATGGAATCTCTTTGGCACCCGTGCTCGGCTGCCCAGCATCCCAGGGAGTAGAGCACGAACGGTTGGCCTCTGCTCCCACAGCCGAAGAGCCAGGGCAAAAAACTTGAGCTGTGCCTCTTCTGCAGAAAGTTAGCTTTGCAACGGTGCCATCCGCATTGCTGTCGCTCCTCCATTTCCCTGCTCAAAGTCCATTACAATGGAAACTCTCTTTGGCACCCGTGCTGGGCTGCCCAGCATCCCAGGGAGTAGAGCACGAACGCTTGGCCTCTGCTCCCACAGCCGAAGAGCCAGGGCAAAAAGCTTGAGCTGTGCCTCTTCTGCAGAAAGTCAGCTTTGCAACGGTGCCATCCGCATTGCTGTTGCTCCTCGATTTCCCAACTCAAAGTCCATTACAATGGAACCTCTCTGGCACCCGTGCTCGGCTGCCCAGCCTCCCAGGGAGTAGAGCACGAACGGTTGGCCTCTGCTCCCACAGCCGAAGAGCCAGGGCAAAAATCTTGAGCTGTGCCTCTTCTGCAGAAAGTCAGCTTTGCAACGGTGCCATCCGCATTGCTGTCGCTCCTCCATTTCCCAGCTCAAAGTCCATTACAATGGAATCTCTCTTTGGCACCCGTGCTGGGCTGCCCAGCAACCCAGGGAGTAGAGCACGAACGGTTGGCCTCTGCTCCCACAGCCGAAGAGCCAGGGCAAAAAACTGGAGATGTTTCTCTTCTGCAGAAAGTTACCTTTGCAACGGTGCCATCCGCTTTGCGGTCGCTCCTCAATTTCCCAACTCAAAGTCCATTTTAATGGAAGCTCTGTGGCACCCGTGCTCGGCTGCCCAGCATCCCAGGGAGTAGAGCACGAACGCTTGGCCTCTGCTCCCACAGCCGAAGAGCCAGGGCAAAAAACTTGAGCTGTGCCTCTTCTGCAGAAAGTCACCTTTGCAACGGTGCCATCCGCATTGCTGTCGCTCCTCCACTTCCCAATTAAAAGTCCATTACAATGGAACCTCTTTGGCACCCGTGCCCGGCTGCCCAGCATCCCAGGGAGTAGAGCACGAACAGTTGGCCTGTACTCCCACAGCCAAGGAGCCAGGGCAAAATACTTGAGCTGTGCCTCTTCTGCAGAAAGTCACCTTTGCAACGGTGCCATCCGCTTTGCTGTCGCTCCTCGATTTCACAACTCAAAGTCCATTACAATGGAACCTCTTTGGCACCCGTGCTGTGCAGCCCAGCCTCCCAGGCAGTAGAGCACGAACGGTTGGCCTCTGCTCCCACAGCCGATGAGCCAGGGCAAAAAACTGGAGCTGTGCCTCTTCTGCAGAAAGTCAGCTTTGCAACGGTGCCATCCGCTTTGCTGTTGTTCCTCGATTTCCCAACTCAAAGTCCATTACAATGGAACCTCTCTGGCACCCGTGCTGGGCTGCCCAGCCTCCCAGGGAGTAGAGCACGAACGGTTGGCCTCTGCTCCCACAGCTGAAGAGCCAGGGCAAAAAACATGAGCTGTGCCTCTTCTGCAGAAAGTCAGCTTTGCAACGGTGCCATCCGCTTTGCTGTCGCTCCTCGATTTCCCAACTCAAAGTCCATTACAATGGAACCTCTTTGGCACCCGTGCTGGGCTGCCCAGCATCCCAGGGAGTAGAGCACGAACGCTTGGCCTCTGCTCCCAGAGCCAAAGAGCCAGGGCAAAAAACATGAGCTCTGCCTCTTCTGCAGAAAGTCAGCTTTGCAACGGTGCCATCCGCACTGCTGTCGCTCCTCCATTTCCCACCTCAAAGTCCATTACAATGGAATCTCTTTGGCACCCGTGCTCGGCTGCCCAGCATCCCAGGGAGTAGAGCACGAACGGTTGGCCTCTGCTCCCACAGCCGAAGAGTCAAGGCAAAAAACTTGAGCTGTGCCTCTTCTGCAGAAAGTCAGCTTTGCAACGGTGCCATCCACATTGCTGTCGCTCCTCCATTTCCCTGCTCAAAGTCCATTACAATGGAAACACTCATTGGCACCCGTGCTGGGCTGCCCAGCATCCCAGGGAGTAGAGTACGAACGGTTGGCCTCTGCTCCCACAGCCGAAGAGCCAGGGCAAAAAGCTTGAGCTGTGCCTCTTCTGCAGAAAGTCAGCTTTGCAACGGTGCCATCCGCATTGCTGTTGCTCCTCGATTTCCCAACTCAAAGTCCATTACAATGGAACCTCTCTGGCACCCGTGCTCGGCTGCCCAGCCTCCCAGGGAGTAGAGCACGAACGGTTGGCCTCTGCTCCCACAGCCGAAGAGCCAGGGCAAAAAACTTGAGCTGTGCCTCTTCTGCAGAAAGTCAGCTTTGCAACGGTGCCATCTGCACTGCTGTCGCTCCTCGATTTCCCAACTCAAAGTCCATTACAATGGAACCTCTTTGGCACCCGTGCCCGGCTGCCCAGCATCCCAGGGAGTAGAGCACGAACGGTTGGCCTCTGCTCCCACAGCCGAAGAGTCAAGGCAAAAAACTTGAGCTGTGCCTCTTCTGCAGAAAGTCAGCTTTGCAACGGTGCCATCCGCATTGCTGTCGCTCCTCGATTTCCCAACTCAAAGTCCATTACAATGGAACCTCTCTGGCACCCGTGCTGGGCTGCCCAGCATCCCAGGGAGTAGAGCACGAACGGTTAGCCTCTGCTCCCACAGCCAAAGAGCCAGGGCAAAATACTTGAGCTCTGCCTCTTCTGCAGAAAGTCAGCTTTGCAACGGTGCCATCCACACTGCTGTCGCTCCTCCATTTCCCAACTCAAAGTCCATTACAATGGAACCTCTTTGGCACCCATGCTGGGCTGCCCAGCATCCCAGGCAGAAGAGCACGAACGGTTGGCCTCTGCTCCCACAGCCGAAGAGCCAGGGCAAAAAACTTGAGGTGTGCCTCTTCTGCAGAATGTCAGCTTTGCAACGGTGCCATCCGCATTGCTGTCGCTCCTCCATTTCCCAGCTCAAAGTCCATTACAATGGAATCTCTCTTTGGCACCCGTGCTGGGCTGCCCAGCCTTTCAGGGAGTAGAGCACGAACGGTTGGCCTCTGCTCCCACAGCCGAAGAGCCAGGGCAAAAAACTGGAGCTGTTTCTCTTCTGCAGAAAGTTACCTTTGCAACGGTGCCATCCGCTTTGCGGTCGATCCTCAATTTCCCAACTCAAAGTCCATTACAATGGAACCTCTGTGGCACCCGTGCTCGGCTGCCCAGCATCCCAGGGAGTAGAGCACGAACGCTTGGCCTCTACTCCCACAGCCGAAGAGCCAGGGCAAAAAACTGGAGCTGTGCCTCTTCTGCAGAAAGTCACCTTTGCAACGGTGCCATCCGCATTGCTGTCGCTCATCCACTTCCCAATTCAAAGTCCATTACAATGGAACCTCTTTGGCACCCGTGCCCGGCTGCCCAGCATCCCAGGAAGTAGAGCACGAACGGTTGGCCTCTGCTCCCACAGCCGAAGAGCCAGGGCAAAAAACTTGAGCTCTGCCTCTTCTGCAGAAAGTCACCTTTGCAACGGTGCCATCCGCATTGCGGTCGCTCATCCACTTCCCAATTCAAAGTCCATTACAATGGAACCTCTTTGGCACCCGTGCCCGGCTGCCCAGCATCCCAGGGAGTAGAGCACGAACAGTTGGCCTGTACTCCCACAGCCAAGGAGCCAGGGCAAAAAACTTGAGCTGTGCCTCTTCTGCAGAAAGTCAGCTTTGCAATGGTGCCATCCGCTTTGCTGTCGCTCCTCGATTTCACAACTCAAAGTCCATTACAATGGAACCTCTTTGGCACCCGTGCTGGGCTGCCCAGCATCCCAGGGAGTAGAGCACGAACGCTTGGCCTCTGCTCCCACAGCCAAAGAGCCAGGGCAAAAAACATGAGCTCTGCCTCTTCTGCAGAAAGTCAGCTTTGCAACGGTGCCATCCGCTTTGCTGTCGCTCCTCCATTTCCCAACTCAAAGTCCATTACAATGGAATCTCTTTGGCACCCGTGCTGGGCTGCCCAGCATCCCAGGGAGTAGAGCACGAACGGTTGGCCTCTGCTCCCACAGCCGAAGAGTCAAGGCAAAAAACTTGAGCTGTGCCTCTTCTGCAGAAGGTCAGCTTTGCAACGGTGTCATCCGCATTGCTGTCGCTCCTCCATTTCCCAGCTCAAAGTCCATTACAATGGAAACTCTCTTTGGCACCCGTGCTGGGCTGCCCAGCATCCCAGGGAGTAGAGCACGAACGGTTGGCCTCTGCTCCCACAGCCGAAGAGCCAGGGCAAAAAGCTTGAGCTGTGCCTCTTCTGCAGATAGTCAGCTTTGCAATGGTGCCATCCGCATTGCTGTTGCTCCTCGATTTCCCAACTCAAAGTCCATTACAATGGAACCTCTCTGGCACCCGTGCTCGGCTGCCCATCCTCCCAGGGAGTAGAGCACGAACGGTTGGCCTCTGCTCCCACAGCCGAAGAGCCAGGGCAAAAAACTTGAGCTGTGCCTCTTCTGCAGAAAGTCAGCTTTGCAACGGTGCCATCCGCACTGCTGTCACTCCTCGATTTCCCACCTCAAAGTCCATTACAATGGAACCTCTTTGGCACACGTGCTGGGCTGCCCAGCATCCCAGGCAGTAGAGCACGAACAGTTGGCCTCTGCTCCCACAGCCGAAGAGTCAAGGCAAAAAACTTGAGCTGTGCCTCTTCTGCAGAAAGTCAGCTTTGCAACGGTGCCATCCGCATTGCTGTCGCTCCTCCATTTCCCAACTCAAAGTCCATTACAATGGAACCTCTCTGGCACCCGTGCTGGGCTGCCCAGCATCCCAGGGAGTAGAGCACGAACGGTTGGCCTCTGCTCCCACAGCCGAAGAGCCAGGGCAAAAAACTTGAGCTGTGCCTCTTCTGCAGAAAGTCACCTTTGCAACGGTGCCATCCGCATTGCTGTCGCTCCTCCACTTCCCAATTAAAAGTCCATTACAATGGAACCTCTCTGGCACCCGTGCCCGGCTGCCCAGCATCCCAGGCAGTAGAGCACGAACAGTTGGCCTGTACTCCCACAGCCAAGGAGCCAGGGCAAAAAACTTGAGCTGTGCCTCTCCTGCAGAAAGTCAGCTTTGCAACGGTGCCATCCGCATTTCTGAAGGTTCCTCGATTTCCCAACTCAAAGTCCATTACAATGGAACCTCTCTGGCACCCATGCTGGGCTGCCCAGCATCCCTGGGAGAAGAGCACGAATGGTTGGCCTCTGCTCCCACAGCCGAAGAGCCAGGGCAAAAAGCTTGAGCTGTGCCTCTTCTGCAGAAATTCAGCTTTGCAATGGTGCCAACCGCATTGCTGAGGTTCCTCGATTTCCCAATTCAAAGTCCATTACAATGGAACCTCTTTGGCACCCATGCTGGGCTGCCCAGCATCCCAGGGAGTAGAGCACGAACGGTTGGCCTGTGCTCCCACAGCGGAAGAGCCAGGGCAAAAAACTGGAGCTGTGTCTCTTCTGCAGAAAGTCACCTTTGCAACGGTGCCATCCGCTTTGCTGTCGCTCCTCGATTTCCCAACTCAAAGTCCATTATAATGGAACCTCTGTTTCACCCGTGCTCGACTGCCCAGCATCCCAGGGAGTAGAGCACGAACGGTTGGACTCTGCTCCCACAGCCGAAGAGCCAGGGCAAAAAGCTTGAGCTGTGCCTCTTCTGCAGAAAGTCAGCTTTGCAACGGTGCCATCCGCATTGCTGTCGCTCCTCCATTTCCCAACTCAAAGTCCATTACAATGGAACCTCTTTGGCACCCGTACTCTGCTGCCCAACATCCCAGAGAGAAGAACACGAACGGTTGTCCTCTGCTCCCACAGCCGAAGAGCCAGGGCAAAAACTTGAGCTGTGCCTCTTCTGCAGAAAGTCAGCTTTGCAACGGTGCCATCCTCATTGCTGTCGCTCCCCCATTTCCCAACTCAAAGTCCATTACAATGGAAGCTCTTTGGCACCCGTGCTGGGCTGCCCAGCATCCCAGAGAGTAGAGCACGAACAGTTGGCCTCTGCTCCCACAGCCAAAGAGCCAGGGCAAAAAACTTGAGCTCTGCCTCTTCTGCAGAAAGTCAGCTTTGCAACGGTGCCATCCGCATTGCTGTCGCTCCTCGATTTCCCAACTCAAAGTCCATTACAATGGAACCTCTTTGGCACCCGTGCTGGGCTGCCCAGCATCCCAGGGAGTAGAGCACGGACGGTTGGCCTCTGCTCCCACAGCCGAAGAGTCAAGGCAAAAAACTTGAGCTGTGCCTCTTCTGCAGAAAGTCACCTTTGCAACTTTGCCATCCGCATTGCTGTTGCTCCTCGATTTCCCAACTCAAAGTCCATTACAATGGAACCTCTCTGGCACCTGTGCTCGGTTGCCCAGCCTCCCAGGGAGTAGAGCACGAACGGTTGGCCTCTGCTCCCACAGCCGAAGAGCCAGGGCAAAAAACTTGAGCTGTGCCTCTTCTGCAGAAAGTCACCTTTGCAACGGTGCCATCCGCACTGCTGTCGCTCCTCCATTTCCCAACTCAAAGTCCATTACAATGGAACCTCTTTGGCACCCGTGCTGGGCTGCCCAGCATCCCAGGGAGTAGAGCACGAACGGTTGGCCTCTGCTCCCACAGCCGAAGAGTCAAGGCAAAAAACTTGAGCTGTGCCTCTTCTGCAGAAAGTCAGCTTTGCAACGGTGCCATCCGCATTGCTGTCGCTCTTCCATTTCCCAACTCAAAGTCCATTACAATGGAATCTCTTTGGCACCCGTGCTGGGCAGCCCAGCCTTTCAGGGAGTAGAGCACGAACGGTTGGCCTCTGCTCCCACAGCCGATGAGCCAGGGCAAAAAACTGGAGCTGTGTCTCTTCTGCAGAAAGTCAGCTTTGCAACGGTGCCATCCGCTTTGCTGTCTCTCCTCGATTTCCCAACTCAAAGTCCATTACAATGGAACCTCTCTGGCACCCGTGCTGGGCTGCCCAGTGTCCCAGGGAGTAGAGCAAGAACGCTTGGCCTCTGCTCCAACAGCTGAAGAGCCAGGGCAAAAAACATGAGCTGTGCCTCTTCTGCAGAAAGTCTGCATTGCAACGGTGCCATCCGCTTTGCTGTCGCTCCTCGATTTCACAACTCAAAGTCCATTACAATGGAACCTCTTTGGCACCCGTGCTGGGCTGCCCAGCATCCCAGGGAGTAGAGCACGAACGCTTGGCCTCTGCTCCCACAGCCAAAGAGCCAGGGCAAAAAACATGAGCTCTGCCTCTTCTGCAGAAAGTCAGCTTTGCAACGGTGCCATCCGCACTGCTGTCGCTCCTCCATTTCCCACCTCAAAGTCCATTACAATGGAATCTCTTTGGCACCCGTGCTGGGCTGCCCAGCATCCCAGGGAGTAGAGCACGAACGGTTGGCCTCTGCTCCCACAGCCGAAGAGTCAAGGCAAAAAACTTGAGCTGTGCCTCTTCTGCAGAAAGTCAGCTTTGCAACGGTGCCATCCGCATTGCTGTCGCTCCTCCATTTCCCTGCTCAAAGTCCATTACAATGGAAACTCTCTTTGGCACCCGTGCTGGGCTGCCCAGCATCCCAGGGAGTAGAGCACGAACGGTTGGCCTCTGCTCCCACAGCCAAAGAGCCAGGGCAAAAAGCTTGAGCTGTGCCTCTTCTGCAGAAAGTCAGCTTTGCAACGGTGCCATCTGCATTGCTGTTGTTCCTCGATTTCCCAACTCAAAGTCCATTACAATGGAACCTCTCTGGCACCCGTGCTCGGCTGCCCAGCCTCCCAGGGAGTAGAGCACGAACGGTTGGCCTCTGCTCCCACAGCCGAAGAGCCAGGGCAAAAAACTTGATCTGTGCCTCTTCTGCAGAAAGTCACCTTTGCAACGGTGCCATCCGCACTGCTGTCGCTCCTCGATTTCCCAACTCAAAGTCCATTACAATGGAACATCTTTGGCACCAGTGCTGGGCTGCCCAGCATCCCAGGGAGTAGAGCACGAACGGTTGGCCTCTGCTCCCACAGCCGAAGAGTCAGGGCAAAAAACTTGAGCTGTGCCTCTTCTGCAGAAAGTCAGCTTTGCAACGGTGCCATCCGCATTGCTGTCGCTCCTCGATTTCCCAACTCAAAGTCCATTACAATGGAACCTCTCTGGCACCCGTGCTGGGCTGCCCAGCATCCCAGGGAGTAGAGCACGAACGGTTAGCCTCTGCTCCCACAGCCAAAGAGCCAGGGCAAAATACTTGAGCTCTGCCTCTTCTGCAGAATGTCAGCTTTGCAACGGTGCCATCCACACTGCTGTCGCTCCTCCATTTCCCAACTCAAAGTCCATTACAATGGAACCTCTTTGGCACCCGTGCTGGGCTGCCCAGCATCCCAGGCAGAAGAGCACGAACGGTTGGCCTCTGCTCCCACAGCCGAAGAGCCAGGGCAAAAAACTTGAGGTGTGCCTCTTCTGCAGAATGTCAGCTTTGCAACGGTGCCATCCGCATTGCTGTCGCTCCTCCATTTTCCAGCTCAAAATCCATTACAATGGAATCTCTCTTTGGCACCCGTGCTGGGCTGCCCAGCAACCCAGGGAGTAGAGCACGAACGGTTGGCCTGTGCTCCCACAGCCGAAGAGCCAGGGCAAAAAACTGGAGCTGTTTCTCTTCTGCAGAAAGTTATCTTTGCAACGGTGCCATCCGCTTTGCGGTCGATCCTCAATTTCCCAACTCAAAGTCCATTATAATGGAACCTCTTTGGCACCCGTGCTCGGCTGCCCAGCATCCCAGGGAGTAGAGCACGAACGGTTGGCCTCTGCTCCCACAGCCGAAGAGTCAAGGCAAAAAACTTGAGCTGTGCCTCTTCTGCAGAAAGTCAGCTTTACAACGGTGCCATCCGCATTGTTGTCGCTCCTCCATTTCCCAGCTCAAAGTCCATTACAATGGAAACTCTCTTTGGCACCCATCCTGGGCTGCCCAGCATCCCAGGGAACAGAGCACGAACGGTTGGCCTCTGCTCCCACAGCCGAAGAGCCAGGGCAAAAAGCTTGAGCTGTGCCTCTTCTGAAGATAGTCAGCTTTGCAACGGTGCCATCCGCACTGCTGTTGCTCCTCGATTTCCCAACTCAAAGTCCATTACAATGGAACCTCTCTGGCACCCGTGCTCGGCTGCCCAGCCTCCCAGGGAGTAGAGCACGAACGGTTGGCCTGTGCTCCCACAGACGATGAGCCAGGGCAAAAAACTTGAGCTCTGCCTCTTCTGCAGAAAGTCACCTTTGCAACGGTGCCATCCGCACTGCTGTCGCTCCTCGATTTCCCAACTCAAAGTCCATTACAATGGAACCTCTCTGGCACCCGTGCTGGGCTGCCCAGCATCCCAGGGAGTAGAGCACGAACGGTTAGCCTCTGCTCCCACAGCCGAAGAGCCAGGGCAAAAAGCTTGAGCTGTGCCTCTTCTGCAGAAAGTCAGCTTTGCAACGGTGCCATCCGCATTGCTGTTGCTCCTCGATTTCCCATCTCAAAGTCCATTACAATGGAACCTCTCTGGCACCCGTGCTGGGCTGCCCAGCCTCCCAGGGAGTAGAGCACGAACGGTTGGCCTCTGCTCCCACAGCCGAAGAGTCAAGGCAAAAAACTTGAGCTGTGCCTCTTCTGCAGAAAGTCAGCTTTGCAACGGTGCCATCCGCATTGCTGTCGCTCCTCGATTTCCCAACTCAAAGTCCATTACAATGGAACCTCTCTGGCACCCGTGCTGGGCTGCCCAGCATCCCAGGGAGTAGAGCACGAACGGTTAGCCTCTGCTCCCACAGCCAAAGAGCCAGGGCAAAATACTTGAGCTCTGCCTCTTCTGCAGAAAGTCAGCTTTGCAACGGTGCCATCCACACTGCTGTCGCTCCTCCATTTCCCAACTCAAAGTCCATTACAATGGAACCTCTTTGGCACCCGTGCTGGGCTGCCCAGCATCCCAGGCAGAAGAGCACGAACGGTTGGCCTCTGCTCCCACAGCCGAAGAGCCAGGGCAAAAAGCTTGAGCTGTGCCTCTTCTGCAGAAAGTCAGCTTTGCAATGGTGCCATCCGCATTGCTTTCGCTCCTCGATTTCCCAACTCAAACTCCATTAAAATGGAACCTCTTTGGCACCCGTGCCCGGCTGCCCAGCCTCCAAGGGAGTAGAGCACTAACGGCTGGCCTGTGCTCCCACAGCCGAAGACCCAGGGCAAAAAACTGGAGCTGTGTCTCTTCTGCAGAAAGTCAGCTTTGCAACGGTGCCATCCGCTTTGCTGTCTCTCCTCGATTTCCCAACTCAAAGTCCATTATAATGGAACCTCTTTGGCACCCGTGCTGGGCTGCCCAGCATCCCAGGGAGTAGAGCACGAACGGTTGGCCTCTGCTCCCACAGCCAAAGAGCCAGGGCAAAAAACTTGAGCTGTGCCTCTTCTGCAGAAAGTCAGCTTTGCAACGGTGCCATCCGCATTGCTGAGGTTCCTCGATTTCCCAACTCAAAGTCCATTACAATGGAACCTCTCTGGCACCCGTGCTGGGCTGCCCAGCGTCCCAGGGAGTAGAGCACGAACGGTTGGCCTCTGCTCCCACAGCCGAAGAGCCAGGGCAAAAAACATGAGCTCTGCCTCTTCTGCAGAAAGTCAGCTTTGCAACGGTGCCATCCGCACTGCTGTCGCTCCTCCATTTCCCAACTCAAAGTCCATTACAATGGAACCTCTTTGGCACCCGTGCTGGGCTGCCCAGCATCCCAGGGAGTAGAGCACGAACGGTTGGCCTCTGCTCCCACAGCCAAAGAGCCAGGGCAAAAAACATGAGCTCTGCCTCTTCTGCAGAAAGTCAGCTTTGCAACGGTGCCATCCGCATTGCTGAGGTTCCTCGATTTCCCAACTCAAAGTCCATTACAATGGAACCTCTCTGGCACCCGTGCTCCGCTGCCCAGCATCCCAGGGAGTAGAGCACGAACGCTTGGCCTCTGCTCCCACAGCCAAAGAGCCAGGGCAAAAAACATGAGCTCTGCCTCTTCTGCAGAAAGTCAGCTTTGCAACGGTGCCATCCGCACTGCTGTCGCTCCTCCATTTCCCACCTCAAAGTCCATTACAATGGAATCTCTTTGGCACCCGTGCTCGGCTGCCCAGCATCCCAGGGAGTAGAGCACGAACGGTTGGCCTCTGCTCCCACAGCCGAAGAGTCAAGGCAAAAAACTTGAGCTGTGCCTCTTCTGCAGAAAGTCAGCTTTGCAACGGTGCCATCCGCATTGCTGTCGCTCCTCCATTTCCCTGCTCAAAGTCCATTACAATGGAAACTCTCTTTGGCACCCGTGCTGGGCTGCCCAGCCTTTCAGGGAGTAGAGCACGAACGGTTGGCCTCTGCTCCCACAGCCGAAGAGCCAGGGCAAAAAACTGGAGCTGTTTCTCTTCTGCAGAAAGTTACCTTTGCAACGGTGCCATCCGCTTTGCGGTCGATCCTCGATTTCCCAACTCAAAGTCCATTACAATGGAACCTCTTTGGCACCCGTGCTGGGCAGCCCAGCATCCCAGGGAGTAGAGCACGAACTTCTGGCCTCTGCTCCCACAGCCGAAGAGCCAGGGCAAAAAACATGAGCTCTGCCTCTTCTGCAGAAAGTCAGCTTTGCAACGGTGCCATCCGCATGGCTGTCGCTCCTCCATTTCCCAACTCAAAGTCCATTAAAATGGAACCTCTTTGGCACCCGTGCTGGGCTGCCCAGCATCCCAGAGAGTAGAGCACGAACTGTTGGCCTCTGCTCCCACAGCCGAAGAGCCAGGGCAAAAAGCTTGAGCTGTGCCTCTTCTGCAGAAAGTCACCTTTGCAACGGTGCCATCCGCATTGCTGTCGCTCCTCCATTTCACATCTCAAAGTCCATTACAATGGAACCTCTTTGGCACCCGTGCTGGCAGCCCAGCATCCCAGGGAGTAGAGCACGAACGGCTGGCCTCTGCTCCCACAGCCGAAGAGCCAGGGCAAAAACCTTGAGCTGTGCCTCTTATGCAGAAAGTCAGCTTTGCAACGATGCCATCCGCATTGCTGTCGCTCCTCCATTTCCCAACTCAAAGTCCATTACAATGGAACCTCTCTGGCACCGGTGCTGGGCTGCCCAGCATCCCAGGCAGTAGAGCATGAATGGTTGGCCTCTGCTCCCACAGTCGAAGAGCCAGGGCAAAAAACTTGAGCTGTGCCTCTTCTTCAGAAAGTCAGCTTTGCAACGGTGCCATCCGCATTGCTGTCGCTCCTCGATTTCACATCTCAAAGTCCATTAAAATAGAAACTCTTTGGCAACCGTGCTCGGCTGCCCAGCATCCCAGGGAGTAGAGCACGAACGGTTGGCCTCTGCGCCCACAGCCGAAGAGCCAGGGCAAAAAACTGGAGCTGTGCCTCTTCTGCAGAAAGTCAGCTTTGCAACGGTGCCATCCGCTTTGCTGTCGCTCCTCCACTTCCCAATTCAAAGTCCATTACAATGGAACCTCTTTGGCACCCGTGCCCGGCTGCCCAGCATCCCAGGCAGTAGAGCACGAACAGTTGGCCTGTACTCCCACAGCCAAGGAGCCAGGGCAAAAAACTTGAGCTGTGCCTCTTCTGCAGAAAGTCAGCTTTGCAACGGTGCCATCCGCATTTCTGAAGGTTCCTCGATTTCCCAACTCAAAGTCCATTACAATGGAACCTCTCTGGCACCCATGCAGGGCTGCCCAGCATCCCAGGGAGTAGAGCACGAACGGTTGGCCTCTGCTCCCACAGCCGAAGAGCCAGGGCAAAAAGCTTGAGCTGTGCCTCTTCTGCAGAAATTCAGCTTTGCAATGGTGCCATCCGCATTGCTGAGGTTCCTCGATTTCCCAATTCAAAGTCCATTACAATGGAACCTCTTTGGCACCCATGCTGGGCTGCCCAGTATCCCAGGGAGTAGAGCACGAACGGTTGGCCTGTGCTCCCACAGCCGAAGAGCCAGGGCAAAAAACTGGAGCTGTGTCTCTTCTGCAGAAAGTCACCTTTGCAACGGTGCCATCTGCTTTGCTGTCGCTCCTCGATTTCCCAACTCAAAGTCCATTATAATGGAACCTCTGTTTCACCCGTGCTCGACTGCCCAGCATCCCAGGGAGTAGAGCACGAACGGTTGGACTCTGCTCCCACAGCCAAAGAGCCAGGGCAAAAAGCTTGAGCTGTGCCTCTTCTGCAGAAAGTCAGCTTTGCAACGGTGCCATCCGCATTGCTGTCGCTCCTCCATTTCCCAACTCAAAGTCCATTACAATGGAACCTCTTTGGCACCCGTACTCTGCTGCCCAACATCCCAGAGAGAAGAACACGAACGGTTGGCCTCTGCTCCCACAGCCGAAGAGCCAGGGCAAAAACTGGAGCTGTGCCTCTTCTGCAGAAAGTCAGCTTTGCAACGGTGCCATCCTCATTGCTGTCGCTCCCCCATTTCCCAACTCAAAGTCCATTACAATGGAAGCTCTTTGGCACCCGTGCTGGGCTGCCCAGCATCCCAGGGAGTAGAGCACGAACGGTTGGCCTCTGCTCCCACAGCCAAAGAGCCAGGGCAAAAAACTTGAGCTCTGCCTCTTCTGCAGAAAGTCAGCTTTGCAATGGTGCCATCCGCTTTGCTGTCGCTCCTCCATTTCCCAACTCAAAGTCCATTACAATGGAACCTCTTTGCCACCCGTGCTGGGCTGCCCAGCATCCCAGGGAGTAGAGCACGAACGGTTGGCCTCTGCTCCCACAGCCGAAGAGCCAGGGCAAAAAGCTTGAGCTGTGCCTCTTCTGCAGAAAGTCAGCTTTGCAACGGTGCCATCCGCATTGCTGAGGTTCCTCGATTTCCCAACTCAAAGTCTATTACAATGGAACCTCTTTAGCACCCGTGCAGGGCTGCCCAGCATCCCAGGGAGTAGAGCACGAACGGTTGGCCTCTGCTCCCACAGCCGAAGAGCCAGGGCAAAAAACTGGAGCTGTGCCTCTTCTGCAGAAAGTCAACTTTGCAACGGTGCCATCCACATTGCTGAGGTTCCTCGATTTCCCAACTCAAAGTCCATTACAATGGAACCTCTTTGGCACCCGTGCTGGGCAGCCCAGCATCCCAGGGAGTAGAGCACGAACTTCTGGCCTCTGCTCCCACAGCCGAAGAGCCAGGGCAAAAAACATGAGGTCTGCCTCTTCTGCAGAAAGTCAGCTTTGCAACGGTGCCATCCGCATGGCTGTCGCTCCTCCATTTCCCAACTCAAAGTCCATTAAAATGGAACCTCTTTGGCACCCGTGCTGGGCTGCCCAGCATCCCAGAGAGTAGAGCACGAACTGTTGGCCTCTGCTCCCACAGCCGATGAGCCTGGGCAAAAAACCTGAGCTGTGCCTCTTCTGCAGAAAGTCACCTTTGCAACGGTGCCATCCGCATTGCTGTCGCTCCTCGATTTCACATCTCAAAGTCCATTACAATGGAACCTCTTTGGCACCCGTGCTGGCAGCCCAGCATCCCAGGGAGTAGAGCACGAACGGCTGGCCTCTGCTCCCACAGCCGAAGAGCCAGGGCAAAAAACTTGAGCTGTGCCTCTTATGCAGAAAGTCAGCTTTGCAACGATGCCATCCGCATTGCTGTAGCTCCTCCATTTCCCAACTCAAAGTCCATTACAATGGAACCTCTCTGGCACCCGTGCTGGGCTGCCCAGCATCCCAGGCAGTAGAGCATGAATGGTTGGCCTCTGCTCCCACAGCCGAAGAGCCAGGGCAAAAAGCTTGAGCTGTGCCTCTTCTGCAGAGAGTCAGCTTTGCAACGGTGCCATCCGCACTGCTGTCGCTCCTCCATTTCCCAATTCAAAGTCCATTACAATGGAACCTCTTTGGCACCCGTGCTCGGCTGCCCAGCATCCCAGGCAGTAGAGCACGAACGGCTGGCCTCTGCTCCCACAGCCGAAGAGTCAAGGCAAAAAACTTGAGCTGTGCCTCTTCTGCAGAAAGTCAGCTTTGCAACGGTGCCATCCGCATTGCTGTCGCTCCTCCATTTCACAACTCAAAGTCCATTACAATGGAAACTCTCTTTGGCACCCGTACTGGGCAGCCCAGCCTTTCAGGTAGTAGAGCACGAACGGTTGGCCTCTGCTTCCACAGCCTAAGAGCCAGGGGAAAAAACTTGAGCTGTGCCTCTTCTGCAGAAAGTCAGCTTTGCAACGGTGCCATCTGCATTGCTGTCGCTCCTCCATTTCCCAACTCAAAGTCCATTACAATGGAACCTCTTTGACACCCGTGCTGGGCTGCCCAGCATCCCAGGGAGTAGAGCACGAACGGTTGGCCTCTGCTCCCACAGACGAAGAGCCAGGGCAAAAAACTGGAGCTGCCTCTCTTCTGCAGAAAGTTACCTTTGCAACGGTGCCATCCGCTTTGCGGTCGTTCCTCGATTTCCCAACTCAAAGTCCATTATAATGGAACCTCTCTGGCACCCGTGCTGGGCTGCCCAGCATCCCAGGGAGTAGAACACGAACGGTTGGCCTCTGCTCCCACAGCCGAAGAGCCAGGGCAAAAAACTTGAGCTGTGCCTCTTCTGCAGAATGTCAGCTTTGCAACGGTGCCATCCGCATTGCTGTCGCTCCTCCATTTCCCAACTCAAAGTCCATTACAATGGAATCTCTCTTTGGCACCCGTGCTGGGCTGCCCAGCAACCCAGGGAGTAGAGCACGAACGGTTGGCCTCTGCTCCCACAGCCGAAGAGCCAGGGCAAAAAACTGGAGCTGTTTCTCTTCTGCAGAAAGTTACCTTTGCAACGGTGCCATCCGCTTTGCGGTCGATCCTCAATTTCCCAACTCAAAGTCCATTATAATGGAACCTCTGTGGCACCCGTTCTCGGCTGCCCAGCATCCCAGGGAGTAGAGCACGAACGGTTGGCCTCTGCTCCCACAGCCGAAGAGCCAGGGCAAAAAACTTGAGCTGTACCTCTTCTGCAGAAAGTCACCTTTGCAACGGTGCCATCCGCATTGCTGTCGCTCATCCACTTCCCAATTAAAAGTCCATTACAATGGAACCTCTTTGGCACCCGTGCCCGGCTGCCCAGCATCCCAGGGAGTAGAGCACGAACAGTTGGCCTGTACTCCCACAGCCAAGGAGCCAGGGCAAAAAACTTGAGCTGTGCCTCTTCTGCAGAAAGTCAGCTTTGCAATGGTGCCATCCGCTTTGCTGTCGCTCCTCGATTTCACAACTCAAAGTCCATTACAATGGAAACTCTTTGGCACCCGTGCTGGGCTGCCCAGCATCCCAGGGAGTAGAGCACGAACGGTTGGCCTCTGCTCCCACAGACGAAGAGCCAGGGCAAAAAACTGGAGCTGCCTCTCTTCTGCAGAAAGTTACCTTTGCAACGGTGCCATCCGCTTTGCGGTCGTTCCTCGATTTCCCAACTCAAAGTCCATTATAATGGAACCTCTCTGGCACCCGTGCTGGGCTGCCCAGCATCCCAGGGAGTAGAACACGAACGGTTGGCCTCTGCTCCCACAGCCGAAGAGCCAGGGCAAAAAACTTGAGCTGTGCCTCTTCTGCAGAATGTCAGCTTTGCAACGGTGCCATCCGCATTGCTGTCGCTCCTCCATTTCCCAACTCAAAGTCCATTACAATGGAATCTCTCTTTGGCACCCGTGCTGGGCTGCCCAGCAACCCAGGGAGTAGAGCACGAACGGTTGGCCTCTGCTCCCACAGCCGAAGAGCCAGGGCAAAAAACTTGAGCTGTTTCTCTTCTGCAGAAAGTTACCTTTGCAACGGTGCCATCCGCTTTGCGGTCGATCCTCAATTTCCCAACTCAAAGTCCATTATAATGGAACCTCTGTGGCACCCGTTCTCGGCTGCCCAGCATCCCAGGGAGTAGAGCACGAACGGTTGGCCTCTGCTCCCACAGCCGAAGAGCCAGGGCAAAAAACTTGAGCTGTACCTCTTCTGCAGAAAGTCACCTTTGCAACGGTGCCATCCGCATTGCTGTCGCTCATCCACTTCCCAATTAAAAGTCCATTACAATGGAACCTCTTTGGCACCCGTGCCCGGCTGCCCAGCATCCCAGGGAGTAGAGCACGAACAGTTGGCCTGTACTCCCACAGCCAAGGAGCCAGGGCAAAAAACTTGAGCTGTGCCTCTTCTGCAGAAAGTCAGCTTTGCAACGGTGCCATCCGCTTTGCTGTCGCTCCTCGATTTCACAACTCAAAGTCCATTACAATGGAACCTCTTTGGCACCCGTGCCCGGCTGCCCAGCATCCCAGGGAGTAGAGCACGTACGCTTGGCCTCTGCTCCCACAGCCAAAGAGCCAGGGCAAAAAACATGAGCTGTGCCTCTTCTGCAGAAAGTCAGCTTTGCAACGGTGCCATCCGCTTTGCTGTCGCTCCTCCATTTCCCAACTCAAAGTCCATTACAATGGAATCTCTTTGGCACCCGTGCTGGGCTGCCCAGCATCCCAGGGAGTAGAGCACGAACGGTTGGCCTCTGCTCCCACAGCCGAAGAGTCAAGGCAAAAAACTTGAGCTGTGCCTCTTCTGCAGAAAGTCAGCTTTGCAACGGTGCCATCCGCATTGCTGTCGCTCCTCCATTTCCCAACTCAAAGTCCATTACAATGGAACCTCTCTGGCACCCGTGCTGGGATGCCCAGCATCCCAGGGAGTAGAGCACGAACGGTTGGCCTCTGCTCCCACAGCCAAAGAGCCAGGGCAAAATACTTGAGCTCTGCCTCTTCTGCAGAAAGTCAGCTTTGCAACGGTGCCATCCGCACTGCTGTCGCTCCTCCATTTCCCATCTCAAAGTCCATTACAATGGAACCTCTTTGGCACCCGTGCTGGGCTGCCCAGCATCCCAGGCAGAAGAGCACGAACGGTTGGCCTCTGCTCCCACAGCCGAAGAGCCAGGGCAAAAATCTTGAGGTGTGCCTCTTCTGCAGAAAGTCAGCTTTGCAACGGTGCCATCCGCATTGCTGTCGCTCTTCGATTTCCCAGCTCAAAGTCCATTACAATGGAATCTCTCTTTGGCACCCGTGCTGGGCTGCCCAGCAACCCAGGGAGTAGAGCACGAACGGTTGGCCTCTGCTCCCACAGACGAAGAGCCACGGCAAAAAACTGGAGCTGTGCCTCTTCTGCAGAAAGTTACCTTTGCAACGGTGCCATCCGCTTTGCGGTCGCTCCTCAATTTCCCAACTCAAAGTCCATTATAATGGAAGCTCTGTGGCACCCGTGCTCGGCTGCCCAGCATCCCAGGGAGTAGAGCACAAACGGTTGGCCTCTGCTCCCACAGCCGAAGAGCCAGGGCAAAAAACTTGAGCTGTGCCTCTTCTGCAGAAAGTCAGCTTTGCAACGGTGCCATCCGCATTGCTGTCGCTCCTCCACTTCCCAATTAAAAGTCCATTACAATGGAACCTCTCTGGCACTCGTGCCCGGCTGCCCAGCATCCCAGGCAGTAGAGCACGAACAGTTGGCCTGTACTCCCACAGCCAAGGAGCCAGGGCAAAAAGCTTGAGCTGTGCCTCTTCTGCAGAAATTCAGCTTTGCAATGGTGCCATCCGCATTGCTGAGGTTCCTCGCTTTCCCTATTCAAAGTCCATTACAATGGAACCTCTTTGGCACCCATGCTGGGCTGCCCAGCATCCCAGGGAGTAGAGCACGAACGGTTGGCCTCTGCTCCCACAACCGAAGAGCCAGGGCAAAAAGCTTGAGCTGTGCCTCTTCTGCAGAAAGTCAGCTTTGCAACGGTGCCATCCGCATTGCTGTCGCTCCTCGATTTCCCAACTCAAAGTCCATTACAATGGAACCTCTCTGGCACCCGTGCTCTGCTGCCCAACATCCCAGAGAGAAGAACACGAACGGTTGGCCTCTGCTCCCACAGCCGAAGAGCCAGGGCAAAAACATGAGCTGTGCCTCTTCTGCAGAAAGTCAGCTTTGCAACGGTGCCATCCTCATTTCTGTCGCTCCTCCATTTCCCAACTCAAAGTCCATTATAATGGAAGCTCTTTGGCACCCGTGCTGGGCTGCCCAGCATCCCAGAGAGTAGAGCACGAACAGTTGGCCTCTGCTCCCACAGCCAAAGAGCCAGGGCAAAAAACTTGAGCTGTGCCTCTTCTGCAGAAAGTCAGCTTTGCAATGGTGCCATCCGCTTTGCTGTCGCTCCTCGATTTCCCAACTCAAAGTCCATTACAATGGAACCTCTTTGCCACCCGTGCTGGGCTGCCCAGCATCCCAGGGAGTAGAGCACGAACGGTTGGCCTCTGCTCCCACAGCCAAAGAGACAGGGCAAAAAACTGGAGCTGTGCCTCTTCTGCAGAAAGTCAGCTTTGCAACGGTGCCATCCGCATTGCTGAGGTTCCTCGATTTCCCAACTCAAAGTCCATTACAACGGAAACTCTCTGGCACCCGTGCTCTGCTGCCCAGCATCCCAGGGAGTAGAGCACGAACGGTTGGCCTCTGCTCCCACAGCCGAAGAGCCAGGGCAAAAAGCTTGAGCTGTGCCTCTTCTGCAGAAAGTCAGCTTTGCAACGGTGCCATCCGCATTGCTGAGGTTCCTCGATTTCCCAACTCAAAGTCTATTACAATGGAACCTCTTTAGCACCCGTGCAGGGCTGCCCAGCATCCCAGGGAGTAGAGCACGAACGGTTGGCCTCTGCTCCCACAGCCGAAGAGCCAGGGCAAAAAACTGGAGCTGTGCCTCTTCTGCAGAAAGTCAGCTTTGCAACGGTGCCATCCACATTGCTGAGGTTCCTCGATTTCCCAACTCAAAGTCCATTACAATGGAACCTCTTTGGCACCCGTGCTGGGCTGCCCAGCATCCCAGGGAGTAGAGCACGAACTTCTGGCCTCTGCTCCCACAGCCGAAGAGCCAGGGCAAAAAACATGAGCTCTGCCTCTTCTGCAGAAAGTCACCTTTGCAACGGTGCCATCCGCATTGCTGTCGCTCCTCGATTTCACATCTCAAAGTCCATTAAAATGGAAACTCTTTGGCACCCGTGCTCGGCTGCCCAGCATCCCAGGGAGTAGAGCACGAACGGTTGGCCTCTGCTCCCACAGCTGAAGAGCCAGGGCAAAAAACTGGAGCTGTGCCTCTTCTGCAGAAAGTCACCTTTGCAACGGTGCCATCCGCTTTGCTGTCGCTCCTCGATTTCCCAATTCAAAGTCCATTACAATGGAACCTCTTTGGCACCCGTGCTGGCAGCCCAGCATCCCAGGGAGTAGAGCACGAACGGCTGGCCTCTGCTCCCACAGCCGAAGAGCCAGGGCAAAAAACTTGAGCTGTGCCTCTACTGCAGAGAGTCAGCTTTGCAAAGGTGCCATACGCTTTGCTGAAGTTCCTCAATTTCCCAACTCAAAGTCCATTACAATGGAACCTCTCTGCCACCCGTGCTCGGCTGCCCAGCATCCCTGGGAGTAGAACACGAACGGTTGGCCTCTGCTCCCACAGCCGAAGAGCCAGGGCAAAAAACTTGAGCTGTACCTGTTCTGCAGAAAGTCAGCTTTGCAACGGTGCCACCCCATTGCTGAGGTTCCTCGATTTCCCAACTCAAAGTCCATTACAATGGAACCTCTCTGGCACCCGTGCTGGGCTGCCCAGCATCCCAGGGAGTAGAGCACGAACGGCTGGCCTCTGCTCCCACAGCCGAAGAGCCAGGGCAAAAACCTTGAGCTGTGCCTCTTCTGCAGAAAGTCAGCTTTGCAACGGTGCCATCCGCATTGCTGAGGTTCCTCGATTTCCCAACTCAAAGTCCATTACAATGGAACCTCTTTGGCACCCATGCTGGGCTGCCCAGCATCCCAGGGAGTAGAGCACGAACGGTTGGCCTCTGCTCCCACAGCCGAAGAGCCAGGGCAAAAAACTTGAGCTGTGCCTCTTCTGCAGAAAGTCAGCTTTGCAACGGTGCCATCCGCATTGCTGTCGCTCCTCCATTTCCCAGCTCAAACTCCATTACAATGGAATCTCTCTTTGGCACCCGTGCTGGGCTGCCCAGCAACCCAGGGAGTAGAGCACGAACGGTTGGCCTCTGCTCCCACAGCCGATGAGCCAGGGCAAAAAACATGAGCTGTGCCTCTTCTGCAGAAAGTCAGCTTTGCAACGGTGCCATCCGCATTGCTGTTGTTCCTCGATTTCTCAACTCAAAGTCCATTACAATGGAACCTCTTTGGCACCCGTGCTCTGCTGCCCAGCATCCCAGGCAGTAGAGCATGAATGGTTGGCCTCTGCTTCCACAGTCGAAGAGCCAGGGCAAAAAACTTGAGCTGTGCCTCTTCTTCAGAAAGTCAGCTTTGCAACGGTGCCATCCGCATTGCTGTCGCTCCTCCATTTCCCACCTCAAAGTCCATTACAATGGAAACTCTTTGGCACCCGTGCTGTGCAGCCCAGCATCCCAGGCAGTAGAGCACAAACGGTTGGCCTCTGCTCCCACAGCCAAAGAGCCAGGGCAAAAAACTTGAGCTGTGCCTCTTCTGCAGAAAGTCAGCTTTGCAACGGTGCCTTCCGCACTGCTGTCGCTCCTCGATTTCCCAACTCAAAGTCCATTACAATGGAACATCTTTGGCACCCGTGCTCGGGTGCCCAGCATCCCAGGGAGTAGCGCACGAACGGTTGGCCTCTGCTCCCACAGCCAAAGAGCCAGGGCAAAAAACTTGAGCTCTGCCTCTTCTTCAGAAAGTCAGCTTTGCAACGGTGCCATCCGCACTGCTGTCGCTCCTCGATTTCCCAATTCAAAGTCCATTACAATGGAACCTCTTTGGCACCCGTGCTCGGCTGCCCAGCATCCCAGGCAGTAGAGCACGAACGGTTGGCCTCTGCTCCCACAGCCGATGAGCCTGGGCAAAAAACTTGAGCTGTGTCTCTTCTGCAGAAAGTCAGCTTTGCAACGGTGCCATCCGCATTGCTGTCGCTCCTCGATTTCACATCTCAAAGTCCATTACAATGGAACCTCTTTGGCACCCGTGCTGGCAGCCCAGCATCCCAGGGAGTAGAGCAAGAACGGCTGGCCTCTGCTCCCACAGCCGAAGAGCCAGGGCAAAAAACTTGAGCTGTGCCTCTTCTGCAGAGAGTCAGCTTTGCAAAGGTGCCATCCGCTTTGCTGAAGTTCCTCAATTTCCCAACTCAAAGTCCATTACAATGGAACCTCTCTGGCACCCGTGCTCAGCTGCCCAGCATCCCTGGGAGAAGAACACGAACGGTTGGCCTCTGCTCCCACAGCCGAAGAGCCAGGGCAAAAAACATGAGCTGTACCTGTTCTGCAGAAAGTCAGCTTTGCAACGGTGCCACCCCATTGCTGAGGTTCCTCGATTTCCCAACTCAAAGTCCATTACAATGGAACCTCTCTGGCACCCGTGCTGGGCTGCCCAGCATCCCAGGGAGTAGAGCACGAACGGCTGGCCTCTGCTCCCACAGCCAAAGAGCCAGGGCAAAAAGCTTGAGCTGTGCCTCTTCTGCAGAAAGTCAGCTTTGCAATGGTGCCATCCGCATTGCTGAGGTTCCTCCATTTCCCAACTCAAAGTCCATTACAATGGAACCTCTTTGGCACCCATGCTGGGCTGCCCAGCATCCCAGGGAGTAGAGCACGAACAGCTGGCCTCTGCTCCCACAGCCGAAGAGCTAGGGCAAAAAACATGAGCTGTACCTGTTCTGCAGAAAGTCAGCTTTGCAACGGTGCCACCCCATTGCTGAGGTAACTCGATTTCCCAACTCAAAGTCCATTACAATGGAACCTCTCTGGCACCCGTGCTGGGCTGCCCAGCATCCCAGGGAGTAGAGCACGAACGGCTTGCCTCTGCTCCCACAGCCGAAGAGCCAGGGCAAAAAGCTTGAGCTGTGCCTCTTCTGCAGAAAGTCAGCTTTGCAATGGTGCCATCCGCATTGCTGAGGTTCCTCGATTTCCCAACTCAAAGTCCATTACAATGGAACCTCTTTGGCACCCATGCTGGGCTGCCCAGCATCCCAGGGAGTAGAGCACGAACGGCTGGCCTCTGCTCCCACAGCCGAAGAGCCAGGGCAAAAAACTTGAGCTGTGCCTCTTCTGCAGAATGTCAGCTATGCAACGGTGCCATCCGCATTGCTGTCGCTCTTCCATTTCCCAGCTCAAACTCCATTACAATGGAATCTCTCTTTGGCACCCGTGCTGGGCTGCCCAGCATCCCAGGGAGTAGAGCACGAACGGTTGGCCTCTGCTCCCACAGCCGATGAGCCTGGGCAAAAAACTGGAGCTGTGCCTCTTCTGCAGAAAGTCAACTTTGCAACGGTGCCATCCGCATTGCTGTCGTTCCTCGATTTCTCAACTCAAAGTCCATTACAATGGAACATCTCTGGCACCCGTGCTGGGCTGCCCAGCATCCCAGGCACTAGAGCATGAATGGTTGGCCTCTGCTCCCACAGTCGAAGAGCCAAGGCAAAAAACTTGAGCTGTGCCTCTTCTTCAGAAAGTCAGCTTTGCAATGGTGCCATCCGCATTGCTGTCCCTCCTCCATTTCCCAACTCAAAGTCCATTACAATGGAACATCTCTGGCACCCGTGCTGTGCAGCCCAGCATCCCAGGGCGTAGAGCACGAACGGTTGGCCTCTGCTCCCACAGCCAAAGAGCCAGGGCAAAAAACTTGAGCTCTGCCTCTTCTGCAGAAAGTCAGCTTTGCAACGGTGCCATCCGCACTGCTGTCGCTCCTCCATTTCCCAATTCAAAGTCCATTACAATGGAACCTCTTTGGCACCCGTGCTCGGCTGCCCAGCATCCCAGGCAGTAGAGCACGAACGGCTGGCCTCTGCTCCCACAGCCGAAGAGTCAAGGCAAAAAACTTGAGCTGTGCCTCTTCTGCAGAAAGTCAGCTTTGCAACGGTGCCATCCGCATTGCTGTCGCTCCTCCATTTCACAACTCAAAGTCCATTACAATGGAAACTCTCTTTGGCACCCGTACTGGGCAGCCCAGCCTTTCAGGTAGTAGAGCACGAACGGTTGGCCTCTGCTTCCACAGCCTAAGAGCCAGGGGAAAAAACTTGAGCTGTGCCTCTTCTGCAGAAAGTCAGCTTTGCAACGGTGCCATCTGCATTGCTGTCGCTCCTCCATTTCCCAACTCAAAGTCCATTACAATGGAACCTCTTTGACACCCGTGCTGGGCTGCCCAGCATCCCAGGGAGTAGAGCACGAACGGTTGGCCTCTGCTCCCACAGACGAAGAGCCAGGGCAAAAAACTGGAGCTGCCTCTCTTCTGCAGAAAGTTACCTTTGCAACGGTGCCATCCGCTTTGCGGTCGTTCCTCGATTTCCCAACTCAAAGTCCATTATAATGGAACCTCTCTGGCACCCGTGCTGGGCTGCCCAGCATCCCAGGGAGTAGAACACGAACGGTTGGCCTCTGCTCCCACAGCCGAAGAGCCAGGGCAAAAAACTTGAGCTGTGCCTCTTCTGCAGAATGTCAGCTTTGCAACGGTGCCATCCGCATTGCTGTCGCTCCTCCATTTCCCAACTCAAAGTCCATTACAATGGAATCTCTCTTTGGCACCCGTGCTGGGCTGCCCAGCAACCCAGGGAGTAGAGCACGAACGGTTGGCCTCTGCTCCCACAGCCGAAGAGCCAGGGCAAAAAACTGGAGCTGTTTCTCTTCTGCAGAAAGTTACCTTTGCAACGGTGCCATCCGCTTTGCGGTCGATCCTCAATTTCCCAACTCAAAGTCCATTATAATGGAACCTCTGTGGCACCCGTTCTCGGCTGCCCAGCATCCCAGGGAGTAGAGCACGAACGGTTGGCCTCTGCTCCCACAGCCGAAGAGCCAGGGCAAAAAACTTGAGCTGTACCTCTTCTGCAGAAAGTCACCTTTGCAACGGTGCCATCCGCATTGCTGTCGCTCATCCACTTCCCAATTAAAAGTCCATTACAATGGAACCTCTTTGGCACCCGTGCCCGGCTGCCCAGCATCCCAGGGAGTAGAGCACGAACAGTTGGCCTGTACTCCCACAGCCAAGGAGCCAGGGCAAAAAACTTGAGCTGTGCCTCTTCTGCAGAAAGTCAGCTTTGCAATGGTGCCATCCGCTTTGCTGTCGCTCCTCGATTTCACAACTCAAAGTCCATTACAATGGAAACTCTTTGGCACCCGTGCTGGGCTGCCCAGCATCCCAGGGAGTAGAGCACGAACGGTTGGCCTCTGCTCCCACAGACGAAGAGCCAGGGCAAAAAACTGGAGCTGCCTCTCTTCTGCAGAAAGTCAGCTTTGCAATGGTGCCATCCGCTTTGCTGTCGCTCCTCGATTTCCCAACTCAAAGTCCATTACAATGGAACCTCTTTGCCACCCGTGCTGGGCTGCCCAGCATCCCAGGGAGTAGAGCACGAACGGTTGGCCTCTGCTCCCACAGCCAAAGAGACAGGGCAAAAAACTGGAGCTGTGCCTCTTCTGCAGAAAGTCAGCTTTGCAACGGTGCCATCCGCATTGCTGAGGTTCCTCGATTTCCCAACTCAAAGTCCATTACAACGGAAACTCTCTGGCACCCGTGCTCTGCTGCCCAGCATCCCAGGGAGTAGAGCACGAACGGTTGGCCTCTGCTCCCACAGCCGAAGAGCCAGGGCAAAAAGCTTGAGCTGTGCCTCTTCTGCAGAAAGTCAGCTTTGCAACGGTGCCATCCGCATTGCTGAGGTTCCTCGATTTCCCAACTCAAAGTCTATTACAATGGAACCTCTTTAGCACCCGTGCAGGGCTGCCCAGCATCCCAGGGAGTAGAGCACGAACGGTTGGCCTCTGCTCCCACAGCCGAAGAGCCAGGGCAAAAAACTGGAGCTGTGCCTCTTCTGCAGAAAGTCAGCTTTGCAACGGTGCCATCCACATTGCTGAGGTTCCTCGATTTCCCAACTCAAAGTCCATTACAATGGAACCTCTTTGGCACCCGTGCTGGGCTGCCCAGCATCCCAGGGAGTAGAGCACGAACTTCTGGCCTCTGCTCCCACAGCCGAAGAGCCAGGGCAAAAAACATGAGCTCTGCCTCTTCTGCAGAAAGTCACCTTTGCAACGGTGCCATCCGCATTGCTGTCGCTCCTCGATTTCACATCTCAAAGTCCATTAAAATGGAAACTCTTTGGCACCCGTGCTCGGCTGCCCAGCATCCCAGGGAGTAGAGCACGAACGGTTGGCCTCTGCTCCCACAGCTGAAGAGCCAGGGCAAAAAACTGGAGCTGTGCCTCTTCTGCAGAAAGTCACCTTTGCAACGGTGCCATCCGCTTTGCTGTCGCTCCTCGATTTCCCAATTCAAAGTCCATTACAATGGAACCTCTTTGGCACCCGTGCTGGCAGCCCAGCATCCCAGGGAGTAGAGCACGAACGGCTGGCCTCTGCTCCCACAGCCGAAGAGCCAGGGCAAAAAACTTGAGCTGTGCCTCTACTGCAGAGAGTCAGCTTTGCAAAGGTGCCATACGCTTTGCTGAAGTTCCTCAATTTCCCAACTCAAAGTCCATTACAATGGAACCTCTCTGCCACCCGTGCTCGGCTGCCCAGCATCCCTGGGAGTAGAACACGAACGGTTGGCCTCTGCTCCCACAGCCGAAGAGCCAGGGCAAAAAACTTGAGCTGTACCTGTTCTGCAGAAAGTCAGCTTTGCAACGGTGCCACCCCATTGCTGAGGTTCCTCGATTTCCCAACTCAAAGTCCATTACAATGGAACCTCTCTGGCACCCGTGCTGGGCTGCCCAGCATCCCAGGGAGTAGAGCACGAACGGCTGGCCTCTGCTCCCACAGCCGAAGAGCCAGGGCAAAAACCTTGAGCTGTGCCTCTTCTGCAGAAAGTCAGCTTTGCAACGGTGCCATCCGCATTGCTGAGGTTCCTCGATTTCCCAACTCAAAGTCCATTACAATGGAACCTCTTTGGCACCCATGCTGGGCTGCCCAGCATCCCAGGGAGTAGAGCACGAACGGTTGGCCTCTGCTCCCACAGCCGAAGAGCCAGGGCAAAAAACTTGAGCTGTGCCTCTTCTGCAGAAAGTCAGCTTTGCAACGGTGCCATCCGCATTGCTGTCGCTCCTCCATTTCCCACCTCAAAGTCCATTACAATGGAAACTCTTTGGCACCCGTGCTGTGCAGCCCAGCATCCCAGGCAGTAGAGCACAAACGGTTGGCCTCTGCTCCCACAGCCAAAGAGCCAGGGCAAAAAACTTGAGCTGTGCCTCTTCTGCAGAAAGTCAGCTTTGCAACGGTGCCTTCCGCACTGCTGTCGCTCCTCGATTTCCCAACTCAAAGTCCATTACAATGGAACATCTTTGGCACCCGTGCTCGGGTGCCCAGCATCCCAGGGAGTAGCGCACGAACGGTTGGCCTCTGCTCCCACAGCCAAAGAGCCAGGGCAAAAAACTTGAGCTCTGCCTCTTCTTCAGAAAGTCAGCTTTGCAACGGTGCCATCCGCACTGCTGTCGCTCCTCGATTTCCCAATTCAAAGTCCATTACAATGGAACCTCTTTGGCACCCGTGCTCGGCTGCCCAGCATCCCAGGCAGTAGAGCACGAACGGTTGGCCTCTGCTCCCACAGCCGATGAGCCTGGGCAAAAAACTTGAGCTGTGTCTCTTCTGCAGAAAGTCAGCTTTGCAACGGTGCCATCCGCATTGCTGTCGCTCCTCGATTTCACATCTCAAAGTCCATTACAATGGAACCTCTTTGGCACCCGTGCTGGCAGCCCAGCATCCCAGGGAGTAGAGCAAGAACGGCTGGCCTCTGCTCCCACAGCCGAAGAGCCAGGGCAAAAAACTTGAGCTGTGCCTCTTCTGCAGAGAGTCAGCTTTGCAAAGGTGCCATCCGCTTTGCTGAAGTTCCTCAATTTCCCAACTCAAAGTCCATTACAATGGAACCTCTCTGGCACCCGTGCTCAGCTGCCCAGCATCCCTGGGAGAAGAACACGAACGGTTGGCCTCTGCTCCCACAGCCGAAGAGCCAGGGCAAAAAACATGAGCTGTACCTGTTCTGCAGAAAGTCAGCTTTGCAACGGTGCCACCCCATTGCTGAGGTTCCTCGATTTCCCAACTCAAAGTCCATTACAATGGAACCTCTCTGGCACCCGTGCTGGGCTGCCCAGCATCCCAGGGAGTAGAGCACGAACGGCTGGCCTCTGCTCCCACAGCCAAAGAGCCAGGGCAAAAAGCTTGAGCTGTGCCTCTTCTGCAGAAAGTCAGCTTTGCAATGGTGCCATCCGCATTGCTGAGGTTCCTCCATTTCCCAACTCAAAGTCCATTACAATGGAACCTCTTTGGCACCCATGCTGGGCTGCCCAGCATCCCAGGGAGTAGAGCACGAACAGCTGGCCTCTGCTCCCACAGCCGAAGAGCTAGGGCAAAAAACATGAGCTGTACCTGTTCTGCAGAAAGTCAGCTTTGCAACGGTGCCACCCCATTGCTGAGGTAACTCGATTTCCCAACTCAAAGTCCATTACAATGGAACCTCTCTGGCACCCGTGCTGGGCTGCCCAGCATCCCAGGGAGTAGAGCACGAACGGCTTGCCTCTGCTCCCACAGCCGAAGAGCCAGGGCAAAAAGCTTGAGCTGTGCCTCTTCTGCAGAAAGTCAGCTTTGCAATGGTGCCATCCGCATTGCTGAGGTTCCTCGATTTCCCAACTCAAAGTCCATTACAATGGAACCTCTTTGGCACCCATGCTGGGCTGCCCAGCATCCCAGGGAGTAGAGCACGAACGGCTGGCCTCTGCTCCCACAGCCGAAGAGCCAGGGCAAAAAACTTGAGCTGTGCCTCTTCTGCAGAATGTCAGCTATGCAACGGTGCCATCCGCATTGCTGTCGCTCTTCCATTTCCCAGCTCAAACTCCATTACAATGGAATCTCTCTTTGGCACCCGTGCTGGGCTGCCCAGCATCCCAGGGAGTAGAGCACGAACGGTTGGCCTCTGCTCCCACAGCCGATGAGCCTGGGCAAAAAACTGGAGCTGTGCCTCTTCTGCAGAAAGTCAACTTTGCAACGGTGCCATCCGCATTGCTGTCGTTCCTCGATTTCTCAACTCAAAGTCCATTACAATGGAACATCTCTGGCACCCGTGCTGGGCTGCCCAGCATCCCAGGCACTAGAGCATGAATGGTTGGCCTCTGCTCCCACAGTCGAAGAGCCAAGGCAAAAAACTTGAGCTGTGCCTCTTCTTCAGAAAGTCAGCTTTGCAATGGTGCCATCCGCATTGCTGTCCCTCCTCCATTTCCCAACTCAAAGTCCATTACAATGGAACATCTCTGGCACCCGTGCTGTGCAGCCCAGCATCCCAGGGCGTAGAGCACGAACGGTTGGCCTCTGCTCCCACAGCCAAAGAGCCAGGGCAAAAAACTTGAGCTCTGCCTCTTCTGCAGAAAGTCAGCTTTGCAACGGTGCCATCCGCACTGCTGTCGCTCCTCCATTTCCCAATTCAAAGTCCATTACAATGGAACCTCTTTGGCACCCGTGCTCGGCTGCCCAGCATCCCAGGCAGTAGAGCACGAACGGCTGGCCTCTGCTCCCACAGCCGAAGAGTCAAGGCAAAAAACTTGAGCTGTGCCTCTTCTGCAGAAAGTCAGCTTTGCAACGGTGCCATCCGCATTGCTGTCGCTCCTCCATTTCACAACTCAAAGTCCATTACAATGGAAACTCTCTTTGGCACCCGTACTGGGCAGCCCAGCCTTTCAGGTAGTAGAGCACGAACGGTTGGCCTCTGCTTCCACAGCCTAAGAGCCAGGGGAAAAAACTTGAGCTGTGCCTCTTCTGCAGAAAGTCAGCTTTGCAACGGTGCCATCTGCATTGCTGTCGCTCCTCCATTTCCCAACTCAAAGTCCATTACAATGGAACCTCTTTGACACCCGTGCTGGGCTGCCCAGCATCCCAGGGAGTAGAGCACGAACGGTTGGCCTCTGCTCCCACAGACGAAGAGCCAGGGCAAAAAACTGGAGCTGCCTCTCTTCTGCAGAAAGTTACCTTTGCAACGGTGCCATCCGCTTTGCGGTCGTTCCTCGATTTCCCAACTCAAAGTCCATTATAATGGAACCTCTCTGGCACCCGTGCTGGGCTGCCCAGCATCCCAGGGAGTAGAACACGAACGGTTGGCCTCTGCTCCCACAGCCGAAGAGCCAGGGCAAAAAACTTGAGCTGTGCCTCTTCTGCAGAATGTCAGCTTTGCAACGGTGCCATCCGCATTGCTGTCGCTCCTCCATTTCCCAACTCAAAGTCCATTACAATGGAATCTCTCTTTGGCACCCGTGCTGGGCTGCCCAGCAACCCAGGGAGTAGAGCACGAACGGTTGGCCTCTGCTCCCACAGCCGAAGAGCCAGGGCAAAAAACTGGAGCTGTTTCTCTTCTGCAGAAAGTTACCTTTGCAACGGTGCCATCCGCTTTGCGGTCGATCCTCAATTTCCCAACTCAAAGTCCATTATAATGGAACCTCTGTGGCACCCGTTCTCGGCTGCCCAGCATCCCAGGGAGTAGAGCACGAACGGTTGGCCTCTGCTCCCACAGCCGAAGAGCCAGGGCAAAAAACTTGAGCTGTACCTCTTCTGCAGAAAGTCACCTTTGCAACGGTGCCATCCGCATTGCTGTCGCTCATCCACTTCCCAATTAAAAGTCCATTACAATGGAACCTCTTTGGCACCCGTGCCCGGCTGCCCAGCATCCCAGGGAGTAGAGCACGAACAGTTGGCCTGTACTCCCACAGCCAAGGAGCCAGGGCAAAAAACTTGAGCTGTGCCTCTTCTGCAGAAAGTCAGCTTTGCAATGGTGCCATCCGCTTTGCTGTCGCTCCTCGATTTCACAACTCAAAGTCCATTACAATGGAAACTCTTTGGCACCCGTGCTGGGCTGCCCAGCATCCCAGGGAGTAGAGCACGAACGGTTGGCCTCTGCTCCCACAGACGAAGAGCCAGGGCAAAAAACTGGAGCTGCCTCTCTTCTGCAGAAAGTTACCTTTGCAACGGTGCCATCCGCTTTGCGGTCGTTCCTCGATTTCCCAACTCAAAGTCCATTATAATGGAACCTCTCTGGCACCCGTGCTGGGCTGCCCAGCATCCCAGGGAGTAGAACACGAACGGTTGGCCTCTGCTCCCACAGCCGAAGAGCCAGGGCAAAAAACTTGAGCTGTGCCTCTTCTGCAGAATGTCAGCTTTGCAACGGTGCCATCCGCATTGCTGTCGCTCCTCCATTTCCCAACTCAAAGTCCATTACAATGGAATCTCTCTTTGGCACCCGTGCTGGGCTGCCCAGCAACCCAGGGAGTAGAGCACGAACGGTTGGCCTCTGCTCCCACAGCCGAAGAGCCAGGGCAAAAAACTTGAGCTGTTTCTCTTCTGCAGAAAGTTACCTTTGCAACGGTGCCATCCGCTTTGCGGTCGATCCTCAATTTCCCAACTCAAAGTCCATTATAATGGAACCTCTGTGGCACCCGTTCTCGGCTGCCCAGCATCCCAGGGAGTAGAGCACGAACGGTTGGCCTCTGCTCCCACAGCCGAAGAGCCAGGGCAAAAAACTTGAGCTGTACCTCTTCTGCAGAAAGTCACCTTTGCAACGGTGCCATCCGCATTGCTGTCGCTCATCCACTTCCCAATTAAAAGTCCATTACAATGGAACCTCTTTGGCACCCGTGCCCGGCTGCCCAGCATCCCAGGGAGTAGAGCACGAACAGTTGGCCTGTACTCCCACAGCCAAGGAGCCAGGGCAAAAAACTTGAGCTGTGCCTCTTCTGCAGAAAGTCAGCTTTGCAACGGTGCCATCCGCTTTGCTGTCGCTCCTCGATTTCACAACTCAAAGTCCATTACAATGGAACCTCTTTGGCACCCGTGCCCGGCTGCCCAGCATCCCAGGGAGTAGAGCACGTACGCTTGGCCTCTGCTCCCACAGCCAAAGAGCCAGGGCAAAAAACATGAGCTGTGCCTCTTCTGCAGAAAGTCAGCTTTGCAACGGTGCCATCCGCTTTGCTGTCGCTCCTCCATTTCCCAACTCAAAGTCCATTACAATGGAATCTCTTTGGCACCCGTGCTGGGCTGCCCAGCATCCCAGGGAGTAGAGCACGAACGGTTGGCCTCTGCTCCCACAGCCGAAGAGTCAAGGCAAAAAACTTGAGCTGTGCCTCTTCTGCAGAAAGTCAGCTTTGCAACGGTGCCATCCGCATTGCTGTCGCTCCTCCATTTCCCAACTCAAAGTCCATTACAATGGAACCTCTCTGGCACCCGTGCTGGGATGCCCAGCATCCCAGGGAGTAGAGCACGAACGGTTGGCCTCTGCTCCCACAGCCAAAGAGCCAGGGCAAAATACTTGAGCTCTGCCTCTTCTGCAGAAAGTCAGCTTTGCAACGGTGCCATCCGCACTGCTGTCGCTCCTCCATTTCCCATCTCAAAGTCCATTACAAT
Organism: Psittacula echo; assembly: GCF_963264785.1. Lineage (NCBI taxonomy): Eukaryota > Metazoa > Chordata > Aves > Psittaciformes > Psittacidae > Psittacula > Psittacula echo. The sequence continues at coordinate 481,046 of NW_027664159.1, read as the reverse complement.
GGAACCTCTTTGGCACCCGTGCTGGGCTGCCCAGCATCCCAGGCAGAAGAGCACGAACGGTTGGCCTCTGCTCCCACAGCCGAAGAGCCAGGGCAAAAATCTTGAGGTGTGCCTCTTCTGCAGAAAGTCAGCTTTGCAACGGTGCCATCCGCATTGCTGTCGCTCTTCGATTTCCCAGCTCAAAGTCCATTACAATGGAATCTCTCTTTGGCACCCGTGCTGGGCTGCCCAGCAACCCAGGGAGTAGAGCACGAACGGTTGGCCTCTGCTCCCACAGACGAAGAGCCACGGCAAAAAACTGGAGCTGTGCCTCTTCTGCAGAAAGTTACCTTTGCAACGGTGCCATCCGCTTTGCTGTCGCTCCTCAATTTCCCAACTCAAAGTCCATTATAATGGAAGCTCTGTGGCACCCGTGCTCGGCTGCCCAGCATCCCAGGGAGTAGAGCACAAACGGTTGGCCTCTGCTCCCACAGCCGAAGAGCCAGGGCAAAAAACTTGAGCTGTGCCTCTTCTGCAGAAAGTCAGCTTTGCAACGGTGCCATCCGCATTGCTGTCGCTCCTCGATTTCCCAACTCAAAGTCCATTACAATGGAACCTCTCTGGCACCCGTGCTCTGCTGCCCAACATCCCAGAGAGAAGAACACGAACGGTTGGCCTCTGCTCCCACAGCCGAAGAGCCAGGGCAAAAACATGAGCTGTGCCTCTTCTGCAGAAAGTCAGCTTTGCAACGGTGCCATCCTCATTTCTGTCGCTCCTCCATTTCCCAACTCAAAGTCCATTATAATGGAAGCTCTTTGGCACCCGTGCTGGGCTGCCCAGCATCCCAGAGAGTAGAGCACGAACAGTTGGCCTCTGCTCCCACAGCCAAAGAGCCAGGGCAAAAAACTTGAGCTGTGCCTCTTCTGCAGAAAGTCAGCTTTGCAATGGTGCCATCCGCTTTGCTGTCGCTCCTCGATTTCCCAACTCAAAGTCCATTACAATGGAACCTCTTTGCCACCCGTGCTGGGCTGCCCAGCATCCCAGGGAGTAGAGCACGAACGGTTGGCCTCTGCTCCCACAGCCAAAGAGACAGGGCAAAAAACTGGAGCTGTGCCTCTTCTGCAGAAAGTCAGCTTTGCAACGGTGCCATCCGCATTGCTGAGGTTCCTCGATTTCCCAACTCAAAGTCCATTACAACGGAAACTCTCTGGCACCCGTGCTCTGCTGCCCAGCATCCCAGGGAGTAGAGCACGAACGGTTGGCCTCTGCTCCCACAGCCGAAGAGCCAGGGCAAAAAGCTTGAGCTGTGCCTCTTCTGCAGAAAGTCAGCTTTGCAACGGTGCCATCCGCATTGCTGAGGTTCCTCGATTTCCCAACTCAAAGTCTATTACAATGGAACCTCTTTAGCACCCGTGCAGGGCTGCCCAGCATCCCAGGGAGTAGAGCACGAACGGTTGGCCTCTGCTCCCACAGCCGAAGAGCCAGGGCAAAAAACTGGAGCTGTGCCTCTTCTGCAGAAAGTCAGCTTTGCAACGGTGCCATCCACATTGCTGAGGTTCCTCGATTTCCCAACTCAAAGTCCATTACAATGGAACCTCTTTGGCACCCGTGCTGGGCTGCCCAGCATCCCAGGGAGTAGAGCACGAACTTCTGGCCTCTGCTCCCACAGCCGAAGAGCCAGGGCAAAAAACATGAGCTCTGCCTCTTCTGCAGAAAGTCACCTTTGCAACGGTGCCATCCGCATTGCTGTCGCTCCTCGATTTCACATCTCAAAGTCCATTAAAATGGAAACTCTTTGGCACCCGTGCTCGGCTGCCCAGCATCCCAGGGAGTAGAGCACGAACGGTTGGCCTCTGCTCCCACAGCTGAAGAGCCAGGGCAAAAAACTGGAGCTGTGCCTCTTCTGCAGAAAGTCACCTTTGCAACGGTGCCATCCGCTTTGCTGTCGCTCCTCGATTTCCCAATTCAAAGTCCATTACAATGGAACCTCTTTGGCACCCGTGCTGGCAGCCCAGCATCCCAGGGAGTAGAGCACGAACGGCTGGCCTCTGCTCCCACAGCCGAAGAGCCAGGGCAAAAAACTTGAGCTGTGCCTCTACTGCAGAGAGTCAGCTTTGCAAAGGTGCCATACGCTTTGCTGAAGTTCCTCAATTTCCCAACTCAAAGTCCATTACAATGGAACCTCTCTGCCACCCGTGCTCGGCTGCCCAGCATCCCTGGGAGTAGAACACGAACGGTTGGCCTCTGCTCCCACAGCCGAAGAGCCAGGGCAAAAAACTTGAGCTGTACCTGTTCTGCAGAAAGTCAGCTTTGCAACGGTGCCACCCCATTGCTGAGGTTCCTCGATTTCCCAACTCAAAGTCCATTACAATGGAACCTCTCTGGCACCCGTGCTGGGCTGCCCAGCATCCCAGGGAGTAGAGCACGAACGGCTGGCCTCTGCTCCCACAGCCGAAGAGCCAGGGCAAAAACCTTGAGCTGTGCCTCTTCTGCAGAAAGTCAGCTTTGCAACGGTGCCATCCGCATTGCTGAGGTTCCTCGATTTCCCAACTCAAAGTCCATTACAATGGAACCTCTTTGGCACCCATGCTGGGCTGCCCAGCATCCCAGGGAGTAGAGCACGAACGGTTGGCCTCTGCTCCCACAGCCGAAGAGCCAGGGCAAAAAACTTGAGCTGTGCCTCTTCTGCAGAAAGTCAGCTTTGCAACGGTGCCATCCGCATTGCTGTCGCTCCTCCATTTCCCAGCTCAAACTCCATTACAATGGAATCTCTCTTTGGCACCCGTGCTGGGCTGCCCAGCAACCCAGGGAGTAGAGCACGAACGGTTGGCCTCTGCTCCCACAGCCGATGAGCCAGGGCAAAAAACATGAGCTGTGCCTCTTCTGCAGAAAGTCAGCTTTGCAACGGTGCCATCCGCATTGCTGTCGTTCCTCGATTTCTCAACTCAAAGTCCATTACAATGGAACCTCTTTGGCACCCGTGCTCTGCTGCCCAGCATCCCAGGCAGTAGAGCATGAATGGTTGGCCTCTGCTTCCACAGTCGAAGAGCCAGGGCAAAAAACTTGAGCTGTGCCTCTTCTTCAGAAAGTCAGCTTTGCAACGGTGCCATCCGCATTGCTGTCGCTCCTCCATTTCCCACCTCAAAGTCCATTACAATGGAAACTCTTTGGCACCCGTGCTGTGCAGCCCAGCATCCCAGGCAGTAGAGCACAAACGGTTGGCCTCTGCTCCCACAGCCAAAGAGCCAGGGCAAAAAACTTGAGCTGTGCCTCTTCTGCAGAAAGTCAGCTTTGCAACGGTGCCTTCCGCACTGCTGTCGCTCCTCGATTTCCCAACTCAAAGTCCATTACAATGGAACATCTTTGGCACCCGTGCTCGGGTGCCCAGCATCCCAGGGAGTAGCGCACGAACGGTTGGCCTCTGCTCCCACAGCCAAAGAGCCAGGGCAAAAAACTTGAGCTCTGCCTCTTCTTCAGAAAGTCAGCTTTGCAACGGTGCCATCCGCACTGCTGTCGCTCCTCGATTTCCCAATTCAAAGTCCATTACAATGGAACCTCTTTGGCACCCGTGCTCGGCTGCCCAGCATCCCAGGCAGTAGAGCACGAACGGTTGGCCTCTGCTCCCACAGCCGATGAGCCTGGGCAAAAAACTTGAGCTGTGTCTCTTCTGCAGAAAGTCAGCTTTGCAACGGTGCCATCCGCATTGCTGTCGCTCCTCGATTTCACATCTCAAAGTCCATTACAATGGAACCTCTTTGGCACCCGTGCTGGCAGCCCAGCATCCCAGGGAGTAGAGCAAGAACGGCTGGCCTCTGCTCCCACAGCCGAAGAGCCAGGGCAAAAAACTTGAGCTGTGCCTCTTCTGCAGAGAGTCAGCTTTGCAAAGGTGCCATCCGCTTTGCTGAAGTTCCTCAATTTCCCAACTCAAAGTCCATTACAATGGAACCTCTCTGGCACCCGTGCTGGGCTGCCCAGCATCCCTGGGAGAAGAACACGAACGGTTGGCCTCTGCTCCCACAGCCGAAGAGCCAGGGCAAAAAACATGAGCTGTACCTGTTCTGCAGAAAGTCAGCTTTGCAACGGTGCCACCCCATTGCTGAGGTTCCTCGATTTCCCAACTCAAAGTCCATTACAATGGAACCTCTCTGGCACCCGTGCTGGGCTGCCCAGCATCCCAGGGAGTAGAGCACGAACGGCTGGCCTCTGCTCCCACAGCCAAAGAGCCAGGGCAAAAAGCTTGAGCTGTGCCTCTTCTGCAGAAAGTCAGCTTTGCAATGGTGCCATCCGCATTGCTGAGGTTCCTCCATTTCCCAACTCAAAGTCCATTACAATGGAACCTCTTTGGCACCCATGCTGGGCTGCCCAGCATCCCAGGGAGTAGAGCACGAACAGCTGGCCTCTGCTCCCACAGCCGAAGAGCCAGGGCAAAAAACTTGAGCTGTGCCTCTTCTGCAGAATGTCAGCTTTGCAATGGTGCCATCCGCATTGCTGTCGCTCTTCCATTTCCCAGCTCAAACTCCATTACAATGGAATCTCTCTTTGGCACCCGTGCTGGGCTGCCCAGCATCCCAGGGAGTAGAGCACGAACGGTTGGCCTCTGCTCCCACAGCCGATGAGCCAGGGCAAAAAACTGGAGCTGTGCCTCTTCTGCAGAAAGTCAACTTTGCAACGGTGCCATCCGCATTGCTGTCGTTCCTCGATTTCTCAACTCAAAGTCCATTACAATGGAACATCTCTGGCACCCGTGCTGGGCTGCCCAGCATCCCAGGAAGTAGAGCATGAATGGTTGGCCTCTGCTCCCACAGTCGAAGAGCCAAGGCAAAAAACTTGAGCTGTGCCTCTTCTGCAGAAAGTCAGCTTTGCAACGGTGCCTTCCGCACTGCTGTCGCTCTTCGATTTCCCAACTCAAAGTCCATTACAATGGAACATCTTTGGCACCCGTGCTCGGGTGCCCAGCATCCCAGGGAGTAGAGCACGAACTGTTGGCCTCTGCTCCCACAGCCGATGAGCCTAGGCAAGAAACTTGAGCTGTGCCTCTTCTGCAGAAAGTCAGCTTTGCAACGGTGCCTTCCGCACTGCTGTCGCTCTTTGATTTCCCAACTCAAAGTCCATTACAATGGAACATCTTTGGCACCCGTGCTCGGGTGCCCAGCATCCCAGGGAGTAGAGCACGAACGGTTGGCCTCTGCTCCCACAGCTGTAGAGCCAAGGCAAAAAACATGAGCTCTGCCTCTTCTGCAGAAAGTCAGCTTTGCAACAGTGCCATCCGCATGGCTGTCGCTCCTCCATTTCCCAACTCAAAGTCCATTAAAATGGAACCTCTTTGGCACCCGTGCTCGGCTGCCCAGCATCCCAGAGAGTAGAGCACGAACGGTTGGCCTCTGCTCCCACAGCCGATGAGCCTGGGCAAAAAACTTGAGCTGTGCCTCTTCTGCAGAAAGTCACCTTTGCAACGGTGCCATCCGCATTGCTGTCGCTCCTCGATTTCACATCTCAAAGTCCATTAAAATGGAACCTCTTTGGCACCCGTGCTTGGCTGCCCAGCATCCCAGGTAGTAGAGCACGAACGGTTGGCCTCTGCTCCCACAGCTGAAGAGCCAGGGCAAAAAACTGGAGCTGTGCCTCTTCTGCAGAAAGTCAGCTTTGCAACGGTGCCATCCGCTTTGCTGTCGCTCCTCGATTTCCCAACTCAAAGTCCATTAAAATGGAACCTCTTTGGCACCCGTGCTGGGCTGCCCAGCATCCCAGGGAGTAGACCACTAACGGTTGGCCTCTGCTCCCACAGCCGAAGAGCCAGGGCAAAAAACTTGAGCTGTGCCTCTACTGCAGAGAGTCAGCTTTGCAAAGGTGCCATCCGCTTTGCTGAAGTTCCTCAATTTCCCAACTCAAAGTCCATTACAATGGAACCTCTCTGGCACCCGTGCTCAGCTGCCCAGCATCCCTGGGAGAAGAACACGAACGGTTGGCCTCTGCTCCCACAGCCGATGAGCCAGGGCAAAAAACTTGAGCTGTGCCTCTTCTGCAGAATGTCAGCTTTGCAACGGTGCCATCCGCATTGCTGTCGCTCTTCCATTTCCCAGCTCAAACTCCATTACAATGGAATCTCTCTTTGGCACCCGTGCTGGGCTGCCCAGCATCCCAGGGAGTAGAGCACGAACGGTTGGCCTCTGCTCCCACAGCCGATGAGCCAGGGCAAAAAACTTTAGCTCTGCCTCTTCTGCAGAAAGTCAGCTTTGCAACGGTGCCATCCGCACTGCTGTCGCTCCTTGATTTCCCAATTCAAAGTCCATTACAATGGAACCTCTTTGGCACCCGTGCTGGGCTGCCCAGCATCCCAGGCAGTAGAGCACGAACGGCTGGCCTCTGCTCCCACAGCCGAAGAGCCAGGGCAAAAAACTTGAGCTGTGCCTCTACTGCAGAGAGTCAGCTTTGCAAAGGTGCCATCCGCTTTGCTGAAGTTCCTCAATTTCCCAACTCAAAGTCCATTACAATGGAACCTCTCTGGCACCCGTGCTCAGCTGCCCAGCATCCCTGGGAGAAGAACACGAACGGTTGGCCTCTGCTCCCACAGCCAAAGAGCCAGGGCAAAAAGCTTGAGCTGTGCCTCTTCTGCTGAAAGTCAGCTTTGCAATGGTGCCATCCGCATTGCTGAGGTTCCTCCATTTCCCAACTCAAAGTCCATTACAATGGAACCTCTTTGGCACCCATGCTGGGCTGCCCAGCATCCCTGGGAGTAGAGCACGAACAGCTGGCCTCTGCTCCCACAGCCGAAGAGCCAGGGCAAAAAACTTGAGCTGTGCCTCTTCTGCAGAATGTCAGCTTTGCAATGGTGCCATCCGCATTGCTGTCGCTCTTCCATTTCCCAGCTCAAACTCCATTACAATGGAATCTCTCTTTGGCACCCGTGCTGGGCTGCCCAGCATCCCAGGGAGTAGAGCACGAACGGTTGGCCTCTGCTCCCACAGCCGATGAGCCAGGGCAAAAAACATGAGCTCTGCCTCTTCTGCAGAAAGTCAACTTTGCAACGGTGCCATCCGCATTGCTGTCGTTCCTCGATTTCTCAACTCAAAGTCCATTACAATGGAACATCTCTGGCACCCGTGCTGGGCTGCCCAGCATCCCAGGAAGTAGAGCATGAATGGTTGGCCTCTGCTCCCACAGTCGAAGAGCCAAGGCAAAAAACTTGAGCTGTGCCTCTTCTGCAGAAAGTCAGCTTTGCAACGGTGCCTTCCGCACTGCTGTCGCTCTTCGATTTCCCAACTCAAAGTCCATTACAATGGAACATCTTTGGCACCCGTGCTCGGGTGCCCAGCATCCCAGGGAGTAGAGCACGAACTGTTGGCCTCTGCTCCCACAGCCGATGAGCCTAGGCAAGAAACTTGAGCTGTGCCTCTTCTGCAGAAAGTCAGCTTTGCAATGGTGCCTTCCGCACTGCTGTCGCTCTTTGATTTCCCAACTCAAAGTCCATTACAATGGAACATCTTTGGCACCCGTGCTCGGGTGCCCAGCATCCCAGGGAGTAGAGCACGAACGGTTGGCCTCTGCTCCCACAGCTGAAGAGCCAAGGCAAAAAACATGAGCTCTGCCTCTTCTGCAGAAAGTCAGCTTTGCAACAGTGCCATCCGCATGGCTGTCGCTCCTCCATTTCCCAACTCAAAGTCCATTAAAATGGAACCTCTTTGGCACCCGTGCTTGGCTGCCCAGCATCCCAGGTAGTAGAGCACGAACGGTTGGCCTCTGCTCCCACAGCTGAAGAGCCAGGGCAAAAAACTGGAGCTGTGCCTCTTCTGCAGAAAGTCAGCTTTGCAACGGTGCCATCCCCTTTGCTGTCGCTCCTCGATTTCCCAACTCAAAGTCCATTACAATGGAACCTCTTTGGCACCCGTGCTGGGCTGCCCAGCATCCCAGGGAGTAGACCACTAACGGTTGGCCTCTGCTCCCACAGCCGAAGAGCCAGGGCAAAAAACTTGAGCTGTGCCTCTACTGCAGAGAGTCAGCTTTGCAAAGGTGCCATCCGCTTTGCTGAAGTTCCTCAATTTCCCAACTCAAAGTCCATTACAATGGAACCTCTCTGGCACCCGTGCTGGGCTGCCCAGCATCCCTGGGAGAAGAACACGAACGGTTGGCCTCTGCTCCCACAGCCGAAGAGCCAGGGCAAAAAACTTGAGCTGTGCCTCTTCTGCAGAAAGTCAGCTTTGCAACGGTGCCATCCGCATTGCTGTCGCTCTTCCATTTCCCAGCTCAAACTCCATTACAATGGAATCTCTCTTTGGCACCCGTGCTGGGCTGCCCAGCATCCCAGGGAGTAGAGCACGAACGGTTGGCCTCTGCTCCCACAGCCGATGAGCCAGGGCAAAAAACTTTAGCTCTGCCTCTTCTGCAGAAAGTCAGCTTTGCAACGGTGCCATCCGCACTGCTGTCGCTCCTTGATTTCCCAATTCAAAGTCCATTACAATGGAACCTCTTTGGCACCCGTGCTGGGCTGCCCAGCATCCCAGGCAGTAGAGCACGAACGGCTGGCCTCTGCTCCCACAGCCGAAGAGCCAGGGCAAAAAACTTGAGCTGTGCCTCTACTGCAGAGAGTCAGCTTTGCAAAGGTGCCATCCGCTTTGCTGAAGTTCCTCAATTTCCCAACTCAAAGTCCATTACAATGGAACCTCTCTGGCACCCGTGCTCAGCTGCCCAGCATCCCTGGGAGAAGAACACGAACGGTTGGCCTCTGCTCCCACAGCCGAAGAGCCAGGGCAAAAAACTTGAGCTGTTTCTCTTCTGCAGAAAGTCAGCTTTGCAACGGTGCCACCCCATTGCTGAGGTTCCTCGATTTCCCAACTCAAAGTCCATTACAATGGAACCTCTCTGGCACCCGTGCTGGGCTGCCCAGCATCCCAGGGAGTAGAGCACGAACGGCTGGCCTCTGCTCCCACAGCCGAAGAGCCAGGGCAAAAAGCTTGAGCTGTGCCTCTTCTGCAGAAAGTCAGCTTTGCAACGGTGCCATCCGCATTGCTGTCGCTCCTCGATTTCACATCTCAAAGTCCATTACAATGGAACCTCTTTGGCACCCGTGCTGGCAGCCCAGCATCCCAGGGAGTAGAGCACGAACGGCTGGCCTCTGCTCCCACAGCCGAAGAGCCAGGGCAAAAAACTTGAGCTGTGCCTCTTCTGCAGAGAGTCAGCTTTGCAAAGGTGCCATCCGCATTGCTGAAGTTCCTCAATTTCCCAACTCAAAGTCCATTACAATGGAACCTCTCTGGCACCCGTGCTCAGCTGCCCAGCATCCCTGGGAGAAGAACACGAACGGTTGGCCTCTGCTCCCACAGCCGAAGAGCCAGGGCAAAAAACATGAGCTGTACCTGTTCTGCTGAAAGTCAGCTTTGCAACGGTGCCACCCCATTGCTGAGGTTCCTCGATTTCCCAACTCAAAGTCCATTACAATGGAACCTCTCTGGCACCCGTGCTGGGCTGCCCAGCATCCCAGGGAGTAGAGCACGAACGGCTGGCCTCTGCTCCCACAGCCAAAGAGCCAGGGCAAAAAGCTTGAGCTGTGCCTCTTCTGCAGAAAGTCAGCTTTGCAATGGTGCCATCCGCATTGCTGAGGTTCCTCCATTTCCCAACTCAAAGTCCATTACAATGGAACCTCTTTGGCACCCATGCTGGGCTGCCCAGCATCCCAGGGAGTAGAGCACGAACAGCTGGCCTCTGCTCCCACAGCCGAAGAGCCAGGGCAAAAAACTTGAGCTGTGCCTCTTCTGCAGAATGTCAGCTTTGCAATGGTGCCATCCGCATTGCTGTCGCTCTTCCATTTCCCAGCTCAAACTCCATTACAATGGAATCTCTCTTTGGCACCCGTGCTGGGCTGCCCAGCATCCCAGGGAGTAGAGCACGAACGGTTGGCCTCTGCTCCCACAGCCGATGAGCCAGGGCAAAAAACATGAGCTCTGCCTCTTCTGCAGAAAGTCAACTTTGCAACGGTGCCATCCGCATTGCTGTCGTTCCTCGATTTCTCAACTCAAAGTCCATTACAATGGAACATCTCTGGCACCCGTGCTGGGCTGCCCAGCATCCCAGGAAGTAGAGCATGAATGGTTGGCCTCTGCTCCCACAGTCGAAGAGCCAAGGCAAAAAACTTGAGCTGTGCCTCTTCTGCAGAAAGTCAGCTTTGCAACGGTGCCTTCCGCACTGCTGTCGCTCTTCGATTTCCCAACTCAAAGTCCATTACAATGGAACATCTTTGGCACCCGTGCTCGGGTGCCCAGCATCCCAGGGAGTAGAGCACAAACTGTTGGCCTCTGCTCCCACAGCCGATGAGCCTAGGCAAGAAACTTGAGCTGTGCCTCTTCTGCAGAAAGTCAGCTTTGCAACGGTGCCTTCCGCACTGCTGTCGCTCTTTGATTTCCCAACTCAAAGTCCATTACAATGGAACATCTTTGGCACCCGTGCTCGGGTGCCCAGCATCCCAGGGAGTAGAGCACGAACGGTTGGCCTCTGCTCCCACAGTCGAAGAGCCAAGGCAAAAAACATGAGCTCTGCCTCTTCTGCAGAAAGTCAGCTTTGCAACAGTGCCATCCGCATGGCTGTCGCTCCTCCATTTCCCAACTCAAAGTCCATTAAAATGGAACCTCTTTGGCACCCGTGCTCGGCTGCCCAGCATCCCAGAGAGTAGAGCACGAACGGTTGGCCTCTGCTCCCACAGCCGATGAGCCAGGGCAAAAAACTTGAGCTGTGCCTCTTCTGCAGAAAGTCAGCTTTGCAACGGTGCCTTCCGCACTGCTGTCGCTCCTCGATTTCCCAACTCAAAGTCCATTACAATGGAACATCTCTGGCACCCGTGCTCGGGTGCCCAGCATCCCAGGGAGTAGAGCACGAACGGTTGGCCTCTGCTCCCACAGCCAAAGAGCCAGGGCAAAAAACTTTAGCTCTGCCTCTTCTGCAGAAAGTCAGCTTTGCAACGGTGCCATCCGCACTGCTGTCGCTCCTCGATTTCCCAATTCAAAGTCCATTACAATGGAACCTCTTTGGCACCCGTGCTCGGCTGCCCAGCATCACAGGGAGTAGAGCACGAACGGTTGGCCTCTGCTCCCACAGCCGATGAGCCTGGGCAAAAAACTTGAGCTGTGCCTCTTCTGCAGAAAGTCAGCTTTGCAACGGTGCCATCCGCATTGCTGTCGCTCCTCGATTTCACATCTCAAAGTCCATTAAAATGGAAACTCTTTGGCACCCGTGCTCGGCTGCCCAGCATCCAAGGGAGTAGAGCACGAACGGTTGGCCTCTGCTCCCACAGCCGAAGAGCCAGGGCAAAAAACTGGAGCTCTGCCTCTTCTGCAGAAAGTCACCTTTGCAACGGTGCCATCCGCTTTGCTGTCGCTCCTCGATTTCCCAACTCAAAGTCCATTACAATGGAACCTCTTTGGCACCCGTGCTGGCAGCCCAGCATCCCAGGGAGTAGAGCACGAACGGCTGGCCTCTGCTCCCACAGCCGAAGAGCCAGGGCAAAAAACTGGAGCTGTGCCTCTTCTGCAGAGAGTCAGCTTTGCAAAGGTGCCATCCGCTTTGCTGAAGTTCCTCAATTTCCCAACTCAAAGTCCATTACAATGGAACCTCTCTGGCACCCGTGCTCAGCTGCCCAGCATCCCTGGGAGAAGAACACGAACGGTTGGCCTCTGCTCCCACAGCCGAAGAGCCAGGGCAAAAAACATGAGCTGTACCTGTTCTGCAGAAAGTCAGCTTTGCAACGGTGCCACCCCATTGCTGAGGTTCCCCGATTTCCCAGCTCAAAGTCCATTACAATGGAACCTCTCTGGCACCCGTGCTGGGCTGCCCAGCATCCCAGGGAGTAGAGCACGAACGGCTGGCCTCTGCTCCCACAGCCAAAGAGCCAGGGCAAAAAGCTTGAGCTGTGCCTCTTCTGCAGAAAGTCAGCTTTGCAATGGTGCCATCCGCATTGCTGAGGTTCCTCCATTTCCCAACTCAAAGTCCATTACAATGGAACCTCTTTGGCACCCATGCTGGGCTGCCCAGCATCCCAGGGAGTAGAGCACGAACAGCTGGCCTCTGCTCCCACAGCCGAAGAGCCAGGGCAAAAAACTTGAGCTGTGCCTCTTCTGCAGAATGTCAGCTTTGCAATGGTGCCATCCGCATTGCTGTCGCTCCTCCATTTCCCAGCTCAAACTCCATTACAATGGAATCTCTCTTTGGCACCCGTGCTGGGCTGCCCAGCAACCCAGGGAGTAGAGCACGAACGGTTGGCCTCTGCTCCCACAGCCGATGAGCCAGGGCAAAAAACTGGAGCTGTGCCTCTTCTGCAGAAAGTCAACTTTGCAACGGTGCCATCCGCATTGCTGTCGTTCCTCGATTTCTCAACTCAAAGTCCATTACAATGGAACATCTCTGGCACCCGTGCTGGGCTGCCCAGCATCCCAGGAAGTAGAGCATGAATGGTTGGCCTCTGCTCCCACAGTCGAAGAGCCAAGGCAAAAAACTTGAGCTGTGCCTCTTCTGCAGAAAGTCAGCTTTGCAACGGTGCCTTCCGCACTGCTGTCGCTCTTCGATTTCCCAACTCAAAGTCCATTACAATGGAACATCTTTGGCACCCGTGCTCGGGTGCCCAGCATCCCAGGGAGTAGAGCACGAACCGTTGTCCTCTGCTCCCACAGCCGATGAGCCTAGGCAAGAAACTTGAGCTCTGCCTCTTCTGCAGAAAGTCAGCTTTGCAACGGTGCCTTCCGCACTGCTGTCGCTCTTTGATTTCCCAACTCAAAGTCCATTACAATGGAACCTCTTTGGCACCCGTGCCCGGCTGCCCAGCATCCCAGGGAGTAGAGCACGAACGGTTGGCCTCTGCTCCCACAGTCGAAGAGCCAAGGCAAAAAACATGAGCTCTGCCTCTTCTGCAGAAAGTCAGCTTTGCAACAGTGCCATCCGCATTGCTGTCGCTCCTCGATTTCACAACTCAAAGTCCATTATAATGGAACCTCTGTTTCACCCGTGCTGGGCAGCCCAGCATCCCAGGGAGTAGAGCATGAACGGTTGGCCTGTGCTCCCACAGCCGATGAGCCAGGGCAAAAACCTTGAGCTGTGCCTCTTCTGCAGAAAGTCAGCTTTGCAACGATGCCATCCGCATTGCTGTCGCTCCTCCATTTCCCAACTCAAAGTCCATTACAATGGAACCTCTTTGGCACCCGTGCTGGGCTGCCCAGCATCCCAGGGAGTAGACCACTAACGGTTGGCCTCTGCTCCCACAGCCGAAGAGCCAGGGCAAAAAACTTGAGCTGTGCCTCTACTGCAGAGAGTCAGCTTTGCAAAGGTGCCATCCGCTTTGCTGAAGTTCCTCAATTTCCCAACTCAAAGTCCATTACAATGGAACCTCTCTGGCACCCGTGCTCAGCTGCCCAGCATCCCTGGGAGAAGAACACGAACGGTTGGCCTCTGCTCCCACAGCCGAAGAGCCAGGGCAAAAAACTTGAGCTGTGCCTCTTCTGCAGAATGTCAGCTTTGCAACGGTGCCATCCGCATTGCTGTCGCTCTTCCATTTCCCAGCTCAAACTCCATTACAATGGAATCTCTCTTTGGCACCCGTGCTGGGCTGCCCAGCATCCCAGGGAGTAGAGCACGAACGGTTGGCCTCTGCTCCCACAGCCGATCAGCCAGTGCAAAAAACTTTAGCTCTGCCTCTTCTGCAGAAAGTCAGCTTTGCAACGGTGCCATCCGCATTGCTGTCGCTCCTTGATTTCCCAATTCAAAGTCCATTACAATGGAACCTCTTTGGCACCCGTGCTGGGCTGCCCAGCATCCCAGGCAGTAGAGCACGAACGGCTGGCCTCTGCTCCCACAGCCGAAGAGTCAAGGCAAAAAACTTGAGCTCTGCCTCTTCTGCAGAAAGTCAGCTTTGCAACGGTGCCATCCGCATTGCTGTCGCTCCTCCATTTCCCAACTCAAAGTCCATTACAATGGAAACTCTCTTTGGCACCCGTACTGGGCAGCCCAGCCTTTCAGGTAGTAGAGCACGAACGGTTGGCCTCTGCTCCCACAGCCGAAGAGCCAGGGGAAAAAACTTGAGCTGTGCCTCTTCTGCAGAAAGTCAGCTTTGCAACGGTGCCATCTGCATTGCTGTCGCTCCTCCATTTCCCAACTCAAAGTCCATTACAATGGAACCTCTTTGACATCCGTGCTGGGCTGCCCAGCATCCCAGGGAGTAGAGCACGAACGGTTGGCCTCTGCTCCCACAGACGAAGAGCCAGGGCAAAATACTGGAGCTGCCTCTCTTCTGCAGAAAGTTACCTTTGCAACGGTGCCATCCGCTTTGCGGTCGTTCCTCGATTTCCCAACTCAAAGTCCATTATAATGGAACCTCTCTGGCACCCGTGCTGGGCTGCCCAGCATCCCAGGGAGTAGAACACGAACGGTTGGCCTCTGCTCCCACAGCCGAAGAGCCAGGGCAAAAAACTTGAGCTGTGCCTCTTCTGCAGAAAGTCAGCTTTGCAACGGTGCCATCCTCATTGCTGTCGCTCCTCCATTTCCCAACTCAAAGTCCATTACAATGGAACCTCTTTGGCACCCATGCCCGGCTGCCCAGCATCCCAGGGAGTAGAGCACGAACAGTTCGACTCTGCTCCCACAGCCAAGGAGCCAGGGCAAAAAACTTGAGCTGTGCCTCTTCTGCAGAAAGTCAGCTTTGCAATGGTGCCATCTGCTTTGCTGTCGCTCCTCCATTTCCCAACTCAAAGTCCATTATAATGGAACTTCTGTTTCACCGGTGCTCGACTGCCCAGCATCCCAGAGAGTAGAGCACGAACGGTTGGACTCTGCTCCCACAGCCGAAGAGCCAGGGCAAAAAGCTTGAGCTGTGCCTCTTCTGCAGAAAGTCAGCTTTGCAACGGTGCCATCCGCATTGCTGAGGTTCCTCGATTTCCCAACTCAAAGTCCATTACAATGGAACCTCTCTGGCACCCGTGCTCGGCTGCCCAGCATCCCAGGGAGTAGAGCACGAACGGTTGGCCTCTGCTCCCACAGCCGAAGAGTCAAGCCAAAAAACTTGAGCTGTGCCTCTTCTGCAGAAAGTCAGCTTTGCAACGGTGCCATCAGCATTGCTGTCGCTCCTCCATTTCCCAACTCAAAGTCCATTACAATGGAACCTCTTTGGCACCCGTGCTCGGCTGCCCAGCATCCCAGGTAGTAGAGCACGAACGGTTGGCCTCTGCTCCCACAGCCGAAGAGCCAGGGCAAAAAACTTGAGCTGTGCATCTTCTGCAGAAAGTCAGCTTTGCAACGGTGCCATCCTCATTGCTGTCGCTCTTCGATTTCCCAACTCAAAGTCCATTAAAATGGAAACTCTCTGGCACCCGTGCTCTGCTGCCCAACATCCCAGAGAGAAGAACACGAACGGTTGTCCTCTGCTCCCACAGCCGAAGAGCCAGGGCAAAAACTTGAGCTGTGCCTCTTCTGCAGAAAGTCAGCTTTGCAATGGTGCCATCCGCTTTGCTGTCGCTCCTCGATTTCACAACTCAAAGTCCATTACAATGGAACCTCTTTGCCACCCGTGCTGGGCTGCCCAGCATCCCAGGGAGTAGAGCACGAACGGTTGGCCTCTGCTCCCACAGCCAAAGAGCCAGGGCAAAATACTTGAGCTGTGCCTCTTCTGCAGAAAGTCACCTTTGCAACGGTGCCATCCGCATTGCTGAGGTTCCTCGATTTCCCAACTCAAAGTCCATTACAAGGGAAACTCTCTGGCACCCGTGCTCTGCTGCCCAGCATCCCAGGGAGTAGAGCACGAACGGTTGGCCTCTGCTCCCACAGCCGAAGAGCCAGGGCAAAAAGCTTGAGCTGTGCCTCTTCTGCAGAAAGTCAGCTTTGCAACGGTGCCATCCGCATTGCTGAGGTTCCTCGATTTCCCAACTCAAAGTCTATTACAATGGAACCTCTTTGGCACCCGTGCAGAGCTGCCCAGCATCCCAGGGAGTAGAGCACGAACGGTTGGCCTCTGCTCCCACAGCCGAAGAGCCAGGGCAAAAAACTGGAGCTGTGCCTCTTCTGCAGAAAGTCAGCTTTGCAACGGTGCCATCCGCATTGCTGAGGTTCCTCGATTTCCCAACTCAAAGTCCATTACAATGGAACCTCTCTGGCACCCGTGCTGGGAAGCCCAGCATCCCAGGGAGTAGAGCACGAACGGCTGGCCTCTGCTCCCACAGCCGAATAGCCAGGGCAAAAAACTTGAGCTGTGCCTCTTCTGCAGAGAGTCAGCTTTGCAAAGGTGCCATCCGCTTTGCTGAAGTTCCTCAATTTCCCAACTCAAAGTCCATTACAATGGAACCTCTTTGGCACCCGTGCTGTGCAGCCCAGCATCCCAGGGCGTAGAGCACAAACGGTTGGCCTCTGCTCCCACAGCCAAAGAGCCAGGGCAAAAAACTTTAGCTCTGTCTCTTCTGCAGAAAGTCAGCTTTGCAACGGTGCCTTCCGCACTGCTGTCGCTCCTCCATTTCCCAGCTCAAGGTCCATTACAATGGAACCTCTTTGGCACCCGTGCTGGGCTGCCCAGCATCCCAGGCAGTAGAGCACGAACGGCTGGCCTCTGCTCCCACAGCCGAAGAGCCAGGGCAAAAAACTTGAGCTGTGCCTCTTCTGCAGAGAGTCAGCTTTGCAAAGGTGCCATCCGCTTTGCTGAAGTTCCTCAATTTCCCAACTCAAAGTCCATTACAATGGAACCTCTCTGGCACCCGTGCTCAGCTGCCCAGCATCCCAGGGAGAAGAACACGAACGGTTGGCCTCTGCTCCCACAGCCGAAGAGCCAGGGCAAAAAACTTGAGCTGTACCTGTTCTGCAGAAAGTCAGCTTTGCAACGGTGCCACCCCATTGCTGAGGTTCCTCGATTTCCCAACTCAAAGTCCATTACAATGGAACCTCTCTGGCACCCGTGCTGGGCTGCCCAGCATCCCAGGGAGTAGAGCACGAACTGCTGGCCTCTGCTCCCACAGCCGAAGAGCCAGGGCAAAAAGCTTGAGCTGTGCCTCTTCTGCAGAAAGTCAGCTTTGCAAAGGTGCCATCCGCATTGCTGAGGTTCCTCGATTTCCCAACTCAAAGTCCATTACAATGGAACCTCTTTGGCACCCATGCAGGGCTGCCCAGCATCCCAGGGAGTAGCGCACGAACGGCTGGCCTCTGCTCCCACAGCCGAAGAGCCAGGGCAAAAAACTTGAGCTGTGCCTCTTCTGCAGAATGTCAGCTTTGCAACGGTGCCATCCGCATTGCTGTCGCTCTTCCATTTCCCAGCTCAAACTCCATTACAATGGAATCTCTCTTTGGCACCCGTGCTGGGCTGCCCAGCATCCCAGGGAGTAGAGCACGAACGGTTGGCCTCTGCTCCCACAGCCGATGAGCCAGGGCAAAAAACTGGAGCTGTGCCTCTTCTGCAGAAAGTCAACTTTGCAACGGTGCCATCCGCATTGCTGTCGTTTCTCGATTTCTCAACTCAAAGTCCATTACAATGGAACACCTCTGGCACCCGTGCTGGCTGCCCAGCATCCCGGGCAGTAGAGCATGAATGGTTGGCCTCTGCTCCCACAGTCGAAGAGCCAGGGCAAAAAACTTGACCTGTGCCTCTTCTTCAGAAAGTCAGCTTTGCAATGGTGCCATCCGCATTGCTGTCGCTCCTCCATTTCCCAACTCAAAGTCCATTACAATGGAACCTCTTTGGCCCCCGTGCTGTGCAGCCCAGCATCCCAGGGCGTAGAGCACAAACGGTTGGCCTCTGCTCCCACAGCCGAAGAGCCAGGGCAAAAAACTTGAGCTGTGCCTCTTCTGCAGAAAGTCAGCTTTGCAACGGTGCCATCCGCACTGCTGTAGCTCTTCGATTTCCCAACTCAAAGTCCATTACAATGGAACATCTTTGGCACCCGTGCTCGGGTGCCCAGCATCCCAGGGAGTAGAGCACGAACGGTTGGCCTCTGCTCCCACAGCCAAAGAGCCAGGGCAAAAAACTTTAGCTCTGCCTCTTCTGCAGAAAGTCAGCTTTGCAACGGTGCCATCCGCACTGCTGTCGCTCCTCCATTTCCCAGCTCAAGGTCCATTACAATGGAACCTCTTTGGCACCCGTGCTGGGCTGCCCAGCATCCCAGGCAGTAGAGCACGAACGGCTGGCCTCTGCTCCCACAGCCGAAGAGTCAAGGCAAAAAACTTGAGCTGTGCCTCTTCTGCAGAAAGTCAGCTTTGCAACGGTGCCATCCGCATTGCTGTCGCTCCTCCATTTCCCAACTCAAAGTCCATTACAATGGAAACTCTCTTTGGCACCCGTACTGGGCAGCCCAGCCTTTCAGGTAGTAGAGCACGAACGGTTGGCCTCTGCTCCCACAGCCGAAGAGCCAGGGCAAAAAACTTGAGCTGTGCCTCTTCTGCAGAAAGTCAGCTTTGCAACGGTGCCATCTGCATTGCTGTTGCTCCTCCATTTCCCAACTCAAAGTCCATTATAATGGAACCTCTGTTTCACCCGTGCTCGACTGCCCAGCATCCCAGGGAGTAGAGCACGAACGGTTGGCCTCTGCTCCCACAGCCGAAGAGCCAGGGCAAAAAACTTGAGCTCTGCCTCTTCTGCAGAAAGTCAGCTTTGCAACGGTGCCATCCGCATTGCTGAGGTTCCTCGATTTCCCAACTCAAAGTCCATTACAATGGAACCTCTTTGGCACCCGTGCTGGGCTGCCCAGCATCCCAGGCAGTAGAGCACGAACGGTTGGCCTCTGCTCCCACAGCCGAAGAGTCAAGGCAAAAAACTTGAGCTCTGCCTCTTCTGCAGAAAGTCACCTTTGCAACGGTGCCATCTGCATTGCTGTCGCTCCTCCATTTCCCAACTCAAAGTCCATTACAATGGAACCTCTCTGGCACCCGTGCTCAGCTGCCCAGCATCACTGGGAGAAGAACACGAACGGTTGGCCTCTGCTCCCACAGCCGATGAGCCAGGGCAAAAAACTTGAGCTGTGCCTCTTCTGCAGAATGTCAGCTTTGCAACGGTGCCATCCGCATTGCTGTCGCTCTTCCATTTCCCAACTCAAAGTCCATTACAATGGAACCTCTTTGGCACCCATGCTGGGCTGCCCAGCCTCCCAGGGAGTAGAGCACGAACGGTTGGCCTCTGCTCCCACAGCCGATGAGCCAGGGCAAAAAACTGGAGCTGTGCCTCTTCTGCAGAAAGTCAACTTTGCAACGGTGCCATCCGCATTGCTGTCGTTCCTCGATTTCCCAACTCAAAGTCCATTACAATGGAACCTCTCTGGCACCCGTGCTGGGCTGCCCAGCATCCCAGGGAGTAGAGCATGAATGGTTGGCCTCTGCTCCCACAGCCAAAGAGCCAGGGCAAAAAACTTGAGCTGTGCCTCTTCTGCAGAAAGTCAGCTTTGCAACGGTGCCATCCGCACTGCTGTCGCTCCTCCATTTCCCAACTCAAAGTCCATTACAATGGAATCTCTTTGGCACCCGTGCTGGGCTGCCCAGCATCCCAGGGAGTAGAGCACGAACGGTTGGCCTCTGCTCCCACAGCCGAAGAGTCAAGGCAAAAAACTTGAGCTGTGCCTCTTCTGCAGAAAGTCAGCTTTGCAACGGTGCCATCCGCATTGCTGTCGCTCCTAGATTTCCCAACTCAAAGTCCATTACAATGGAACCTCTTTGGCACCCGTGCTGGGCTGCCCAGCCTCCCAGGGAGTAGAGCACGAACGGCTGGCCTCTGCTCCCACAGCCGATGAGCCAGGGCAAAAAACTTGAGCTCTGCCTCTTCTGCAGAAAGTCAGCTTTGCAACGGTGCCATCCACTTTGCTGTCGCTCCTCGATTGCCCAACTCAAAGTCCATTACAATGGAACCTCTTTGGCACCCGTGCCCGGCTGCCCAGCATCCCAGGGAGTAGAGCACGAACGGCTGGCCTCTGCTCCCACAGCCAAAGAGCCAGGGCAAAAAACTTGAGCTGTGCCTCTTCTGCAGAAAGTCAGCTTTGCAACGGTGCCATCCGCATTGCTGAGGTTCCTCGATTTCCCAACTCAAAGTCCATTACAATGGAACCTCTTTGGCACCCGTGCTCGGCTGCCCAGCATCCCAGGGAGTAGAGCACGAACGGTTGGCCTCTGCTCCCACAGCCGAAGAGTCAAAGCAAAAAACTTGAGCTCTGCCTCTTCTGCAGAAAGTCACCTTTGCAACGGTGCCATCCGCATTGCTGTCGCTCCTCCATTTCCCAGCTCAAAGTCCATTACAATGGAACCTCTTTGGCACCCGTGCTGGGCTGCCCAGCATCCCAGGGAGTAGAGCACGAACGGTTGGCCTCTGCTCCCACAGCCGAAGAGTCAAGGCAAAAAACTTGAGCTGTGCCTCTTCTGCAGAAAGTCAGCTTTGCAACGGTGCCATCCGCATTGCTGTCGCTCCTCCATTTCCCAGCTCAAAGTCCATTAAAATGGAAACTCTCTTTGGCACCCGTGCTGGGCTGCCCAGCATCCCAGGGAGTAGAGCACGAACGGTTGGCCTCTGCTCCCACAGCCGAAGAGCCAGGGCAAATGCTTGAGCTGTGCCTCTTCTGCAGAAAGTCAGCTTTGCAACGGTGCCATCCGCATTGCTGAGGTTCCTCGATTTCCCAACTCAAAGTCCATTACAATGGAACCTCTTTGGCACCCGTGCTGGGCTGCCCAGCATCCCAGGGAGTAGAGCACGAACGGTTGGCCTCTGCTCCCACAGCAAAGAGCCAGGGCAAAAAGCTTGAGCTGTGCCTCTTCTGCAGAAAGTCAGCTTTGCAACGGTGCCATCCGCATTGCTGAGGTTTCTCGATTTCCCAACTCAAAGTCCATTACAATGGAACCTCTTTGGCACCCGTGCTGGGCTGCCCAGCATCCCAGGGAGTAGAGCACGAACGCTTGGCCTCTGCTCCCACAGCCGAAGAGCCAGGGCAAAAAACTTGAGCTGTGCCTCTTCTTCAGAAAGTCACCTTTGCAACGGTGCCATCCGCATTGCTGTCGCTCCTCCATTTCCCAACTCAAAGTCCATTACAATGGAACCTCTTTGGCACCCGTGCTGGGCTGCCCAGCATCCCAGGGAGTAGAGCACGAACGGTTGGCCTCTGCTCCCACAGCCAAAGAGCCAGGGCAAAAAACTGGAGCTGTGCCTCTTCTGCAGAAAGTCAGCTTTGCAACGGTGCCATCCGCTTTGCTGTCGCTCCTCGATTTCCCAACTCAAAGTCCATTATAATGGAACCTCTGTTTCACCCGTGCTGGGCAGCCCAGCATCCCAGGGAGTAGAGCACGAACGGTTGGCCTCTGCTCCCACAGCCGAAGAGCCAGGGCAAAAAGCTTGAGCTGTGCCTCTTCTACAGAAAGTCAGCTTTGCAACGGTGCCATCTGCATTGCTGTTGCTCCTCGATTTCCCAACTCAAAGTCCATTACAATGGAACCTCTCTGGCACCCGTGCTGGGCTGCCCAGCCTCCCAGGGAGTAGAGCACGAACGGTGGGTCTGTGCTCCCACAGCCGATGAGCCAGGGCAAAAAACTGGAGCTGTGTCTCTTCTGCAGAAAGTTACCTTTGCAACGGTGCCATCCGCTTTGCGGTCGTTCCTCGATTTCCCATCTCAAAGTCCATTATAATGGAACCTCTGTGGCATCCGTGCTCGGCTGCCCAGCATCCCAGGGAGTAGAGCACGAACGGTTGGCCTCTGCTCCCACAGTCAAAGAGCCAGGGCAAAAAACTTGAGCTGTGCCTCTTCTGCAGAAAGTTACCTTTGCAACGGTGCCATCCGCTTTGCGGTCGTTCCTCGATTTCCCAACTCAAAGTCCATTACAATGGAACCTCTTTGGCACCCGTGCAGGGCTGCCCAGCATCCCAGGGAGTAGAACACGAACGGTTGGCCTCTGCTCCCACAGCCGAAGAGCCAGGGCAAAAAACTTGAGCTCTGCATCTTCTGCAGAAAGTCAGCTTTGCAACGGTGCCATCCGCTTTGCGGTCGTTCCTCGATTTCCCAACTCAAAGTCCATTATAATGGAACCTCTCTGGCACCCGTGCTGGGCTGCCCAGCTTCCCAGGGAGTAGAACACGAACGGTTGGCCTCTGCTCCCACAGCCGAAGAGCCAGGGCAAAAAACTTGAGCTGTGCCTCTTCTGCAGAAAGTCAGCTTTGCAACGGTGCCATCCTCATTGCTGTCGCTCCTCCATTTCCCAACTCAAAGTCCATTACAATGGAACCTCTTTGGCACCCGTGCCCGGCTGCCCAGCATCCCAGGCAGTAGAGCACGAACAGTTGACCTGTGCTCCCACAGCCAAGGAGCCAGGGCAAAAAACTTGAGCTGTGCCTCTTCTGCAGAAAGTCAGCTTTGCAACGGTGCCATCCGCATCGCTGAGGTTACTCGATTTCCCAATTCAAAGTCCATTACAGTGGAACCTCTTTGGCACCTGTGCTGGGCTGACCAGCTTCCCAGGGAGTAGAGCACGAACGGTTGGCCTCTGCTCCCACAGCCAAAGAGCCAGGGCAAAAAACTTGAGCTGTACCTCTTCTGCAGAAAGTCACCTTTGCAACGGTGCCATCCGCATTGCTGAGGTTCCTCGATTTCCCAACTCAAAGTCCATTACAATGGAACCTCTTTGGCACCCGTGCTGGGCTGCCCAGCATCCCAGGGAGTAGAGCACGAACGGTTGGCCTCTGCTCCCACAGCCGAAGAGTCAAGGCAAAAAACTTGAGCTGTGCCTCTTCTGCAGAAAGTCACCTTTGCAACGGTGCCATCCGCATGGCTGTCGCTCCTCCATTTCCCAGCTCAAGGTCCATTACAATGGAACCTCTCTTGCACCCGTGCTCGGCTGCCCAGCATCCCAGGGAGTAGAGCACGAACGGTTGGCCTCTGCTCCCACAGCCGAAGAGCCAGGGCAAAAAACTGGAGCTGTGTCTCTTCTGCAGAAAGTCACCTTTGCAACGGTGCCATCCGCACTGCTGTCGCTCCTCGATTTCCCAACTCAAAGTCCATTACAATGGAACCTCTTTGGCACCCGTGCTCGGCTGCCCAGCATCCCTGGGAGTAGAGCACGAACGGTTGGCCTCTGCTCCCACAGACGAAGAGCCAGGGCAAAAAGCTGGAGCTGTGTCTCTTCTGCAGAAAGTTACCTTTGCAACGGTGCCATCCGCTTTGCGGTAGTTCCTCGATTTCCCAACTCAAAGTCCATTATAATGGAACCTCTGTGGCACCCGTGCTGGGCTGCCCAGCATCCCAGGGAGTAGAGCACGAACGGTTGTCCTCTGCTCCCACAGCCGAAGAGCCAGGGCAAAAAACTTGAGCTGTGCCTCTTCTGCAGAAAGTTAGCTTTGCAACTGTGCCATCCGCATTGCTGTCGCTCCTCCATTTCCCAATTAAAAGTCCATTACAAT
This sequence comes from Psittacula echo, assembly GCF_963264785.1. Classification (NCBI taxonomy): domain Eukaryota; kingdom Metazoa; phylum Chordata; class Aves; order Psittaciformes; family Psittacidae; genus Psittacula; species Psittacula echo. The sequence continues at coordinate 457,711 of NW_027664159.1, read as the reverse complement.
GGAACATCTTTGGCACCCGTGCCCGGCTGCCCAGCATCCCAGGGAGTAGAGCACGAACAGTTGGCCTGTACTCCCACAGCCAAGGAGCCAGGGCAAAAAACTTGAGCTGTGCCTCTTCTGCAGAAAGTCAGCTTTGCAACGGTGCCATCCGCATTGCTGTCGCTCCTCGATTTCCCAACTCAAAGTCCATTACAATGGAACCTCTTTGGCACCCGTGCTGGGCTGCCCAGCATCCCAGGGAGTAGAGCACGAACGGTTGGCCTCTGCTCCCACAGCCAAAGAGCCAGGGCAAAATACTTGAGCTGTGCCTCTTCTGCAGAAAGTCACCTTTGCAACGGTGCCATCCGCATTGCTGAGGTTCCTCGATTTCCCAACTCAAAGTCCATTACAATGGAACCTCTCTGGCACCCGTGCTCGGCTGCCCAGCCTCCCAGGGAGTAGAGCACGAACGGTTGGCCTCTGCTCCCACAGCCGAAGAGCCAGGGCAAAAAACATGAGCTCTGCCTCTTCTGCAGAAAGTCAGCTTTGCAACGGTGCCATCCGCATTGCTGAGGTTCCTCGATTTCCCAACTCAAAGTCCATTACAATGGAACCTCTTTGGCACCCGTGCTGGGCTGACCAGCATCCCTGGGAGGAGAGCACGAACGGTTGGCCTCTGCTCCCACAGCCAAAGAGCCAGGGCAAAAAACTTTAGCTCTGCCTCTTCTGCAGAAAGTCACCTTTGCAACGGTGCCATCCGCACTGCTGTCGCTCCTCGATTTCCCAACTCAAAGTCCATTAAAATGGAACATCTTTGGCACCCGTGCTGGGCTGCCCAGCATCCCAGGGAGTAGAGCACGAACGGTTGGCCTCTGCTCCCACAGCCAAAGAGCCAGGGCAAAAAACTTTAGCTCTGCCTCTTCTGCAGAAAGTCAGCTTTGCAACAGTGCCATCCGCACTGCTGTCGCTCCTCGATTTCCCAACTCAAAGTCCATTACAATGGAACATCTTTGGCACCCGTGCTCGGCTGCCCAGCATCCCAGGCAGAAGAGCACGAACGGTTGGCCTCCTCTCCCACAGCCGAAGAGTCAAGGCAAAAAACTTGACCTGTGCCTCTTCTGCAGAAAGTCAGCTTTGCAACGGTGCCATCCGCATTGCTGTCGCTCCTCCATTTCCCAGCTCAAAGTCCATTACAATGGAAACTCTCTTTGGCACCCGTGCTGGGCTGCCCAGCATCCCAGGCAGTAGAGCACGAATGGTTGGCCTCTGCTCCCACAGCCGAAGAGCCAGGGCAAAAAACATGAGCTGTGCCTCTTCTGCAGAAAGTCAGCTTTGCAACGGTGCCATCCGCATTGCTGTCGCTCCTCGATTTCCCAACTCAAAGTCCATTACAATGGAACCTCTTTGGCACCCGTGCTGGGCTGCCCAGCCTCCCAGGGAGTAGAGCACGAACGGCTGGCCTGTGCTCCCACAGCCGATGAGCCAGGGCAAAAAACTTGAGCTCTGCCTCTTCTGCAGAAAGTCACCTTTGCAACGGTGCCATCCGCATTGCTGTCGCTCCTCCATTTCCCAACTCAAAGTCCATTACAATGGAACCTCTTTGGCACCCGTGCTGGGCTGCCCAGCCTCCCAGGGAGTAGAGCACCAACGGCTGGCCTCTGCTCCCACAGCCAAAGAGCCAGGGCAAAAAACATGAGCTGTGCCTCTTCTGCAGAAAGTCAGCTTTGCAACGGTGCCATCCGCATTGCTGAGGTTCCTCGATTTCCCAACTCAAAGTCCATTACAATGGAACCTCTTTGGCACCCGTGCTCGGCTGCCCAGCATCCCAGGGAGTAGAGCACGAACGGTTGGCCTCTGCTCCCACAGCCGAAGAGTCAAAGCAAAAAACTTGAGCTCTGCCTCTTCTGCAGAAAGTCACCTTTGCAACGGTGCCATCCGCATGGCTGTCGCTCCTCCATTTCCCAGCTCAAAGTCCATTACAATGGAACCTCTTTGGCACCCGTGCTGGGCTGCCCAGCATCCCAGGGAGTAGAGCACGAACGGTTGGCCTCTGCTCCCACAGCCGAAGAGCCAGGGCAAATGCTTGAGCTGTGCCTCTTCTGCAGAAAGTCAGCTTTGCAACGGTGCCATCCGCATTGCTGAGGTTCCTCGATTTCCCAAATCAAAGTCCATTACAATGGAACCTCTTTGGCACCCGTGCTGGGCTGCCCAGCATCCCAGGGAGTAGAGCACGAACGGTTGGCCTCTGCTCCCACAGCAAAGAGCCAGGGCAAAATACTTGAGCTGTGCCTCTTCTGCAGAAAGTCAGCTTTGCAACGGTGCCATCCGCATTGCTGAGGTTCCTCGATTTCCCAACTCAAAGTCCATTACAATGGAACCTCTTTGGCACCCGTGCCCGGCTGCCCAGCATCCCAGGGAGTAGAGCACGAACGGTTGGCCTCTGCTCCCACAGCCGAAGAGCCAGGGCAAAAAACTTGAGCTGTGCCTCTTCTGCAGAAAGTCACCTTTGCAACGGTGCCATCCGCATTGCTGTCGCTCCTCCATTTCCCAACTCAAAGTCCATTACAATGGAACCTCTTTGGCACCCGTGCTGGGCTGCCCAGCATCCCAGGGAGTAGAGCACGAACGGTTGGCCTCTGCTCCCACAGCCAAAGAGCCAGGGCAAAAAACTGGAGCTGTGCCTCTTCTGCAGAAAGTCAGCTTTGCAACGGTGCCATCCGCTTTGCTGTCGCTCCTCGATTTCCCAACTCAAAGTCCATTTTAATGGAACCTCTGTTTCACCCGTGCTGGGCAGCCCAGCATCCCAGGGAGTAGAGCATGAATGGTTGGCCTGTGCTCCCACAGCCGATGAGCCAGGGCAAAAAACTTGAGCTGTGCCTCTTCTGCAGAAAGTCAGCTTTGCAACGGTGCCATCCGCATTGCTGAGGTTCCTCGATTTCCCAACTCAAAGTCCATTACAATGGAACCTCTTTGGCACCCGTGCTCGGCTGCCCAGCATCCCAGGGAGTAGAGCACGAACGGTTGGCCTCTGCTCCCACAGCCGAAGAGTAAAGGCAAAAAACTTGAGCTCTGCCTCTTCTGCAGAAAGTCAGCTTTGCAACGGTGCCATCCGCATTGCTGTCGCTCCTCCATTTCCCAACTCAAAGTCCATTACAATGGAACCTCTTTGGCACCCGTGCCTGGCTGCCCAGCATCCCAGGGATTAGAGCACGAACGGTTGGCCTCTGCTCCCACAGCCGAAGAGTCAAGGCAAAAAACTTGAGCTGTGCCTCTTCTGCAGAAAGTCAGCTTTGCAACGGTGCCATCCGCATTGCTGTCGCTCCTCCATTTCCCATCTCAAAGTCCATTACAATGGAACCTCTTTGGCACCCGTGCTCGGCTGCCCAGCATCCCAGGCAGTAGAGCACGAACGGTTGGCCTCTGCTCCCACAGCCGAAGAGTCAAGGCAAAAAGCTTGAGCTCTGCCTCTTCTGCAGAAAGTCAGCTTTGAAACGGTGCCATCCGCATTGCTGTCGCTCCTCCATTTCCCAGCTCAAAGTCCATTACAATGGAACCTCTTTGGCACCCGTGCTGGGCTGCCCAGCATCCCAGGGATTAGAGCACGAACGGTTGGCCTCTGCTCCCACAGCCAAAGAGTCAAGGCAAAAAACTTGAGCTGTGCCTCTTCTGCAGAAAGTCACCTTTGCAACGGTGCCATCCGCATTGCTGTCGCTCCTCCATTTCCCAGCTCAAAGTCCATTACAATGGAAACTCTCTTTGGCACCCGTGCTGGGCTGCCCAGCATCCCAGCGAGTAGAGCACGAACGGTTGTCCTCTGTTCCCACAGCCGAAGAGCCAGGGCAAAAAGCTTGAGCTGTGCCTCTTCTGCAGAAAGTCAGCTTTGCAACGGTGCCATCCGCACTGCTGTCGCTCCTCCATTTCCCAACTCAAAGTCCATTACAATGGAACCTCTTTGGCACCCATGCCCGGCTGCCCAGCATCCCAGGGAGTAGAGCACGAACGGTTCGACTCTGCTCCCACAGCCAAGGAGCCAGGGCAAAATAATTGAGCTGTGCCTCTTCTGCAGAAAGTCAGCTTTGCAACGGTGCCATCCGCATTGCTGAGGTTCCTCGATTTCCCAACTCAAAGTCCATTACAATGGAACCTCTCTGGCACCCGTGCTGGGCTGCCCAGCATCCCAGGGAGTAGAGCACGAACGGTTGGCCTCTGCTCCCACAGCCGAAGAGCCAGGGCAAAAAGCTTGAGCTGTGCCTCTTCTACAGAAAGTCAGCTTTGCAACGGTGCCATCTGCATTGCTGTCGCTCCTCGATTTCCCAACTCAAAGTCCATTACAATGGAACCTCTTTGGCACCCGTGCTGGGCTGCCCAGCATCCCAGGGAGTAGAGCACGAACGATTGGCCCCTGCTCCCACAGGCGAAGAGCCAGGGCAAAAAACATGAGCTCTGTCTCTTCTGCAGAAAGTCAGCTTTGCAACGGTGCCATCCGCTTTGCGGTAGTTCCTCGATTTCCCAACTCAAAGTCCATTATAATGGAACCTCTGTGGCACCCGTGCTCGGCTGCCCAGCATCCCAGGGAGTAGAGCACGAACGGTTGGCCTCTGCTCCCACAGCCGAAGAGCCAGGGCAAAAAACTTGAGCTGTGCCTCTTCTGCAGAAAGTCAGCTTTGCAACGGTGCCATCTGTATTGCTGTCGCTCCTCGATTTCCCAACTCAAAGTCCATTACAATGGAACCTCTCTGGCACCCGTGCTGGGCTGCCCAGCCTCCCAGGGAGTAGAGCACGAACGGTGGGTCTGTGCTCCCACAGACGATGAGGCAGGGCAAAAAACTGGAGCTGTGTCTCTTCTGCAGAAAGTTACCTTTGCAACAGTGCCATCCGCTTTGCGGTAGTTACTCGATTTCCCAACTCAAAGTCCATTATAATGGAACCTCTGTGGCATCCGTGCTCGGCTGCCCAGCATCCCAGGGAGTAGAGCACGAACGGTTGGCCTCTGCTCCCATAGCCGAAGAGCCAGGGCAAAAAACTTGAGCTGTGCCTCTTCTGCAGAAAGTCAGCTTTGCAACGGTGCCATCCGCATTGCTGTCGCTCCTCCATTTCCCAGCTCAAAGTCCATTAAATTGGAAACTCTCTTTGGCACCCGTGCTGGGCTGCCCAGCATCCCAGCGAGTAGAGCACGAACGGTTGGCCTCTGCTCCCACAGCCGAAGAGCCAGGGCAAATGCTTGAGCTGTGCCTCTTCTGCAGAAAGTCAGCTTTGCAACGGTGCCATCCGCATTGCTGAGGTTCCTCGATTTCCCAACTCAAAGTCCATTACAATGGAACCTCTTTGGCACCCGTGCTGGGCTGCCCAGCATCCCAGGGAGTAGAGCACGAACGGTTGGCCTCTGCTCCCACAGCAAAGAGCCAGGGCAAAATACTTGAGCTGTGCCTCTTCTGCAGAAAGTCAGCTTTGCAACGGTGCCATCCGCATTGCTGAGGTTCCTCGATTTCCCAACTCAAAGTCCATTACAATGGAACCTCTTTGGCACCCGTGCTGGGCTGCCCAGCATCCCAGGGAGTAGAGCACGAACGGTTGGCCTCTGCTCCCACAGCCGAAGAGCCAGGGCAAAAAACTTGAGCTGTGCCTCTTCTTCAGAAAGTCACCTTTGCAACGGTGCCATCCGCATTGCTGTCGCTCCTCCATTTCCCAACTCAAAGTCCATTACAATGGAACCTCTTTGGCACCCGTGCTGGGCTGCCCAGCATCCCAGGGAGTAGAGCACGAACGGTTGGCCTCTGCTCCCACAGCCAAAGAGCCAGGGCAAAAAACTGGAGCTGTGCCTCTTCTGCAGAAAGTCAGCTTTGCAACGGTGCCATCCGCTTTGCTGTCGCTCCTCGATTTCCCAACTCAAAGTCCATTATAATGGAACCTCTGTTTCACCCGTGCTGGGCAGCCCAGCATCCCAGGGAGTAGAGCATGAATGGTTGGCCTGTGCTCCCACAGCCGATGAGCCAGGGCAAAAAACTTGAGCTGTGCCTCTTCTGCAGAAAGTCAGCTTTGCAACGGTGCCATCCGCATTGCTGAGGTTCCTCGATTTCCCAACTCAAAGTCCATTACAATGGAACCTCTTTGGCACCCGTGCTCGGCTGCCCAGCATCCCAGGGAGTAGAGCACGAACGGTTGGCCTCTGCTCCCACAGCCGAAGAGTAAAGGCAAAAAACTTGAGCTCTGCCTCTTCTGCAGAAAGTCAGCTTTGAAACGGTGCCATCCGCATTGCTGTCGCTCCTCGATTTCCCAACTCAAAGTCCATTACAATGGAACCTCTTTGGCACCCGTGCCTGGCTGCCCAGCATCCCAGGGATTAGAGCACGAACGGTTGGCCTCTGCTCCCACAGCCGAAGAGTCAAGGCAAAAAACTTGAGCTGTGCCTCTTCTGCAGAAAGTCAGCTTTGCAACGGTGCCATCCGCATTGCTGTCGCTCCTCCATTTCCCATCTCAAAGTCCATTACAATGGAACCTCTTTGGCACCCGTGCTCGGCTGCCCAGCATCCCAGGCAGTAGAGCACGAACGGTTGGCCTCTGCTCCCACAGCCGAAGAGTCAAGGCAAAAAGCTTGAGCTCTGCCTCTTCTGCAGAAAGTCAGCTTTGAAACGGTGCCATCCGCATTGCTGTCGCTCCTCCATTTCCCAGCTCAAAGTCCATTACAATGGAACCTCTTTGGCACCCGTGCCTGGCTGCCCAGCATCCCAGGGATTAGAGCACGAACGGTTGGCCTCTGCTCCCACAGCCAAAGAGTCAGGGCAAAAAACTTGAGCTGTGCCTCTTCTGCAGAAAGTCACCTTTGCAACGGTGCCATCCGCATTGCTGTCGCTCCTCCATTTCCCAGCTCAAAGTCCATTACAATGGAAACTCTCTTTGGCACCCGTGCTGGGCTGCCCAGCATCCCAGCGAGTAGAGCACGAACGGTTGTCCTCTGTTCCCACAGCCGAAGAGCCAGGGCAAAAAGCTTGAGCTGTGCCTCTTCTGCAGAAAGTCAGCTTTGCAACGGTGCCATCCGCACTGCTGTCGCTCCTCCATTTCCCAACTCAAAGTCCATTACAATGGAACCTCTTTGGCACCCATGCCCGGCTGCCCAGCATCCCAGGGAGTAGAGCACGAACGGTTCGACTCTGCTCCCACAGCCAAGGAGCCAGGGCAAAATAATTGAGCTGTGCCTCTTCTGCAGAAAGTCAGCTTTGCAACGGTGCCATCCGCATTGCTGTCGCTCCTCCATTTCCCTGCTCAAAGTCCATTACAATGGAAACTCTCTTTGGCACCCGTGCTGGGCTGCCCAGCCTTTCAGGGAGTAGAGCACGAACGGTTGGCCTCTGCTCCCACAGCCGAAGAGCCAGGGCAAAAAGCTTGAGCTGTGCCTCTTCTACAGAAAGTCAGCTTTGCAACGGTGCCATCTGCATTGCTGTCGCTCCTCGATTTCCCAACTCAAAGTCCATTACAATGGAACCTCTTTGGCACCCGTGCTGGGCTGCCCAGCATCCCAGGGAGTAGAGCACGAACGATTGGCCCCTGCTCCCACAGGCGAAGAGCCAGGGCAAAAAACATGAGCTCTGTCTCTTCTGCAGAAAGTCAGCTTTGCAACGGTGCCATCCGCTTTGCGGTAGTTCCTCGATTTCCCAACTCAAAGTCCATTATAATGGAACCTCTGTGGCACCCGTGCTCGGCTGCCCAGCATCCCAGGGAGTAGAGCACGAACGGTTGGCCTCTGCTCCCACAGCCGAAGAGCCAGGGCAAAAAACTTGAGCTGTGCCTCTTCTGCAGAAAGTCAGCTTTGCAACGGTGCCATCTGTATTGCTGTCGCTCCTCGATTTCCCAACTCAAAGTCCATTACAATGGAACCTCTCTGGCACCCGTGCTGGGCTGCCCAGCCTCCCAGGGAGTAGAGCACGAACGGTGGGTCTGTGCTCCCACAGACGATGAGGCAGGGCAAAAAACTGGAGCTGTGTCTCTTCTGCAGAAAGTTACCTTTGCAACAGTGCCATCCGCTTTGCGGTAGTTACTCGATTTCCCAACTCAAAGTCCATTATAATGGAACCTCTGTGGCATCCGTGCTCGGCTGCCCAGCATCCCAGGGAGTAGAGCACGAACGGTTGGCCTCTGCTCCCATAGCCGAAGAGCCAGGGCAAAAAACTTGAGCTGTGCCTCTTCTGCAGAAAGTCAGCTTTGCAACGGTGCCATCCTCATTGCTGTCGCTCCTCCATTTCCCAGCTCAAGGTCCATTACAATGGAAACTCTCTTTGGCACCCGTGCTCGGCTGCACAGCATCCCAGGGAGTAGAGCACGAACGGTTGGCCTCTGCTCCCACAGTCGAAGAGCCAGGGCAAAAAGCTTGAGCTGTGCCTCTTCTGCAGAAAGTCAGCTTTGCAACGGTGCCATCCGCATTGCTGTCGCTCCTCGATTTCACAACTCAAAGTCCATTACAATGGAACCTCTCTGGCACCCGTGCTGGGCTGCCCAGCATCCCAGGGAGTAGAGCACGAACGGTTGGCCTCTGCTCCCACAGCCGATGAGCCAGGGCAAAAAACTGGAGCTGTGCTTCTTCTGCAGAAAGTCAGCTTTGCAACGGTGCCATCCGCATTGCTGATGTTCCTCGATTTCCCAACTCAAAGTCCATTACAATGGAACCTCTTTGGCACCCGTGCTGGGCTGCCCAGCATCCCAGGGAGTAGAGCACGAACGGTTGGCCTCTACTCCCACAGCCGAAGAGCCAGGGCAAAAAAATTGAGCTGTGCCTCTTCTGCAGAAAGTCAGCTTTGCAACGGTGCCATCCGCATTGCTGAGGTTCCTCGATTTCCCAACTCAAAGTCCATTACAATGGAACCTCTCTGGCACCCGTGCTGGGCTGCCCAGCATCCCAGGGAGTAGAGCACGAACGGTTGGCCTCTGCTACCACAGCCGATGAGTCAAGGCAAAAAACTTGAGCTGTGCCTCTTCTGCAGAAAGTCAGCTTTGCAACGGTGCCATCCGCATTGCTGTCGCTCCTCCATTTCCCAGCTCAAAGTCCATTACAATGGAACCTCTTTGGCACCCGTGCTGGGCTGCCCAGCATCCCAGGGATTAGAGCACGAACGGTTGGCCTCTGCTCCCACAGCCGAAGAGTCAAGGCAAAAAACTTGAGCTGTGCCTCTTCTGCAGAAAGTCAGCTTTGCAACGGTGCCATCCGCTTTGCTGTCGCTCCTCGATTTCCCAACTCAAAGTCCATTATAATGGAACCTCTGTTTCACCCGTGCTGGGCAGCCCAGCATCCCAGGGAGAAGAGCATGAATGGTTGGCCTGTGCTCCCACAGCCGATGAGCCAGGGCAAAAAACTTGAGCTGTGCCTCTTCTGCAGAAAGTCAGCTTTGCAACGGTGCCATCCGCATTGCTGAGGTTCCTCGATTTCCCAACTCAAAGTCCATTACAATGGAACCTCTTTGGCACCCGTGCTCGGCTGCCCAGCATCCCAGGGAGTAGAGCACGAACGGTTGGCCTCTGCTCCCACAGCCGAAGAGTAAAGGCAAAAAACTTGAGCTCTGCCTCTTCTGCAGAAAGTCAGCTTTGAAACGGTGCCATCCGCATTGCTGTCGCTCCTCCATTTCCCAACTCAAAGTCCATTACAATGGAACCTCTTTGGCACCCGTGCCTGGCTGCCCAGCATCCCAGGGATTAGAGCACGAACGGTTGGCCTCTGCTCCCACAGCCGAAGAGTCAAGGCAAAAAACTTGAGCTGTGCCTCTTCTGCAGAAAGTCAGCTTTGCAACGGTGCCATCCGCATTGCTGTCGCTCCTCCATTTCCCATCTCAAAGTCCATTACAATGGAACCTCTTTGGCACCCGTGCTCGGCTGCCCAGCATTCCAGGGAGTAGAGCACTAACGGTTGGCCTCTGCTCCCACAGCCGAAGAGTCAAGGCAAAAAGCTTGAGCTCTGCCTCTTCTGCAGAAAGTCAGCTTTGAAACGATGCCATCCGCATTGCTGTCGCTCCTCCATTTCCCAGCTCAAAGTCCATTACAATGGAACCTCTTTGGCACCCGTGCCTGGCTGCCCAGCATCCCAGGGATTAGAGCACGAACGGTTGGCCTCTGCTCCCACAGCCAAAGAGTCAAGGCAAAAAACTTGAGCTGTGCCTCTTCTGCAGAAAGTCACCTTTGCAACGGTGCCATCCGCATGGCTGTCGCTCCTCCATTTCCCATCTCAAAGTCCATTACAATGGAAACTCTCTTTGGCACCCGTGCTGGGCTGCCCAGCATCCCAGCGAGTAGAGCACGAACGGTTGTCCTCTGTTCCCACAGCCGAAGAGCCAGGGCAAAAAGCTTGAGCTGTGCCTCTTCTGCAGAAAGTCAGCTTTGCAACGGTGCCATCCGCATTGCTGTCGCTCCTCGATTTCCCAACTCAAAGTCCATTACAATGGAACCTCTTTGGCACCCGTGCTGGGCTGCCCAGCATCCCAGGGAGTAGAGCACGAACGGTTGGCCTCTGCTCCCACAGCAAAGAGCCAGGGCAAAATACTTGAGCTGTGCCTCTTCTGCAGAAAGTCAGCTTTGCAACGGTGCCATCCGCATTGCTGAGGTTCCTCGATTTCACAACTCAAAGTCCATTACAATGGAACCTCTCTGGCACCCGTGCTGGGCTGCCCAGCATCCCAGGGAGTAGAGCACGAACGGTTGGCCTCTGCTCCCACAGCCGAAGAGTCAAGGCAAAAAGCTTGAGCTGTGCCTCTTCTACAGAAAGTCAGCTTTGCAACGGTGCCATCTGCATTGCTGTCGCTCCTCGATTTCCCAACTCAAAGTCCATTACAATGGAACCTCTTTGGCACCCGTGCTGGGCTGCCCAGCATCCCAGGGAGTAGAGCACGAACGATTGGCCCCTGCTCCCACAGGCGAAGAGCCAGGGCAAAAAACATGAGCTCTGTCTCTTCTGCAGAAAGTCAGCTTTGCAACGGTGCCATCCGCTTTGCGGTAGTTCCTCGATTTCCCAACTCAAAGTCCATTATAATGGAACCTCTCTGGCACCCGTGCTCGGCTGCCCAGCATCCCAGGGAGTAGAGCACGAACGGTTGGCCTCTGCTCCCACAGCCGAAGAGCCAGGGCAAAAAACTTGAGCTGTGCCTCTTCTGCAGAAAGTCAGCTTTGCAACGGTGCCATCTGTATTGCTGTCGCTCCTCGATTTCCCAACTCAAAGTCCATTACAATGGAACCTCTCTGGCACCCGTGCTGGGCTGCCCAGCCTCCCAGGGAGTAGAGCACGAACGGTGGGTCTGTGCTCCCACAGACGAAGAGCCAGGGCAAAAAACTGGAGCTGTGTCTCTTCTGCAGAAAGTTACCTTTGCAACAGTGCCATCCGCTTTGCGGTAGTTACTCGATTTCCCAACTCAAAGTCCATTATAATGGAACCTCTGTGGCATCCGTGCTCGGCTGCCCAGCATCCCAGGGAGTAGAGCACGAACGGTTGGCCTCTGCTCCCATAGCCGAAGAGCCAGGGCAAAAAACTTGAGCTGTGCCTCTTCTGCAGAAAGTCAGCTTTGCAACGGTGCCATCCTCATTGCTGTCGCTCCTCCATTTCCCAGCTCAAGGTCCATTACAATGGAAACTCTCTTTGGCACCCGTGCTGGGCTGCCCAGCATCCCAGGGAGTAGAGCACGAACGGTTGGCCTCTGCTCCCACAGTCGAAGAGCCAGGGCAAAAAGCTTGAGCTGTGCCTCTTCTGCAGAAAGTCAGCTTTGCAACGGTGCCATCCGCATTGCTGTCGCTCCTCGATTTCCCAACTCAAAGTCCATTACAATGGAACCTCTCTGGCACCCGTGCTGGGCTGCCCAGCATCCCAGGGAGTAGAGCACGAACGGTTGGCCTCTGCTCCCACAGCCGATGAGCCAGGGCAAAAAACTGGAGCTGTGCTTCTTCTGCAGAAAGTCAGCTTTGCAACGGTGCCATACGCATTGCTGAGGTTCCTCGATTTCCCAACTCAAAGTCCATTACAATGGAACCTCTTTGGCACCCGTGCTGGGCTGCCCAGCATCCCAGGGAGTAGAGCACGAACGGTTGGCCTCTACTCCCACAGCCGAAGAGCCAGGGCAAAAAAATTGAGCTGTGCCTCTTCTGCAGAAAGTCAGCTTTGCAACGGTGCCATCCGCATTGCTGAGGTTCCTCGATTTCCCAACTCAAAGTCCATTACAATGGAACCTCTCTGGCACCCGTGCTGGGCTGCCCAGCATCCCAGGGAGTAGAGCACGAACGGCTGGCCTCTGCTACCACAGCCGATGAGTCAAGGCAAAAAACTTGAGCTGTGCCTCTTCTGCAGAAAGTCAGCTTTGCAACGGTGCCATCCGCATTGCTGTCGCTCCTCCATTTCCCAGCTCAAAGTCCATTACAATGGAACCTCTTTGGCACCCGTGCTCGGCTGCCCAGCATCCCAGGGATTAGAGCACGAACGGTTGGCCTCTGCTCCCACAGCCGAAGAGTCAAGGCAAAAAACTTGAGCTGTGCCTCTTCTGCAGAAAGTCAGCTTTGCAACGGTGCCATCCGCATTGCTGTCGCTCCTCCATTTCCCAGCTCAAAGTCCATTACAATGGAAACTCTCTTTGGCACCCGTGCTGGGCTGCCCAGCATCCCAGGGAGTAGAGCACGAACGGTTGTCCTCTGTTCCCACAGCCGAAGAGCCAGGGCAAAAAGCTTGAGCTGTGCCTCTTCTGCAGAAAGTCAGCTTTGCAACGGTGCCATCCGCATTGCTGTCGCTCCTCGATTTCCCAACTCAAAGTCCATTACAATGGAACCTCTTTGGCACCCGTGCTGGGCTGCCCAGCCTCCCAGGGAGTAGAGCACGAACGGTTGGCCTCTGCTCCCACAGCAAAGAGCCAGGGCAAAATACTTGAGCTGTGCCTCTTCTGCAGAAAGTCAGCTTTGCAACGGTGCCATCCGCATCGCTGAGGTTCCTCGATTTCACAACTCAAAGTCCATTACAATGGAACCTCTCTGGCACCCGTGCTGGGCTGCCCAGCATCCCAGGGAGTAGAGCACGAACGCTTGGCCCCTGCTCCCACAGGCGAAGAGCCAGGGCAAAAAACATGAGCTCTGTCTCTTCTGCAGAAAGTCAGCTTTGCAACGATGCCATCCACTTTGCTGTCGCTCCTCGATTGCCCAACTCAAAGTCCATTATATTGGAAGCTCTGTGTCACCCGTGCTGGGCTGACCAGCATCCCAGGGAGTAGAGCACGAACGGTTGGCCTCTGCTCCCACAGCAAAGAGCCAGGGCAAAAAACTTTAGCTCTGCCTCTTCTGCAGAAAGTCAGTTTTGCAACGGTGCCATCCGCTTTGCGGTCGTTCCTCGATTTCCCAACTCAAAGTCCATTATAATGGAACCTCTCTGGCACCCGTGCTGGGCTGCCCAGCTTCCCAGGGAGTAGAACACGAACGGTTGGCCTCTGCTCCCACAGCCGAAGAGCCAGGGCAAAAAACTTGAGCTGTGCCTCTTCTGCAGAAAGTCAGCTTTGCAACGGTGCCATCCTCATTGCTGTCGCTCCTCCATTTCACAACTCAAAGTCCATTACAATGGAACCTCTTTGGCACCCGTGCCCGGCTGCCCAGCATCCCAGGCAGTAGAGCACGAACAGTTGGCCTGTGCTCCCACAGCCAAGGAGCCAGGGCAAAAAACTTGAGCTGTGCCTCTTCTGCAGAAAGTCAGCTTTGCAACGGTGCCATCCGCTTTGCTGTCGCTCCTCGATTTCACAACTCAAAGTCCATTACAATGGAACCTCTTTGGCACCTGTGCTGGGCTGCCCAGCATCCCAGGGAGTAGAGCACGAACGGTTGGCCTCTGCTCCCACAGCCAAAGAGCCAGGGCAAAAAACTTGAGCTGTACCTCTTCTTCAGAAAGTCAGCTTTGCAACCGTGCCATCCGCATTGCTGAGGTTCCTCGATTTCCCAACTCAAAGTCCATTACAATGGAACCTCTTTGGCACCCGTGCTCGGCTGCCCAGCATCCCAGGGAGTAGAGCACGAACGCTTGGCCTCTGCTCCCACAGCCGAAGAGTCAAGGCAAAAAACTTGAGCTGTGCCTCTTCTGCAGAAAGTCAGCTTTGCAACGGTGCCATCCGCATGGCTGTTGCTCCTCCAATTCCCAGCTCAAGGTCCATTACAATGGAACCTCTCTGGCACCCGTGCTCGGCTGCCCAGCCTCCCTGGGAGGAGAGCACGAACGGTTGGCCTCTGCTCCCACAGCCGAAGAGCCAGGGCAAAAAACTTGAGCTCTGACTCTTCTGCAGAAAGTCACCTTTGCAACGGTGCCATCCGCACTGCTGTCGCTCCTCGATTTCCCAACTCAAAGTCCATTACAATGGAACCTCTTTGGCACCCGTGCTCGCCTGCCCAGCATCCCAGGGAGTAGAGCACGAACGGTTGGCCTCTGCTACCACAGCCGAAGAGTCAAAGCAAAATACTTGAGCTGTGCCTCTTCTGCAGAAAGTCACCTTTGCAACGGTGCCATCCGCATTCCTGTCGCTCTTCGATTTCCCAACTCAAAGTCCATTACAATGGAACCTCTCTGGCACCCGTGCTGGGCTGCCCAGCATCCCAGGGAGTAGAGCACGAACGCGTGGCCTCTGCTCCCACAGCCAAAGAGCCAGGGCAAAAAACATTAGCTCTGCCTCTTCTGCAGAAAGTCAGCTTTGCAACGGTGCCATCCGCACTGCTGTCGCTCCTCGATTTCCCAACTCAAAGTCCATTACAATGGAACTTCTTTGGCACCCGTGCTGGGCTGCCCAGCATCCCAGGCAGAAGAGCACGAACGGTTGGCCTCCTCTCCCACAGCCGAAGAGTCAAGGGAAAAAACTTGACCTGTGCCTCTTCTGCAGAAAGTCAGCTTTGCAACGGTGCCATCCGCATTGCTGTCGCTCCTCCATTTCCCAGCTCAAAGTCCATTACAATGGAAACTCTCTTTGGCACCCGTGCTGGGCTGCCCAGCATCCCAGGGAGTAGAGCACGAACGGTTGGCCTCTGCTCCCACAGCCGAAGAGCCAGGGCAAAAAACATGAGCTGTGCCTCTTCTGCAGAAAGTCAGCTTTGCAACGGTGCCATCCGCATTGCTGTCGCTCCTCGATTTCCCAACTCAAAGTCCATTACAATGGAACCTCTTTGGCACCCGTGCTGGGCTGCCCAGCATCCCAGGGAGTAGAGCACGAACGGCTGGCCTCTGCTCCCACAGCCGAAGAGCCAGGGCAAAAAACTTGAGCTGTGCCTCTTCTGCAGAAAGTCACCTTTGCAACGGTGCCATCCACTTTGCTGTCGCTCCTCGATTGCCCAACTCAAAGTCCATTATATTGGAAGCTCTGTGGCACCCGTGCTGGGCTGCCCAGCATCCCAGGGAGTAGAGCACGAACGGTTGGCCTCTGCTCCCACAGCCGAAGAGTCAAGGCAAAAAACTTGAGCTGTGCCTCTTCTGCAGAAAGTCACCTTTGCAACGGTGCCATCCGCATTGCTGTCGCTCCTCCATTTCCCAGCTCAAAGTCCATTAAAATGGAAACTCTCTTTGGCACCCGTGCTGGGCTGCCCAGCATCCCAGGGAGTAGAGCACGAACGGTTGGCCTCTGCTCCCACAGCCGAAGAGCCAGGGCAAATGCTTGAGCTGTGCCTCTTCTGCAGAAAGTCAGCTTTGCAACGGTGCCATCCGCACTGCTGTCGCTCCTTGATTTCCCAATTCAAAGTCCATTACAATGGAACCTCTTTGGCACCCGTGCTCGGCTGCCCAGCATCCCAGGGAGTAGAGCACGAACGGTTGGCCTCTTCTCCCACAGCAAAGAGCCAGGGCAAAGTACTTGAGCTGTGCCTCTTCTGCAGAAAGTCAGCTTTGCAACGGTGCCATCCGCATTGCTGAGGTTCCTCGATTTCCCAACTCAAAGTCCATTACAATGGAACCTCTTTGGCACCCGTGCTGGGCTGCCCAGCATCCCAGGGAGTAGAGCACGAACGGTTGGCCTCTGCTCCCACAGCCGAAGAGCCAGGGCAAAAAACTTGAGCTGTGCCTCTTCTTCAGAAAGTCACCTTTGCAACGGTGCCATCCGCATTGCTGTCGCTCCTCCATTTCCCAACTCAAAGTCCATTACAATGGAACCTCTTTGGCACCCGTGCTGGGCTGCCCAGCATCCCAGGGAGTAGAGCACGAACGGTTGTCCTCTGCTCCCACAGCCAAAGAGCCAGGGCAAAAAACTGGAGCTGTGCCTCTTCTGCAGAAAGTCACCTTTGCAACGGTGCCATCCGCATAGCTGTCGCTCCTCCATTTCCCAACTCAAAGTCCATTATAATGGAACCTCTGTTTCACCCGTGCTGGGCAGCCCAGCATCCCAGGGAGTAGAGCATGAACGGTTGGCCTGTGCTCCCACAGCCGATGAGCCAGGGCAAAAAACTTGAGCTGTGCCTCTTCTGCAGAAAGTCAGCTTTGCAACGGTGCCATCCGCATTGCTGAGGTTCCTCGATTTCCCAACTCAAAGTCCATTACAATGGAACCTCTTTGGCAAACGTGCTGGGCTGCCCAGCATCCCAGGGAGTAGAGCACGAACGGTTGTTCTCTGTTCCCACAGCCGAAGAGCCAGGGCAAAACGCTTGAGCTGTGCCTCTTCTACAGAAAGTCAGCTTTGCAACGGTGCCATCTGCATTGCTGTCGCTCCTCGATTTCCCAACTCAAAGTCCATTACAATGGAACCTCTTTGGCACCCGTGCTGGGCTGCCCAGCATCCCAGGGAGTAGAGCACGAACGGTGGGTCTGTGCTCCCACAGACGATGAGCCAGGGCAAAAAACTGGAGCTGTGTCTCTTCTGCAGAAAGTTATCTTTGCAATGGTGCCATCCGCTTTGCGGTAGTTCCTCGATTTCCGAACTCAAAGTCCATTATAATGGAACCTCTGTGGCATCCGTGCTGGGCTGCCCAGCATCCCAGGGAGTAGAGCACGAACGGTTGGCCTCTGCTCCCACAGCCGAAGAGCCAGGGCAAAAAACTTGAGCTGTGCCTCTTCTGCAGAAAGTCACCTTTGCAACGGTGCCATCCGCATTGCTGTCGCTCCTCCATTTCCCAGCTCAAAGTCCATTACAATGGAAACTCTCTTTGGCACCCGTGCTGGGCTGCCCAGCATCCCAGGGAGTAGAGCACGAACGGTTGTCCTCTGTTCCCACAGCCGAAGAGCCAGGGCAAAAAGCTTGAGCTGTGCCTCTTCTGCAGAAAGTCAGCTTTGCAACGGTGCCATCTGCATTGCTGTCGCTCCTCGATTTCCCAACTCAAAGTCCATTACAATGGAACCTCTTTGGCACCCGTGCTGGGTTGCCCAGCCTCCCAGGGAGTAGAGCACGAACGGTTGGCCTCTGCTCCCACAGCCAAAGAGCCAGGGCAAAATACTTGAGCTGTGCCTCTTCTGCAGAAAGTCAGCTTTGCAACGGTGCCATCCGCATTGCTGAGGTTCCTCGATTTCCCAACTCAAAGTCCATTACAATGGAACCTCTCTGGCACCCGTGCTGGGCTGCCCAGCATCCCAGGGAGTAGAGCACGAACGCTTGGCCTCTGCTCCCACAGGCGAAGAGCCAGGGCAAAAAACATGAGCTCTGTCTCTTCTGCAGAAAGTCAGCTTTGCAACGGTGCCATCCGCTTTGCGGTAGTTCCTCGATTTCCCAACTCAAAGTCCATTATAATGGAACCTCTGTGGCACCCGTGCTCGGCTGCCCAGCATCCCAGGGAGTAGAGCACGAACGGTTGGCCTCTGCTCCCACAGCCGAAGAGCCAGGGCAAAAAACTTGAGCTGTGCCTCTTCTGCAGAAAGTCAGCTTTGCAATGGTGCCATACTCATTGCTGTCGCTCCTTCATTTCCCAACTCAAAGTCCATTACAATGGAACCTCTTTGGCACCCGTGCCCGGCTGCCCAGCATCCCAGGCAATAGAGCACGAACAGT
Source organism: Psittacula echo (assembly GCF_963264785.1). Lineage (NCBI taxonomy): Eukaryota > Metazoa > Chordata > Aves > Psittaciformes > Psittacidae > Psittacula > Psittacula echo. The sequence continues at coordinate 439,799 of NW_027664159.1, read as the reverse complement.
TGGCCTCTGCTCCCACAGCCAAGGAGCTAGGGCAAAAAACTTGAGCTGTGCCTCTTCTGCAGAAAGTCAGCTTTGCAACGGTGCCATCCGCTTTGCTGTCGCTCCTCGATTTCCCAATTCAAAGTCCATTACAATGGAACCTCTTTGGCACCCGTGCCCGGCTGCCCAGCATCCCAGGGAGTAGAGCACGAACGGTTGGCCTCTGCTCCCACAGCCAAAGAGCCAGGGCAAAAAACATGAGCTGTGCCTCTTCTGCAGAAAGTCAGCTTTGCAACGGTGCCATCCGCATTGCTGTCGCTCCTCGATTTCCCAACTCAAAGTCCATTACAATGGAACCTCTTTGGCACCCGTGCTGGGCTGCCCAGCATCCCAGGGAGTAGAGCACGAACGGCTGGCCTGTGCTCCCACAGCCGAAGAGCCAGGGCAAAAAACTTGAGTTCTGCCTCTTCTGCAGAAAGTCAGCTTTGCAACGGTGCCATCCACTTTGCTGTCGCTCCTCGATTGCCCAACTCAAAGTCCATTATATTGGAAGCTCTGTGTCACCCGTGCTGGGCTGACCAGCATCCCAGGGAGTAGAGCACGAACGGTTGGCCTCTGCTCCCACAGCCAAAGAGCCAGGGCAAAAAACTTGAGCTGTGCCTCTTCTTCAGAAAGTCATCTTTGCAACCGTGCCATCCGCATTCCTGTCACTCCTCCATTTCCCAACTCAAAGTCCATTACAATGGAACCTCTTTGGCACCCGTGCTGGGCTGCCCAGCATCCCAGGGAGTAGAGCATGAACGGTTGGCCTCTGCTCCCACAGCTGAAGAGCCAGGGCAAAAAACTTGAGCTGTGCCTCTTCTGCAGAAAGTCAGCTTTGCAACGGTGCCATCCGCATTGCTGTCGCTCCTCCATTGCCCAGCTCAAAGTCCATTAAAATGGAAACTCTCTTTGGCACCCGTGCTGGGCTGCCCAGCATCCCAGGGAGTAGAGCACGAACGGTTGGCCTCTGCTCCCACAGCAAAGAGCCAGGGCAAAATACTTGAGCTGTGCCTCTTCTGCAGAAAGTCAGCTTTGCAACGGTGCCATCCGCATTGCTGAGGTTCCTCGATTTCCCAACTCAAAGTCCATTATAATGGAACCTCTGTTTCACCCGTGCTCGACTGCCCAGCATCCCAGGGAGTAGAGCACGAACGGTTGGCCTCTGCTCCCACAGCCGAAGAGCCAGGGCAAAAAACTTGAGCTGTGCCTCTTCTGCAGAAAGTCAGCTTTGCAATGGTGCCATCCGCATTGCTGAGGTTCCTCGATTTCCCAACTCAAAGTCCATTACAATGGAACCTCTTTGGCACCCGTGCTCGGCTGCCCAGCATCCCAGGGAGTAGAGCACGAACGGTTGGCCTCTGCTCCCACAGCCGAAGAGTCAAGGCAAAAAACTTGAGCTGTGCCTCTTCTACAGAAAGTCAGCTTTGCAACGGTGCCATCTGCATTGCTGTCGCTCCTCGATTTCCCAACTCAAAGTCCATTACAATGGAACCTCTTTGGCACCCGTGCTGGGCTGCCCAGCCTCCCAGGGAGTAGAGCACGAACGGTGGGTCTGTGCTCCCACAGACGATGAGCCAGGGCAAAAAACTGGAGCTGTGTCTCTTCTGCAGAAAGTTACCTTTGCAACGGTGCCATCCGCTTTGCGTTAGTTCCTCGATTTCCGAACTCAAAGTCCATTATAATGGAACCTCTGTGGCATCCGTGCTGGGCTGCCCAGCATCCCAGGGAGTAGAGCACGAACGGTTGGCCTCTGCTCCCACAGCCGAAGAGCCAGGGCAAAAAACTTGAGCTGTGCCTCTTCTGCAGAAAGTCACCTTTGCAACGGTGCCATCCTCATTGCTGTCGCTCCTCCATTTCCCAGCTCAAGGTCCATTACAATGGAAACTCTCTTTGGCACCCGTGCTGGGCTGCCCAGCATCCCAGGGAGTAGAGCACGAACGGTTGGCCTCTGCTCCCACAGCCGAAGAGCCAGGGCAAAAAACTTGAGCTGTGCCTCTTCTGCAGAAAGTCAACTTTGCAACGGTGCCATACTCATTGCTGTCGCTCCTCCATTTCCCAACTCAAAGTCCATTACAATGGAACCTCTGTGGCACCCGTGCCCGGCTGCCCAGCATCCCAGGCAATAGAGCACGAACAGTTGGCCTGTGCTCCCACAGCCAAGGAGCTAGGGCGAAAAAACTTGAGCTGTGCCTCTTCTGCAGAAAGTCAGCTTTGCAACGGTGCCATCTGCTTTGCTGTCGCTCCTCGATTTCCCAACTCAAAGTCCATTAAAATGGAACCTCTTTGGCACCCGTGCTGTGCAGCCCAGCATCCCAGGGAGTAGAGCACAAACGGTTGGCCTCTGCTCCCACAGCCAAAGAGCCAGGGCAAAAAACTTGAGCTGTGCCTCTTCTGCAGAAAGTCAGCTTTGCAACGGTGCCATCCGCACTGCTGTCGCTCTTCGATTTCCGAACTCAAAGTCCATTACAATGGAACATCTCTGGCACCCGTGCTCTGCTGCCCAGCATCCCAGGGAGTAGAGCACGAACGGTTGGCCTCTGCTCCCACAGCCAAAGAGCCAGGGCAAAAAACTTGAGCTCTGCCTCTTCTGCAGAAAGTCACCTTTGCAACGGTGCCATCCGCATTGCTGTCGCTCCTCCATTTCCCAACTCAAAGTCCATTACAATGGAACCTCTTTGGCACCCGTGCTGGGCTGCCCAGCATCCCAGGGAGTAGAGCACGAACGGCTGGCCTCTGCTCCCACAGCCGAAGAGCCAGGGCAAAAAACTTGAGCTGTGCCTCTTCTGCAGAAAGTCACCTTTGCAACGGTGCCATCCACTTTGCTGTCGCTCCTCGATTGCCCAACTCAAAGTCCATTATATTGGAAGCTCTGTGGCACCCGTGCTGGGCTGCCCAGCATCCCAGGGAGTAGAGCACGAACGGTTGGCCTCTGCTCCCACAGCCGAAGAGTCAAGGCAAAAAACGAGCTGTGCCTCTTCTGCAGAAAGTCAGCTTTGCAACAGTGCCATCCGCATTGCTGTCGCTCCTCCATTTCCCAGCTCAAAGTCCATTAAAATGGAAACTCTCTTTGGCACCCGTGCTGGGCTGCCCAGCATCCCAGGGAGTAGAGCACGAACGGTTGGCCTCTGCTCCCACAGCCGAAGAGCCAGGGCAAATGCTTGAGCTGTGCCTCTTCTGCAGAAAGTCAGCTTTGCAACGGTGCCATCCGCACTGCTGTCGCTCCTCGATTTCCCAACTCAAAGTCCATTACAATGGAACCTCTTTGGCACCCGTGCTCGGCTGCCCAGCATCCCAGGGAGTAGAGCACGAACGGTTGGCCTCTTCTCCCACAGCAAAGAGCCAGGGCAAAGTACTTGAGCTGTGCCTCTTCTGCAGAAAGTCAGCTTTGCAACGGTGCCATCCGCATTGCTGAGGTTCCTCGATTTCCCAACTCAAAGTCCATTACAATGGAACCTCTTTGGCACCCGTGCTGGGCTGCCCAGCATCCCAGGGAGTAGAGCACGAACGGTTGGCCTCTGCTCCCACAGCCGAAGAGCCAGGGCAAAAAACTTGAGCTGTGCCTCTTCTGCAGAAAGTCAGCTTTGCAACGGTGCCATCCGCATTGCTGTCGCTCCTCCATTTCCCAACTCAAAGTCCATTACAATGGAACCTCTTTGGCACCCGTGCTGGGCTGCCCAGCATCCCAGGGAGTAGAGCACGAACGGTTGGCCTCTGCTCCCACAGCCAAAGAGCCAGGGCAAAAAACTGGAGATGTTTCTCTTCTGCAGAAAGTCACCTTTGCAACGGTGCCATCCGCATAGCTGTCGCTCCTCCATTTCCCAACTCAAAGTCCATTTTAATGGAACCTCTGTTTCACCCGTGCTGGGCAGCCCAGCATCCCAGGGAGTAGAGCATGAACGGTTGGCCTGTGCTCCCACAGCCGATGAGCCAGGGCAAAAAACTTGAGCTGTGCCTCTTCTGCAGAAAGTCAGCTTTGCAACGGTGCCATCCGCATTGCTGAGGTTCCTCGATTTCCCAACTCAAAGTCCATTACAATGGAACCTCTTTGGCAAACGTGCTGGGCTGCCCAGCATCCCAGGGAGTAGAGCACGAACGGTTGTTCTCTGTTCCCACAGCCGAAGAGCCAGGGCAAAACGCTTGAGCTGTGCCTCTTCTACAGAAAGTCAGCTTTGCAACGGTGCCATCTGCATTGCTGTCGCTCCTCGATTTCCCAACTCAAAGTCCATTACAATGGAACCTCTTTGGCACCCGTGCTGGGCTGCCCAGCATCCCAGGGAGTAGAGCACGAACGGTGGGTCTGTGCTCCCACAGACGATGAGCCAGGGCAAAAAACTGGACCTGTGTCTCTTCTGCAGAAAGTTATCTTTGCAACGGTGCCATCCGCTTTGCGGTAGTTCCTCGATTTCCGAACTCAAAGTCCATTATAATGGAACCTCTGTGGCATCCGTGCTGGGCTGCCCAGCATCCCAGGGAGTAGAGCACGAACGGTTGGCCTCTGCTCCCACAGCCGAAGAGCCAGGGCAAAAAACTTGAGCTGTGCCTCTTCTGCAGAAAGTCACCTTTGCAACGGTGCCATCCGCATTGCTGTCGCTCCTCCATTTCCCAGCTCAAAGTCCATTACAATGGAAACTCTCTTTGGCACCCGTGCTGGGCTGCCCAGCATCCCAGGGAGTAGAGCACGAACGGTTGTCCTCTGTTCCCACAGCCGAAGAGCCAGGGCAAAAAGCTTGAGCTGTGCCTCTTCTGCAGAAAGTCAGCTTTGCAACGGTGCCATCTGCATTGCTGTCGCTCCTCGATTTCCCAACTCAAAGTCCATTACAATGGAACCTCTTTGGCACCCGTGCTGGGCTGCCCAGCCTCCCAGGGAGTAGAGCACGAACGGTTGGCCTCTGCTCCCACAGCCAAAGAGCCAGGGCAAAATACTTGAGCTGTGCCTCTTCTGCAGAAAGTCAGCTTTGCAACGGTGCCATCCGCATTGCTGAGGTTCCTCGATTTCCCAACTCAAAGTCCATTACAATGGAACCTCTCTGGCACCCGTGCTGGGCTGCCCAGCATCCCAGGGAGTAGAGCACGAACGCTTGGCCTCTGCTCCCACAGGCGAAGAGCCAGGGCAAAAAACATGAGCTCTGTCTCTTCTGCAGAAAGTCAGCTTTGCAACGGTGCCATCCGCTTTGCGGTAGTTCCTCGATTTCCCAACTCAAAGTCCATTATAATGGAACCTCTGTGGCACCCGTGCTCGGCTGCCCAGCATCCCAGGGAGTAGAGCACGAACGGTTGGCCTCTGCTCCCACAGCCAAGGAGCTAGGGCAAAAAACTTGAGCTGTGCCTCTTCTGCAGAAAGTCAGCTTTGCAACGGTGCCATCCGCTTTGCTGTCGCTCCTCGATTTCCCAATTCAAAGTCCATTACAATGGAACCTCTTTGGCACCCGTGCCCGGCTGCCCAGCATCCCAGGGAGTAGAGCACGAACGGTTGGCCTCTGCTCCCACAGCCAAAGAGCCAGGGCAAAAAACATGAGCTGTGCCTCTTCTGCAGAAAGTCAGCTTTGCAACGGTGCCATCCGCATTGCTGTCGCTCCTCGATTTCCCAACTCAAAGTCCATTACAATGGAACCTCTTTGGCACCCGTGCTGGGCTGCCCAGCATCCCAGGGAGTAGAGCACGAACGGCTGGCCTGTGCTCCCACAGCCGAAGAGCCAGGGCAAAAAACTTGAGTTCTGCCTCTTCTGCAGAAAGTCAGCTTTGCAACGGTGCCATCCACTTTGCTGTCGCTCCTCGATTGCCCAACTCAAAGTCCATTATATTGGAAGCTCTGTGTCACCCGTGCTGGGCTGACCAGCATCCCAGGGAGTAGAGCACGAACGGTTGGCCTCTGCTCCCACAGCCAAAGAGCCAGGGCAAAAAACTTGAGCTGTGCCTCTTCTTCAGAAAGTCAGCTTTGCAACCGTGCCATCCGCATTCCTGTCACTCCTCCATTTCCCAACTCAAAGTCCATTACAATGGAACCTCTTTGGCACCCGTGCTGGGCTGCCCAGCATCCCAGGGAGTAGAGCATGAACGGTTGGCCTCTGCTCCCACAGCTGAAGAGCCAGGGCAAAAAACTTGAGCTGTGCCTCTTCTGCAGAAAGTCAGCTTTGCAACGGTGCCATCTGCTTTGCTGTCGCTCCTCGATTTCCCAACTCAAAGTCCATTAAAATGGAACCTCTTTGGCACCCGTGCTGTGCAGCCCAGCATCCCAGGGAGTAGAGCACGAACGGTTGGCCTCTGCTCCCACAGCCAAAGAGCCAGGGCAAAAAACTTGAGCTGTGCCTCTTCTGCAGAAAGTCAGCTTTGCAACGGTGCCATCCGCACTGCTGTCGCTCTTCGATTTCCGAACTCAAAGTCCATTACAATGGAACATCTCTGGCACCCGTGCTCTGCTGCCCAGCATCCCAGGGAGTAGAGCACGAACGGTTGGCCTCTGCTCCCACAGCCAAAGAGCCAGGGCAAAAAACTTGAGCTCTGCCTCTTCTGCAGAAAGTCACCTTTGCAACGGTGCCATCCGCACTGCTGTCGCTCCTCGATTTCCCAACTCAAAGTCCATTACAATGGAACCTCTTTGGCACCCGTGCTGGGCAGCCCAGCATCCCAGGCAGTAGAGCACGAACGGTTGGCCTCTGCTCCCACAGCCGAAGAGTCAAGGCAAAAAACTTGAGCTGTGCCTCTTCTGCAGAAAGTCACCTTTGCAACGGTGCCATCCGCATTGCTGTCGCTCCTCCATTTCCCAACTCAAAGTCCATTAAAATGGAAACACTCATTGGCACCCGAACTGGGCAGCCCAGCCTTTCAGGTAGTAGAGCACGAACGGTTGGCCTCTGCTCCCACAGCCGAAGAGCCAGGGCAAAAAACTTGAGCTGTGCCTCTTCTGCAGAAAGTCAGCTTTGCAACGGTGCCATCCTCATTGCTGTCGCTCCTCCATTTCACAACTCAAAGTCCATTACAATGGAACCTCTTTGGCACCCGTGCCCGGCTGCCCAGCATCCCAGGGAGTAGAGCACGAACAGTTGGCCTGTGCTCCCACAGCCAAGGAGCCAGGGCAAAAAACTTGAGCTGTGCTTCTTCTGCAGAAAGTCAGCTTTGCAACGGTGCCATCCGCTTTGCTGTCGCTCCTCGATTTCACAACTCAAAGTCCATTACAATGGAACCTCTTTGGCACCTGTGCTGGGCTGCCCAGCATCCCAGGGAGTAGAGCACGAACGGTTGGCCTCTGCTCCCACAGCCAAAGAGCCAGGGCAAAATACTTGAGCTGTGCCTCTTCTGCAGAAAGTCAGCTTTGCAACGGTGCCATCCGCATTGCTGAGGTTCCTCGATTTCCCAACTCAAAGTCCATTACAATGGAACCTCTCTGGCACCCGTGCTGGGCTGCCCAGCATCCCAGGGAGTAGAGCACGAACGCTTGGCCTCTGCTCCCACAGGCGAAGAGCCAGGGCAAAAAACATGAGCTCTGTCTCTTCTGCAGAAAGTCAGCTTTGCAACGGTGCCATCCGCTTTGCGGTAGTTCCTCGATTTCCCAACTCAAAGTCCATTATAATGGAACCTCTGTGGCACCCGTGCTCGGCTGCCCAGCATCCCAGGGAGTAGAGCACGAACGGTTGGCCTCTGCTCCCACAGCCAAGGAGCTAGGGCAAAAAACTTGAGCTGTGCCTCTTCTGCAGAAAGTCAGCTTTGCAACGGTGCCATCCGCTTTGCTGTCGCTCCTCGATTTCCCAATTCAAAGTCCATTACAATGGAACCTCTTTGGCACCCGTGCCCGGCTGCCCAGCATCCCAGGGAGTAGAGCACGAACGGTTGGCCTCTGCTCCCACAGCCAAAGAGCCAGGGCAAAAAACATGAGCTGTGCCTCTTCTGCAGAAAGTCAGCTTTGCAACGGTGCCATCCGCATTGCTGTCGCTCCTCGATTTCCCAACTCAAAGTCCATTACAATGGAACCTCTTTGGCACCCGTGCTGGGCTGCCCAGCATCCCAGGGAGTAGAGCACGAACGGCTGGCCTGTGCTCCCACAGCCGAAGAGCCAGGGCAAAAAACTTGAGTTCTGCCTCTTCTGCAGAAAGTCAGCTTTGCAACGGTGCCATCCACTTTGCTGTCGCTCCTCGATTGCCCAACTCAAAGTCCATTATATTGGAAGCTCTGTGTCACCCGTGCTGGGCTGACCAGCATCCCAGGGAGTAGAGCACGAACGGTTGGCCTCTGCTCCCACAGCCAAAGAGCCAGGGCAAAAAACTTGAGCTGTGCCTCTTCTTCAGAAAGTCAGCTTTGCAACCGTGCCATCCGCATTCCTGTCACTCCTCCATTTCCCAACTCAAAGTCCATTACAATGGAACCTCTTTGGCACCCGTGCTGGGCTGCCCAGCATCCCAGGGAGTAGAGCATGAACGGTTGGCCTCTGCTCCCACAGCTGAAGAGCCAGGGCAAAAAACTTGAGCTGTGCCTCTTCTGCAGAAAGTCAGCTTTGCAACGGTGCCATCTGCTTTGCTGTCGCTCCTCGATTTCCCAACTCAAAGTCCATTAAAATGGAACCTCTTTGGCACCCGTGCTGTGCAGCCCAGCATCCCAGGGAGTAGAGCACGAACGGTTGGCCTCTGCTCCCACAGCCAAAGAGCCAGGGCAAAAAACTTGAGCTGTGCCTCTTCTGCAGAAAGTCAGCTTTGCAACGGTGCCATCCGCACTGCTGTCGCTCTTCGATTTCCGAACTCAAAGTCCATTACAATGGAACATCTCTGGCACCCGTGCTCTGCTGCCCAGCATCCCAGGGAGTAGAGCACGAACGGTTGGCCTCTGCTCCCACAGCCAAAGAGCCAGGGCAAAAAACTTGAGCTCTGCCTCTTCTGCAGAAAGTCACCTTTGCAACGGTGCCATCCGCACTGCTGTCGCTCCTCGATTTCCCAACTCAAAGTCCATTACAATGGAACCTCTTTGGCACCCGTGCTGGGCAGCCCAGCATCCCAGGCAGTAGAGCACGAACGGTTGGCCTCTGCTCCCACAGCCGAAGAGTCAAGGCAAAAAACTTGAGCTGTGCCTCTTCTGCAGAAAGTCACCTTTGCAACGGTGCCATCCGCATTGCTGTCGCTCCTCCATTTCCCAACTCAAAGTCCATTAAAATGGAAACACTCATTGGCACCCGAACTGGGCAGCCCAGCCTTTCAGGTAGTAGAGCACGAACGGTTGGCCTCTGCTCCCACAGCCGAAGAGCCAGGGCAAAAAACTTGAGCTGTGCCTCTTCTGCAGAAAGTCAGCTTTGCAACGGTGCCATCCTCATTGCTGTCGCTCCTCCATTTCACAACTCAAAGTCCATTACAATGGAACCTCTTTGGCACCCGTGCCCGGCTGCCCAGCATCCCAGGGAGTAGAGCACGAACAGTTGGCCTGTGCTCCCACAGCCAAGGAGCCAGGGCAAAAAACTTGAGCTGTGCTTCTTCTGCAGAAAGTCAGCTTTGCAACGGTGCCATCCGCTTTGCTGTCGCTCCTCGATTTCACAACTCAAAGTCCATTACAATGGAACCTCTTTGGCACCTGTGCTGGGCTGCCCAGCATCCCAGGGAGTAGAGCACGAACGGTTGGCCTCTGCTCCCACAGCCAAAGAGCCAGGGCAAAAAACTTGAGCTGTACCTCTTCTTCAGAAAGTCAGCTTTGCAACCGTGCCATCCGCATTGCTGAGGTTCCTCGATTTCCCAACTCAAAGTCCATTAAAATGGAACCTCTTTGGCACCCGTGCTCGGCTGCCCAGCATCCCAGGCAGTAGAGCACGAACGCTTGGCCTCTGCTCCCACAGCCAAAGAGCCAGGGCAAAATACTTGAGCTCTGCCTCTTCTGCAGAAAGTCAGCTTTGCAACGGGGCCATCCGCACTGCTGTCGCTCCTCCATTTCCGAACTCAAAGTCCATTACAATGGAATCTCTTTGGCACCCGTGCTCGGCTGCCCAGCATCCCAGGGAGTAGAGCACGAACGGTTGGCCTCTGCTACCACAGCCGAAGAGTCAAGGCAAAAAACTTGAGCTGTGCCTCTTCTGCAGAAAGTCACCTTTGCAACGGTGCCATCCGCATGGCTGTCGCTCCTCCATTTCCCAGCTCAAGGTCCATTACAATGGAACCTCTCTGGCACCCGTGCTCGGCTGCCCAGCCTCCCTGGGAGGAGAGCACGAACGGTTGGCCTCTGCTCCCACAGCCGAAGAGCCAGGGCAAAAAACTTGAGCTCTGCCTCTTCTGCAGAAAGTCACCTTTGCAACGGTGCCATCCGCACTGCTGTCGCTCCTCGATTTCCCAACTCAAAGTCCATTACAATGGAACCTCTTTGGCACCCGTGCTCGCCTGCCCAGCATCCCAGGGAGTAGAGCACGAACGGTTGGCCTCTGCTACCACAGCCGAAGAGTCAAAGCAAAATACTTGAGCTGTGCCTCTTCTGCAGAAAGTCACCTTTGCAACGGTGCCATCCGCATTCCTGTCGCTCTTCGATTTCCCAACTCAAAGTCCATTACAATGGAACCTCTCTGGCACCCGTGCTGGGCTGCCCAGCATCCCAGGGAGTAGAGCACGAACGCTTGGCCTCTGCTCCCACAGCCAAAGAGCCAGGGCAAAAAACTTGAGCTCTGCCTCTTCTGCAGAAAGTCAGCTTTGCAACGGTGCCATCCGCACTGCTGTCGCTCCTCGATTTCCCAACTCAAAGTCCATTACAATGGAACCTCTTTGGCACCCGTGCTCGGCTGCCCAGCATCCCAGGCAGAAGAGCACGAACGGTTGGCCTCCTCTCCCACAGCCGAAGAGTCAAGGGAAAAAACTTGACCTGTGCCTCTTCTGCAGAAAGTCAGCTTTGCAACGGTGCCATCCGCATTGCTGTCTCTCCTCCATTTCCCAGCTCAAAGTCCATTACAATGGAAACTCTCTTTGGCACCCGTGCTGGGCTGCCCAGCATCCCAGGGAGTAGAGCACGAACGGTTGGCCTCTGCTCCCACAGCCGAAGAGCCAGGGCAAAAAACATGAGCTGTGCCTCTTCTGCAGAAAGTCAGCTTTGCAACGGTGCCATCCGCATTGCTGTCGCTCCTCGATTTCCCAACTCAAAGTCCATTACAATGGAACCTCTTTGGCACCCGTGCTGGGCTGCCCAGCATCCCAGGGAGTAGAGCACGAACGGCTGGCCTGTGCTCCCACAGCCGAAGAGCCAGGGCAAAAAACTTGAGCTCTGCCTCTTCTGCAGAAAGTCACCTTTGCAACGGTGCCATCCACTTTGCTGTCGCTCCTCGATTTCCCAACTCAAAGTCCATTATATTGGAAGCTCTGTGGCACCCGTGCTGGGCTGCCCAGCATCCCAGGGAGTAGAGCACGAACGGTTGGCCTCTGCTCCCACAGCCGAAGAGTCAAGGCAAAAAACTTGAGCTGTGCCTCTTCTGCAGAAAGTCAGCTTTGCAACCGTGCCATCCGCATTGCTGTCGCTCCTCCATTTCCCAGCTCAAAGTCCATTAAAATGGAAACTCTCTTTGGCACCCGTGCTGGGCTGCCCAGCATCCCAGGGAGTAGAGCACGAACGGCTGGCCTCTGCTCCCACAGCCGAAGAGCCAGGGCAAATGCTTGAGCTGTGCCTCTTCTGCAGAAAGTCAGCTTTGCAACGGTGCCATCCGCATTGCTGAGGTTCCTCGATTTCCCAACTCAAAGTCCATTACAATGGAACCTCTTTGGCACCCGTGCTGGGCTGCCCAGCATCCCAGGGAGTAGAGCACGAACGGTTGGCCTCTGCTCCCACAGCAAAGAGCCAGGGCAAAATACTTGAGCTGTGCCTCTTCTGCAGAAAGTCAGCTTTGCAACGGTGCCATCCGCATTGCTGAGGTTCCTCGATTTCCCAACTCAAAGTCCATTACAATGGAACCTCTTTGGCACCCGTGCTCGGCTGCCCAGCATCCCAGGGAGTAGAGCACGAACGGTTGGCCTCTGCTCCCACAGCCGAAGAGCCAGGGCAAAAAACTTGAGCTGTGCCTCTTCTTCAGAAAGTCACCTTTGCAACGGTGCCATCCGCATTGCTGTCGCTCCTCCATTTCCCAACTCAAAGTCCATTACAATGGAACCTCTTTGGCACCCGTGCTGGGCTGCCCAGCATCCCAGGGAGTAGAGCACGAACGGTTGGCCTCTGCTCCCACAGCCAAAGAGCCAGGGCAAAAAACTGGAGCTGTGCCTCTTCTGCAGAAAGTCACCTTTGCAACGGTGCCATTCGCTTTGCTGTCGCTCCTCGATTTCCCAACTCAAAGTCCATTATAATGGAACCTCTGTTTCACCCGTGCTGGGCTGCCCAGCATCCCAGGGAGTAGAGCATGAACGGTTGGCCTGTGCTTCCACAGCCGATGAGCCAGGGCAAAAAACTTGAGCTGTGCCTCTTCTGCAGAAAGTCAGCTTTGCAACGGTGCCATCCGCATTGCTGAGGTTCCTCGATTTCCCAACTCAAAGTCCATTACAATGGAACCTCTTTGGCAAACGTGCTGGGCTGCCCAGCATCCCAGGGAGTAGAGCACGAACGCTTGGCCTCTGCTCCCACAGCCGAAGAGTCAAGGCAAAAAACTTGAGCTCTGCCTCTTCTGCAGAAAGTCAGCTTTGCAACGGTGCCATCCGCATTGCTGTCGCTCCTCCATTTCCCAACTCAAAGTCCATTACAATGGAACCTCTTTGGCACCCGTGCCTGGCTGCCCAGCATCCCAGGGAGTAGAGCACGAACGGTTGGCCTCTTCTCCCACAGCAAAGAGCCAGGGCAAAGTACTTGAGCTGTGCCTCTTCTGCAGAAAGTCACCTTTGCAACGGTGCCATCCGCATTGCTGTCGCTCCTCCATTTCCCATCTCAAAGTCCATTACAATGGAAACTCTCTTTGGCACCCGTGCTGGGCTGCCCAGCATCCCAGGGAGTAGAGCACGAACGGTTGTCCTCTGTTCCCACAGCCGAAGAGCCAGGGCAAAAAGCTTGAGCTGTGCCTCTTCTGCAGAAAGTCAGCTTTGCAACGGTGCCATCCGCATTGCTGTCGCTCCTCGATTTCCCAACTCAAAGTCCATTACAATGGAACCTCTTTGGCACCCGTGCTCGGCTGCCCAGCATCCCAGGCAGTAGAGCACGAACGGTTGGCCTCTGCTCCCACAGCCGAAGAGTCAAGGCAAAAAACTTGAGCTGTGCCTCTTCTGCAGAAAGTCACCTTTGCAACGGTGCCATCCGCATTGCTGTCGCTCCTCCATTTCCCAACTCAAAGTCCATTAAAATGGAAACACTCTTTGGCACCCGAACTGGGCAGCCCAGCCTTTCAGGTAGTAGAGCACGAACGGTTGGCCTCTGCTCCCACAGCCGAAGAGCCAGGGCAAAAAACTTGAGCTGTGCCTCTTCTGCAGAAAGTCAGCTTTGCAACGGTGCCATCCTCATTGCTGTCGCTCCTCCATTTCACAACTCAAAGTCCATTACAATGGAACCTCTTTGGCACCCGTGCCCGGCTGCCCAGCATCCCAGGCAGTAGAGCACGAACAGTTGGCCTGTGCTCCCACAGCCAAGGAGCCAGGGCAAAAAACTTGAGCTGTGCCTCTTCTGCAGAAAGTCAGCTTTGCAACGGTGCCATCCGCTTTGCTGTCGCTCCTCGATTTCACAACTCAAAGTCCATTACAATGGAACCTCTTTGGCACCTGTGCTGGGCTGCCCAGCATCCCAGGGAGTAGAGCATGAACGGTTGGCCTCTGCTCCCACAGCCAAAGAGCCAGGGCAAAAAACTTGAGCTGTACCTCTTCTTCAGAAAGTCAGCTTTGCAACGGTGCCATCCGCATTGCTGAGGTTCCTCGATTTCCCAACTCAAAGTCCATTAAAATGGAACCTCTTTGGCACCCGTGCTCGGCTGCCCAGCATCCCAGGCAGTAGAGCACGAACGCTTGGCCTCTGCTCCCACAGCCAAAGAGCCAGGGCAAAAAACTTGAGCTGTGCCTCTTCTGCAGAAAGTCAGCTTTGCAACGGTGCCATCCGCACTGCTGTCGCTCCTCCATTTCCGAACTCAAAGTCCATTACAATGGAATCTCTTTGGAACCCGTGCTCGGCTGCCCAGCATCCCAGGGAGTAGAGCACGAACGGTTGGCCTCTGCTCCCACAGCCGAAGAGTCAAGGCAAAAAACTTGAGCTGTGCCTCTTCTGCAGAAAGTCACCTTTGCAACGGTGCCATCCGCATGGCTGTCGCTCCTCCATTTCCCAGCTCAAGGTCCATTACAATGGAACCTCTCTGGCACCCGTGCTCGGCAGCCCAGCCTCCCTGGGAGGAGAGCACGAACGGTTGGCCTCTGCTCCCACAGCCGAAGAGCCAGGGCAAAAAACTTGAGCTCTGCCTCTTCTGCAGAAAGTCACCTTTGCAACGGTGCCATCCGCACTGCTGTCGCTCCTCGATTTCCCAACTCAAAGTCCATTACAATGGAACCTCTTTGGCACCCGTGCTCGCCTGCCCAGCATCCCAGGGAGTAGAGCACGAACGGTTGGCCTCTGCTACCACAGCCGAAGAGTCAAAGCAAAATACTTGAGCTGTGCCTCTTCTGCAGAAAGTCACCTTTGCAACGGTGCCATCCGCATTCCTGTCGCTCTTCGATTTCCCAACTCAAAGTCCATTACAATGGAACCTCTTTGGCACCCGTGCTGGGCTGCCCAGCATCCCAGGGAGTAGAGCACGAACGCTTGGCCTCTGCTCCCACAGCCAAAGAGCCAGGGCAAAAAACTTGAGCTCTGCCTCTTCTGCAGAAAGTCAGCTTTGCAACGGTGCCATCCGCACTGCTGTCGCTCCTCGATTTCCCAACTCAAAGTCCATTACAATGGAACCTCTTTGGCACCCGTGCTGGGCTGCCCAGCATCCCAGGCAGAAGAGCACGAACGGTTGGCCTCTGCTCCCACAGCCAAAGAGTCAAGGGAAAAAACTTGACCTGTGCCTCTTCTGCAGAAAGTCAGCTTTGCAACGGTGCCATCCGCATTGCTGTCGCTCCTCCATTTCCCAGCTCAAAGTCCATTACAATGGAAACTCTCTTTGGCACCCGTGCTGGGTTGCCCAGCATCCCAGGGAGTAGAGCACGAACGGTTGGCCTCTGCTCCCACAGCCGAAGAGCCAGGGCAAAAAACATGAGCTGTGCCTCTTCTGCAGAAAGTCAGCTTTGCAACGGTGCCATCCGCATTGCTGTCGCTCCTCGATTTCCCAACTCAAAGTCCATTACAATGGAACCTCTTTGGCACCCGTGCTGGGCTGCCCAGCATCCCAGGGAGTAGAGCACGAACGGCTGGCCTGTGCCCCCACAGCCGAAGAGCCAGGGCAAAAAACTTGAGCTCTGCCTCTTCTGCAGAAAGTCACCTTTGCAACGGTGCCATCCACTTTGCTGTCGCTCCTCGATTTCCCAACTCAAAGTCCATTATATTGGAAGCTCTGTGGCACCCGTGCTGGGCTGCCCAGCATCCCAGGGAGTAGAGCACGAACGGTTGGCCTCTGCTCCCACAGCCGAAGAGTCAAGGCAAAAAACTTGGGCTGTGCCTCTTCTGCAGAAAGTCAGCTTTGCAACCATGCCATCCGCATTGCTGTCGCTCCTCCATTTCCCAGCTCAAAGTCCATTAAAATGGAAACTCTCTTTGGCACCCGTGCTGGGCTGCCCAGCATCCCAGGGAGTAGAGCACGAACGGCTGGCCTCTGCTCCCACAGCCGAAGAGCCAGGGCAAATGCTTGAGCTGTGCCTCTTCTGCAGAAAGTCAGCTTTGCAACGGTGCCATCCGCATTGCTGAGGTTCCTCGATTTCCCAACTCAAAGTCCATTACAATGGAACCTCTTTGGCACCCGTGCTGGGCTGCCCAGCATCCCAGGGAGTAGAGCACGAACGGTTGGCCTCTGCTCCCACAGCAAAGAGCCAGGGCAAAATACTTGAGCTGTGCCTCTTCTGCAGAAAGTCAGCTTTGCAACGGTGCCATCCGCATTGCTGAGGTTCCTCGATTTCCCAACTCAAAGTCCATTACAATGGAACCTCTTTGGCACCCGTGCTGGGCTGCCCAGCATCCCAGGGAGTAGAGCACGAACGGTTGGCCTCTGCTCCCACAGCCGAAGAGCCAGGGCAAAAACCTTGAGCTGTGCCTCTTCTTCAGAAAGTCACCTTTGCAACGGTGCCATCCGCATTGCTGTCGCTCCTCCATTTCCCAACTCAAAGTCCATTACAATGGAACCTCTTTGGCACCCGTGCTGGGCTGCCCAGCATCCCAGGGAGTAGAGCACGAACGGTTGGCCTCTGCTCCCACAGCCAAAGAGCCAGGGCAAAAAACTGGAGCTGTGCCTCTTCTGCAGAAAGTCAGCTTTGCAACGGTGCCATCCGCTTTGCTGTCGCTCCTCGATTTCCCAACTCAAAGTCCATTATAATGGAACCTCTGTTTCACCCGTGCTGGGCAGCCCAGCATCCCAGGGAGTAGAGCATGAACGGTTGGCCTGTGCTTCCACAGCCGATGAGCCAGGGCAAAAAACTTGAGCTGTGCCTCTTCTGCAGAAAGTCAGCTTTGCAACGGTGCCATCCGCATTGCTGAGGTTCCTCGATTTCCCAACTCAAAGTCCATTACAATGGAACCTCTTTGGCAAACGTGCTGGGCTGCCCAGCATCCCAGGGAGTAGAGCACGAACGCTTGGCCTCTGCTCCCACAGCCGAAGAGTCAAGGCAAAAAACTTGAGCTCTGCCTCTTCTGCAGAAAGTCAGCTTTGCAACGGTGCCATCCGCATTGCTGTCGCTCCTCCATTTCCCAACTCAAAGTCCATTACAATGGAACCTCTTTGGCACCCGTGCCTGGCTGCCCAGCATCCCAGGGATTAGAGCACGAACGGTTGGCCTCTGCTCCCACAGCCAAAGAGTCAAGGCAAAAAACTTGAGCTGTGCCTCTTCTGCAGAAAGTCACCTTTGCAACGGTGCCATCCGCATTGCTGTCGCTCCTCCATTTCCCATCTCAAAGTCCATTACAATGGAAACTCTCTTTGGCACCCGTGCTGGGCTGCCCAGCATCCCAGGGAGTAGAGCACGAACGGTTGTCCTCTGTTCCCACAGCCGAAGAGCCAGGGCAAAAAGCTTGAGCTGTGCCTCTTCTGCAGAAAGTCAGCTTTGCAACGGTGCCATCCGCATTGCTGTCGCTCCTCGATTTCCCAACTCAAAGTCCATTACAATGGAACCTCTTTGGCACCCGTGCTGGGCTGCCCAGCATCCCAGGGAGTAGAGCACGAACGGTTGGCCTCTGCTCCCACAGCAAAGAGCCAGGGCAAAATACTTGAGCTGTGCCTCTTCTGCAGAAAGTCAGCTTTGCAACGGTGCCATCCGCATTACTGAGGTTCCTCGATTTCACAACTCAAAGTCCATTACAATGGAACCTCTCTGGCACCCGTGCTGGGCTGCCCAGCATCCCAGGGAGTAGAGCACGAACGGTTGGCCTCTGCTCCCACAGCCGAAGAGCCAGGGCAAAAAGCTTGAGCTGTGCCTCTTCTTCAGAAAGTCAGCTTTGCAACGGTGCCATCTGCATTGCTGTCGCTCCTCGATTTCCCAACTCAAAGTCCATTACAATGGAACCTCTTTGGCACCCGTGCTGGGCTGCCCAGCATCCCAGGGAGTAGAGCACGAACGGTGGGTCTGTGCTCCCACAGACGGTGAGCCAGGGCAAAAAACTGGAGCTGTGTCTCTTCTGCAGAAAGTTACCTTTGCAACGGTGCCATCCGCTTTGCGGTAGTTCCTCGATTTCCGAACTCAAAGTCCATTATAATGGAACCTCTGTGGCATCCGTGCTGGGCTGCCCAGCATCCCAGGGAGTAGAGCACGAACGGTTGGCCTCTGCTCCCACAGCCGAAGAGCCAGGGCAAAAAACTTGAGCTGTGCCTCTTCTGCAGAAAGTCAGCTTTGCAACGGTGCCATCCTCATTGCTGTCGCTCCTCCATTTCCCAGCTCAAGGTCCATTACAATGGAAACTCTCTTTGGCACCCGTGCTCGGCTGCCCAGCATCCCAGGGAGAAGAGCACGAACGGTTGGCCTCTGCTCCCACAGTCGAAGAGCCAGGGCAAAAAGCTTGAGCTGTGCCTCTTCTGCAGAAAGTCAGCTTTGCAACGGTGCCATCCGCATTGCTGTCGCTCCTCCATTTCCCAACTCAAAGTCCATTACAATGGAACCTCTCTGGCACCCGTGCTCGGCTGCCCAGCATCCCAGGGAGTAGAGCACGAACGGTTGGCCTCTGCTCCCACAGCAAAGAGCCAGGGCAAAAAACTGGAGCTGTGCTTCTTCTGCAGAAAGTCAGCTTTGCAACGGTGCCATCCGCATTGCTGAGGTTCCTCGATTTCCCAACTCAAAGTCCATTAAAATGGAACCTCTTTGGCACCCGTGCTGGGCTGCCCAGCATCCCAGGAAGTAGAGCACGAACGGTTGGCCTCTGCTCCCACAGCCGAAGAGCCAGGGCAAAAAAATTGAGCTGTGCCTCTTCTGCAGAAAGTCAGATTTGCAACGGTGCCATCCGCATTGCTGAGGTTCCTCGATTTCACAACTCAAAGTCCATTACAATGGAACCTCTTTGGCACCCGTGCTGGGCTGCCCAGCATCCCAGGGAGTAGAGCACGAACGGTTGGCCTCTGCTCCCACAGCCGATGAGTCAAGGCAAAAAACTTGAGCTCTGCCTCTTCTGCAGAAAGTCAGCTTTGCAACGGTGCCATCCGCATTGCTGTCGCTCCTCCATTTCCCAACTCAAAGTCCATTACAATGGAACCTCTTTGGCACCCGTGCTCGGCTGCCCATCATCCCAGGGAGTAGAGCACGAACGGTTGTCCTCTGTTCCCACAGCCGAAGAGCCAGGGCAAAAAGCTTGAGCTGTGCCTCTTCTGCAGAAAGTCAGCTTTGCAACGGTGCCATCTGCATTGCTGTCGCTCCTCGATTTCCCAACTCAAAGTCCATTACAATGGAACCTCTTTGGCACCCGTGCTGGGCTGCCCAGCCTCCCAGGGAGTAGAGCACGAACGGTTGGCCTCTGCTCCCACAGCAAAGAGCCAGGGCAAAATACTTGAGCTGTGCCTCTTCTGCAGAAAGTCAGCTTTGCAACGGTGCCATCCGCATTGCTGAGGTTCCTCGATTTCCCAACTCAAAGTCCATTACAATGGAACCTCTCTGGCACCCGTGCTGGGCTGCCCAGCATCCCAGGGAGTAGAGCACGAACGCTTGGCCTCTGCTCCCACAGGCGAAGAGCCAGGGCAAAAAACATGAGCTCTGTCTCTTCTGCAGAAAGTCAGCTTTGCAACGGTGCCATCCGCTTTGCGGTAGTTCCTCGATTTCCCAACTCAAAGTCCATTATAATGGAACCTCTGTGGCACCCGTGCTGGGCTGCCCAGCATCCCAGGGAGTAGAGCACGAACGCTTGGCCTCTGCTCCCACAGCCGAAGAGCCAGGGCAAAAAGCTTGAGCTGTGCCTCTTCTGCAGAAAGTCAGCTTTGCAATGGTGCCATACTCATTGCTGTCGCTCCTCCATTTCCCAACTCAAAGTCCATTACAATGGAACCTCTTTGGCACCCGTGCCCGGCTGCCCAGCATCCCAGGCAATAGAGCACGAACAGTTGGCCTGTGCTCCCACAGCCAAGGAGCTAGGGCAAAAACCTTGAGCTGTGCCTCTTCTGCAGAAAGTCAGCTTTGCAACAGTGCCATCCGCTTTGCTGTCGCTCCTCGATTTCCCAATTCAAAGTCCATTACAATGGAACCTCTTTGGCACCCGTGCCCGGCTGCCCAGCATCCCAGGGAGTAGAGCACGAACGGTTGGCCTCTGCTCCCACAGCCAAAGAGCCAGGGCAAAAAACATGAGCTGTGCCTCTTCTGCAGAAAGTCAGCTTTGCAACGGTGCCATCCGCATTGCTGTCGCTCCTCGATTTCACAACTCAAAGTCCATTACAATGGAAACTCTCTTTGGCACCCGTGCTGGGCTGCCCAGCATCCCAGGGAGTAGAGCACGAACGGTTGGCCTCTGCTCCCACAGCCGAAGAGCCAGGGCAAAAAACATGAGCTGTGCCTCTTCTGCAGAAAGTCAGCTTTGCAACGGTGCCATCCGCATTGCTGTCGCTCCTCGATTTCCCAACTCAAAGTCCATTACAATGGAACCTCTTTGGCACCCGTGCTGGGCTGCCCAGCATCCCAGGGAGTAGAGCACGAACGGCTGGCCTGTGCTCAAACAGCCGAAGAGCCAGGGCAAAAAACTTGAGCTCTGCCTCTTCTGCAGAAAGTCACCTTTGCAACGGTGCCATTCGCTTTGCTGTCGCTCCTCGATTGCCCAACTCAAAGTCCATTATATTGGAATCTCTGCGGCACCCGTGCTGGGCTGACCAGCATCCCAGGGAGTAGAGCACGAACGGTTGGCCTCTGCTCCCACAGCCAAAGAGCCAGGGCAAAAAACTTGAGCTGTGCCTCTTCTGCAGAAAGTCAGCTTTGCAACCGTGCCATCCGCATTCCTGTCACTCCTCCATTTCCCAACTCAAAGTCCATTACAATGGAACCTCTTTGGCACCCGTGCTGGGCTGCCCAGCATCCCAGGGAGTAGAGCACGAACGGTTGGCCTCTGCTCCCACAGCTGAAGAGCCAGGGCAAAAAACTGGAGCTGTGCCTCTTCTGCAGAAAGTCAGCTTTGCAACGGTGCCATCCGCATTGCTGAGGTTCCTCGATTTCCCAACTCAAAGTCCATTATAATGGAACCTCTGTTTCACCCGTGCTCGACTGCCCAGCATCCCAGGGAGTAGAGCACGAACGGCTGGCCTGTGCTCCCACAGCCGAAGAGCCAGGGCAAAAAACTTGAGCTGTGCCTCTTCTGCAGAAAGTCAGCTTTGCAATGGTGCCATCCGCATTGCTGAGGTTCCTCGATTTCCCAACTCAAAGTCCATTACAATGGAACCTCTTTGGCACCCGTGCTCGGCTGCCCAGCATCCCAGGGAGTAGAGCACGAACGCTTGGCCTCTGCTCCCACAGCCGAAGCGTCAAGGCAAAAAACTTGAGCTGTTCCTCTTCTACAGAAAGTCAGCTTTGCAACGGTGCCATCTGTATTGCTGTCGCTCCTCGATTTCCCAACTCAAAGTCCATTACAATGGAACCTCTTTGGCACCCGTGCTGGGCTGACCAGCATCCCAGGGAGTAGAGCACGAACGGTGGGTCTGTGCTCCCACAGACGATGAGCCAGGGCAAAAAACTGGAGCTGTGTCTCTTCTGCAGAAAGTTACCTTTGCAACGGTGCCATCCGCTTTGCGGTAGTTCCTCGATTTCCGAACTCAAAGTCCATTATAATGGAACCTCTGTGGCATCCGTGCTGGGCTGCCCAGCATCCCAGGGAGTAGAGCACGAACGGTTGGCCTCTGCTCCCACAGCCAAAGAGCCAGGGCAAAAAACTTGAGCTCTGCCTCTTCTGCAGAAAGTCAGCTTTGCAACGGTGCCATCCTCATTGCTGTCGCTCCTCCATTTCCCAGCTCAAGGTCCATTACAATGGAAACTCTCTTTGGCACCCGTGCTGGGCTGCCCAGCATCCCAGGGAGTAGAGCACGAACGGTTGGCCTCTGCTCCCACAGTCGAAGAGCCAGGGCAAAAAGCTTGAGCTGTGCCTCTTCTGCAGAAAGTCAGCTTTGCAACGGTGCCATCCGCATTGCTGTCGCTCCTCGATTTCCCAACTCAAAGTCCATTACAATGGAACCTCTCTGGCACCCGTGCTCGGCTGCCCAGCATCCCAGGGAATAGAGCACGAACGGTTGGCCTCTGCTCCCACAGCAAAGAGCCAGGGCAAAAAACTGGAGCTGTGCTTCTTCTGCAGAAAGTCAGCTTTGCAACGGTGCCATCCGCATTGCTGAGGTTCCTCGATTTCCCAACTCAAAGTCCATTACAATGGAACCTCTTTGGCACCCGTGCTGGGCTGCCCAGCATCCCAGGGAGTAGAGCACGAACGGTTGGCCTCTGCTCCCACAGCCGAAGAGCCAGGGCAAAAAAATTGAGCTGTGCCTCTTCTGCAGAAAGTCAGATTTGCAACGGTGCCATCCGCATTGCTGAGGTTCCTCGATTTCCCAACTCAAAGTCCATTAAAATGGAACCTCTTTGGCACCCGTGCTGAGCTGCCCAGCATCCCAGGGAGTAGAGCACGAACGGTTGGCCTCTGCTCCCACAGCCGAAGAGTCAAGGCAAAAAACATGAGCTGTGCCTCTTCTGCAGAAAGTCAGCTTTGCAACGGTGCCATCCGCATTGCTGTCGCTCCTCCATTTCCCAGCTCAAAGTCCATTACCATGGAAACTCTCTTTGGCACCCGTGCTGGGCAGCCCAGCATCCCAGGGAGTAGAGCACGAACGGTTGGCCTCTGTTCCCACAGCCGAAGAGCCAGGGCAAAAAGCTTGAGCTGTGCCTCTTCTGCAGAAAGTCAGCTTTGCAACGGTGCCATCTGCATTGCTGTCGCTCCTCGATTTCCCAACTCAAAGTCCATTACAATGGAACCTCTTTGGCACCCGTGCTGGGCTGCTCAGCATCCCAGGGAGTAGAGCACGAACGGTTGGCCTCTGCTCCCACAGCCGAAGAGCCAGGGCAAAATACTTGAGCTGTGCCTCTTCTGCAGAAAGTCAGCTTTGCAACGGTGCCATCCGCATTGCTGAGGTTCCTCGATTTCCCAACTCAAAGTCCATTACAATGGAACCTCTCTGGCACCCGTGCTGGGCTGCCCAGCATCCCAGGGAGTAGAGCACGAACGGTTGGCCTCTGCTCCCACAGTCGAAGAGCCAGGGCAAAAAACATGAGCTCTGTCTCTTCTGCAGAAAGTCAGTTTGCAACGGTGCCATCCGCTTTGCGGTAGTTCCTCGATTTCCCAACTCAAAGTCCATTATAATGGAACCTCTGTGGCACCCGTGCTCGGCTGCCCAGCATCCCAGGGAGTAGAGCACGAACGGTTGGCCTCTGCTCCCACAGCCGAAGAGCCAGGGCAAAAAACTTGAGCTGTGCCTCTTCTGCAGAAAGTCAGCTTTGCAACGGTGCCATACTCATTGCTGTCGCTCCTCCATTTCCCAACTCAAAGTCCATTACAATGGAACCTCTTTGGCACCCGTGCCCAGCTGCCCAGCATCCCAGGCAATAGAGCACGAACAGTTGGCCTGTGCTCCCACAGCCGAAGAGCTAGGGCAAAAAACTTGAGCTGTGGCTCTTCTGCAGAAAGTCAGCTTTGCAACGGTGCCATCCGCATTGCTGTCGCTCCTCGATTTCCCAATTCAAAGTCCATTACAATGGAACCTCTTTGGCACCCGTGCTGGGCTGCCCAGCATCCCAGGGAGTAGAGCACGAACGGTTGGCCTCTGCTCCCACAGCCAAAGAGCCAGGGCAAAAAACATGAGCTGTGCCTCTTCTGCAGAAAGTCACCTTTGCAACGGTGCCATCCGCATTGCGGTCGCTCCTCGATTTCACATCTCAAAGTCCATTACAATGGAAACTCTCTTTGGCACCCGTGCTGGGCTGCCCAGCATCCCAGGGAGTAGAGCACGAACGGTTGGCCTCTGCTCCCACAGCCGAAGAGCCAGGGCAAAAAACATGAGGTGTGCCTCTTCTGCAGAAAGTCAGCTTTGCAACGGTGCCATCCGCATTGCTGTCGCTCCTCGATTTCCCAACTCAAAGTCCATTACAATGGAACCTCTTTGGCACCCGTGCTGGGCTGCCCAGCATCCCAGGCAGTAGAGCACGAACGGCTGGCCTGTGCTCCCACAGCCGAAGAGCCAGGGCAAAAAACTTGAGCTCTGCCTCTTCTGCAGAAAGTCACCTTTGCAACGGTGCCATCCACTTTGCTGTCGCTCCTCGATTGCCCAACTCAAAGTCCATTATATTGGAAGCTCTGTGGCACCCGTGCTGGGCTGCCCAGCATCCCAGGGAGTAGAGCACGAACGGTTGGCCTCTGCTACCACAGCCGAAGAGCCAGGGCAAAAAACTTTAGCTGTGCCTCTTCTTCAGAAAGTCAGCTTTGCAACCGTGCCATCCGCATTCCTGTCACTCCTCCATTTCCCAACTCAAAGTCCATTACAATGGAACCTCTTTGGCACCCGTGCTGGGCTGCCCAGCATCCCAGGGAGTAGAGCACGAACGGTTGGCCTCTGCTCCCACAGCTGAAGAGCCAGGGCAAAAAACTTGAGCTGTGCCTCTTCTGCAGAAAGTCAGCTTTGCAACGGTGCCATCCGCATTGCTGAGGTTCCTCGATTTCCCAACTCAAAGTCCATTATAATGGAAACTCTGTTTCACCCGTGCTCGACTGCCCAGCATCCCAGGGAGTAGAGCACGAACGGTTGGCCTGTGCTCCCACAGCCGAAGAGCCAGGGCAAAAAACTTGAGCTGTGCCTCTTCTGCAGAAAGTCAGCTTTGCAACGGTGCCATCCGCATTGCTGAGGTTCCTCGATTTCCCAACTCAAAGTCCATTACAATGGAACCTCTTTGGCACCCGTGCTCGGCTGCCCAGCATCCCAGGAGTAGAGCACGAACGGTTGGCCTCTGCTCCCACAGCCGAAGAGTCAAGGCAAAAAACATGAGCTGTGCCTCTTCTGCAGAAAGTCACCTTTGCAACGGTGCCATCCGCATTGCTGTCGCTCCTCCATTTCCCAACTCAAAGTCCATTACAATGGAACCTCTTTGGCACCCGTGCTGGGCTGCCCAGCATCCCAGGGAGTAGAGGACGAACGGTTGACCTCTGCTCCCACAGCCGAAGAGTCAAGGCAAAAAACTTGAGCTGTGCCTCTTCTGCAGAAAGTCACCTTTGCAACGGTGCCATCCGCATTGCTGTCGCTCCTCCATTTCCCAGCTCAAAGTCCATTAAAATGGAAACTCTCTTTGGCACCCGTGCTGGGCTGCCCAGCATCCCAGGGAGTAGAGCACGAACGGTTGGCCTCTGCTCCCACAGCAAAGAGCCAGGGCAAAATACTTGAGCTGTGCCTCTTCTGCAGAAAGTCAGCTTTGCAACGGTGCCATCCGCATTGCTGAGGTTCCTCGATTTCCCAACTCAAAGTCCATTACAATGGAACCTCTTTGGCACCCGTGCTGGGCTGCCCAGCATCCCAGGGAGTAGAGCACGAACGGTTGGCCTCTGCTCCCACAGCCGAAGAGCCAGGGCAAAAAACTTGAGCTGTGCCTCTTCTTCAGAAAGTCACCTTTGCAACGGTGCCATCCGCATAGCTGTCGCTCCTCCATTTCCCAACTCAAAGTCCATTACAATGGAACCTCTTTGGCACCCGTGCTGGGCTGCCCAGCATCCCAGGGAGTAGAGCACGAACGGTTGGCCTCTGCTCCCACAGCCAAAGAGCCAGGGCAAAAAACTTGAGCTGTGCCTCTTCTGCAGAAAGTCACCTTTGCAACGGTGCCATTCGCTTTGCCGTCGCTCCTCGATTTCCCAACTCAAAGTCCATTATAATGGAACCTCAGTTTCTCCCGTGCTGGGCAGCCCAGCATCCCAGGGAGTAGAGCATGAACGGTTGGCCTGTGCTCCCACAGCCGATGAGCCAGGGCAAAAAACTTGAGCTGTGCCTCTTCTGCAGAAAGTCAGCTTTGCAACGGTGCCATCCGCATTGCTGTCGCTCCTCCATTTCCCAGCTCAAAGTCCATTACAATGGAACCTCTTTGGCACCCGTGCTGGGCTGCCCAGCATCCCAGGGAGTAGAGCACGAACGGCTGGCCTCTGCTCCCACAGCCGAAGAGCCAGGGCAAAAAACTTGAGCTGTGCCTCTTCTGCAGAAAGTCACCTTTGCAACGGTGCCATCCACTTTGCTGTCGCTCATCGATTGCCCAACTCAAAGTCCATTATATTGGAAGCTCTGTGGCACCCGTGCTGGGCTGCCCAGCATCCCAGGGAGTAGAGCACGAACGGTTGGCCTCTGCTCCCACAGCCAAAGAGCCAGGGCAAAAAACTTCAGCTGTGCCTCTTCTTCAGAAAGTCAGCTTTGCAACCATGCCATCCGCATTCCTGTCACTCCTCCATTTCCCAACTCAAAGTCCATTACAATGGAACCTCTTTGGCACCCGTGCTGGGCTGCCCAGCATCCCAGGGAGTAGAGCACGAACGGTTGGCCTGTGCTCCCACAGCCGAAGAGCCAGGGCAAAAAACTTGAGCTGTGCCTCTTCTGCAGAAAGTCAGCTTTGCAACGGTGCCATCCGCATTGCTGAGGTTCCTCCATTTCCCAACTCAAAGTCCATTACAATGGAACCTCTTTGGCACCCGTGCTCGGCTGCCCAGCATCCCAGGGAGTAGAGCACGAACGGTTGGCCTCTGCTCCCACAGCCGAAGAGTCAAGGCAAAAAACTTGAGCTGTGCCTCTTCTGCAGAAAGTCACCTTTGCAACGGTGCCATCCGCATTGCTGTCGCTCCTCCATTTCCCAGCTCAAAGTCCATTACAATGGAACCTCTTTGGCACCCGTGCTGGGCTGCCCAGCATCCCAGGGAGTAGAGGACGAACGGTTGGCCTCTGCTCCCACAGCCGAAGAGTCAAGGCAAAAAACTTGAGCTGTGCCTCTTCTGCAGAAAGTCAGCTTTGCAACGGTGCCATCCGCATTGCTGTCGCTCCTCCATTTCCCAACTCAAAGTCCATTAAAATGGAAACTCTCTTTGGCACCCGTGCTGGGCTGCCCAGCATCCCAGGGAGTAGAGCACGAACGGTTGGCCTCTGCTCCCACAGCCGAAGAGCCAGGGCAAAAAACTTGAGCTGTGCCTCTTCTGCAGAAAGTCACCTTTGCAACGGTGCCATCCGCATTGCTGTCGCTCCTCCATTTCCCAACTCAAAGTCCATTACAATGGAACCTCTTTGGCACCCGTGCTGGGCTGCCCAGCATCCCAGGGAGTAGAGCACGAACGGTTGGCCTCTGCTCCCACAGCCAAAGAGCCAGGGCAAAAAACTGGAGCTGTGCCTCTTCTGCAGAAAGTCACCTTTGCAACGGTGCCATTCGCTTTCCTGTCGCTCCTCGATTTCCCAACTCAAAGTCCATTATAATGGAACCTCTGTTTCACCCGTGCTGGGCAGCCCAGCATCCCAGGGAGTAGAGCATGAACGGTTGGCCTGTGCTCCCACAGCCGATGAGCCAGGGCAAAAAACTTGAGCTGTGCCTCTTCTGCAGAAAGTCAGCTTTGCAACGGTGCCATCCGCATTGCTGTCGCTCCTCCATTTCCCAGCTCAAAGTCCATTACAATGGAACCTCTTTGGCACCCGTGCTGGGCTGCCCAGCATCCCAGGGAGTAGAGCACGAACGGTTGGCCTCTGCTCCCACAGCCAAAGAGTCAAGGCAAAAAACTTGAGCTGTGCCTCTTCTGCAGAAAGTCACCTTTGCAACGGTGCCATCCGCATTGCTGTCGCTCCTCCATTTCCCATCTCAAAGTCCATTACAATGGAAACTCTCTTTGGCACCCGTGCTGGGCTGCCCAGCATCCCAGGGAGTAGAGCACGAACGGTTGTCCTCTGTTCCCACAGCCGAAGAGCCAGGGCAAAAAGCTTGAGCTGTGCCTCTTCTGCAGAAAGTCAGCTTTGCAACGGTGCCATCCGCATTGCTGTCGCTCCTCGATTTCCCAACTCAAAGTCCATTAAAATGGAACCTCTTTGGCACCCGTGCTGGGCTGCCCAGCATCCCAGGGAGTAGAGCACGAACGGTTGGCCTCTGCTCCCACAGCAAAGAGCCAGGGCAAAATACTTGAGCTGTGCCTCTTCTGCAGAAAGTCAGCTTTGCAACGGTGCCATCCGCATTGCTGAGGTTCCTCGATTTCACAACTCAAAGTCCATTACAATGGAACCTCTCTGGCACCCGTGCTGGGCTGCCCAGCATCCCAGGGAGTAGAGCACGAACGGTTGGCCTCTGCTCCCACAGCCGAAGAGCCAGGGCAAAAAACATGAGCTGTGCCTCTTCTACAGAAAGTCAGCTTTGCAACGGTGCCATCTGCATTGCTGTCGCTCCTCGATTTCCCAACTCAAAGTCCATTACAATGGAACCTCTTTGGCACCCGTGCTGGGCAGCCCAGCCTCCCAGGGAGTAGAGCACGAACGGTGGGTCTGTGCTCCCACAGACGATGAGCCAGGGCAAAAAACTGGAGCTGTGTCTCTTCTGCAGAAAGTCAGCTTTGCAACGGTGCCATCCGCTTTGCGGTAGTTCCTCGATTTCCGAACTCAAAGTCCATTATAATGGATCCTCTGTGGCATCCGTGCTGGGCTGCCCAGCATCCCAGGGAGTAGAGCACGAACGGTTGGCCTCTGCTCCCACAGCCGAAGAGCCAGGGCAAAAAACTGGAGCTGTGCCTCTTCTGCAGAAAGTCAGCTTTGCAACGGTGCCATCCTCATTGCTGTCGCTCCTCCATTTCCCAGCTCAAGGTCCATTACAATGGAAACTCTCTTTGGCACCCGTGCTGGCAGCCCAGCCTCCCAGGGAGTAGAGCACGAACGGTTGGCCTCTGCTCCCACAGTCGAAGAGCCAGGGCAAAAAGCTTGAGCTGTGCCTCTTCTGCAGAAAGTCACCTTTGCAACGGTGCCATCCGCATTGCTGTCGCTCCTCCATTTCCCAGCTCAAAGTCCATTACAATGGAACCTCTTTGGCACCCGTGCTGGGCTGCCCAGCATCCCAGGGAGTAGAGGACGAACGGTTGGCCTCTGCTCCCACAGCCGAAGAGTCAAGGCAAAAAACTTGAGCTGTGCCTCTTCTGCAGAAAGTCAGCTTTGCAACGGTGCCATCCGCATTGCTGTCGCTCCTCCATTTCCCAACTCAAAGTCCATTAAAATGGAAACTCTCTTTGGCACCCGTGCTGGGCTGCCCAGCATCCCAGGGAGTAGAGCACGAACGGTTGGCCTCTGCTCCCACAGCCGAAGAGCCAGGGCAAAAAACTTGAGCTGTGCCTCTTCTGCAGAAAGTCACCTTTGCAACGGTGCCATCCGCATTGCTGTCGCTCCTCCATTTCCCAACTCAAAGTCCATTACAATGGAACCTCTTTGGCACCCGTGCTGGGCTGCCCAGCATCCCAGGGAGTAGAGCACGAACGGTTGGCCTCTGCTCCCACAGCCAAAGAGCCAGGGCAAAAAACTGGAGCTGTGCCTCTTCTGCAGAAAGTCACCTTTGCAACGGTGCCATTCGCTTTCCTGTCGCTCCTCGATTTCCCAACTCAAAGTCCATTATAATGGAACCTCTGTTTCACCCGTGCTGGGCAGCCCAGCATCCCAGGGAGTAGAGCATGAACGGTTGGCCTGTGCTCCCACAGCCGATGAGCCAGGGCAAAAAACTTGAGCTGTGCCTCTTCTGCAGAAAGTCAGCTTTGCAACGGTGCCATCCGCATTGCTGTCGCTCCTCCATTTCCCAGCTCAAAGTCCATTACAATGGAACCTCTTTGGCACCCGTGCTGGGCTGCCCAGCATCCCAGGGAGTAGAGCACGAACGGTTGGCCTCTGCTCCCACAGCCAAAGAGTCAAGGCAAAAAACTTGAGCTGTGCCTCTTCTGCAGAAAGTCACCTTTGCAACGGTGCCATCCGCATTGCTGTCGCTCCTCCATTTCCCATCTCAAAGTCCATTACAATGGAAACTCTCTTTGGCACCCGTGCTGGGCTGCCCAGCATCCCAGGGAGTAGAGCACGAACGGTTGTCCTCTGTTCCCACAGCCGAAGAGCCAGGGCAAAAAGCTTGAGCTGTGCCTCTTCTGCAGAAAGTCAGCTTTGCAACGGTGCCATCCGCATTGCTGTCGCTCCTCGATTTCCCAACTCAAAGTCCATTAAAATGGAACCTCTTTGGCACCCGTGCTGGGCTGCCCAGCATCCCAGGGAGTAGAGCACGAACGGTTGGCCTCTGCTCCCACAGCAAAGAGCCAGGGCAAAATACTTGAGCTGTGCCTCTTCTGCAGAAAGTCAGCTTTGCAACGGTGCCATCCGCATTGCTGAGGTTCCTCGATTTCACAACTCAAAGTCCATTACAATGGAACCTCTCTGGCACCCGTGCTGGGCTGCCCAGCATCCCAGGGAGTAGAGCACGAACGGTTGGCCTCTGCTCCCACAGCCGAAGAGCCAGGGCAAAAAGCTTGAGCTGTGCCTCTTCTACAGAAAGTCAGCTTTGCAACGGTGCCATCTGCATTGCTGTCGCTCCTCGATTTCCCAACTCAAAGTCCATTACAATGGAACCTCTTTGGCACCCGTGCTGGGCAGCCCAGCCTCCCAGGGAGTAGAGCACGAACGGTGGGTCTGTGCTCCCACAGACGATGAGCCAGGGCAAAAAACTGGAGCTGTGTCTCTTCTGCAGAAAGTCAGCTTTGCAACGGTGCCATCCGCTTTGCGGTAGTTCCTCGATTTCCGAACTCAAAGTCCATTATAATGGAACCTCTGTGGCATCCGTGCTGGGCTGCCCAGCATCCCAGGGAGTAGAGCACGAACGGTTGGCCTCTGCTCCCACAGCCGAAGAGCCAGGGCAAAAAACTGGAGCTGTGCCTCTTCTGCAGAAAGTCAGCTTTGCAACGGTGCCATCCTCATTGCTGTCGCTCCTCCATTTCCCAGCTCAAGGTCCATTACAATGGAAACTCTCTTTGGCACCCGTGCTGGCAGCCCAGCCTCCCAGGGAGTAGAGCACGAACGGTTGGCCTCTGCTCCCACAGTCGAAGAGCCAGGGCAAAAAGCTTGAGCTGTGCCTCTTCTGCAGAAAGTCAGCTTTGCAACGGTGCCATCCGCATTGCTGTCGCTCCTCGATTTCCCAACTCAAAGTCCATTACAATGGAACCTCTTTGGCACCCGTGCTGGGCTGCCCAGCATCCCAGGGAGTAGAGCACGAACGGTTGGCCTCTGCTCCCACAGCTGAAGAGCCAGGGCAAAAAACTTGAGCTGTGCCTCTTCTGCAGAAAGTCAGCTTTGCAACGGTGCCATCCGCATTGCTGAGGTTCCTCGATTTCCCAACTCAAAGTCCATTATAATGGAACCTCTGTTTCACCCGTGCTCGACTGCCCAGCGTCCCAGGGAGTAGAGCACGAACGGTTGGCCTGTGCTCCCACAGCCGAAGAGCCAGGGCAAAAAACTTGAGCTGTGCCTCTTCTGCAGAAAGTCAGCTTTGCAACGGTGCCATCCGCATTGCTGAGGTTCCTCGATTTCCCAACTCAAAGTCCATTACAATGGAACCTCTTTGGCACCCGTGCTCGGCTGCCCAGCATCCCAGGGAGTAGAGCACGAACGGTTGGCCTCTGCTCCCACAGCCGAAGAGTCAAGGCAAAAAACTTGAGCTGTGCCTCTTCTGCAGAAAGTCACCTTTGCAACGGTGCCATCCGCATTGCTGTCGCTCCTCCATTTCCCAACTCAAAGTCCATTACAATGGAACCTCTTTGGCACCCGTGCTGGGCTGCCCAGCATCCCAGGGAGTAGAGCACGAACGGTTGGCCTCTGCTCCCACAGCCGAAGAGTCAAGGCAAAAAACTTGAGCTGTGCCTCTTCTGCAGAAAGTCACCTTTGCAACGGTGCCATCCGCATTGCTGTCGCTCCTCCATTTCCCAACTCAAAGTCCATTACAATGGAACCTCTTTGGCACCCGTGCTGGGCTGCCCAGCATCCCAGGGAGTAGAGCACGAACGGTTGGCCTCTGCTCCCACAGCCGAAGAGTCAAGGCAAAAAACTTGAGCTGTGCCTCTTCTGCAGAAAGTCACCTTTGCAACGGTGCCATCCGCATTGCTGTCGCTCCTCCATTTCCCAACTCAAAGTCCATTACAATGGAACCTCTTTGGCACCCGTGCTGGGCTGCCCAGCATCCCAGGGAGTAGAGCACGAACGGTTGGCCTCTGCTCCCACAGCCAAAGAGCCAGGGCAAAAAACTTGAGCTGTGCCTCTTCTGCAGAAAGTCACCTTTGCAACGGTGCCATTCGCTTTCCTGTCGCTCCTCGATTTCCCAACTCAAAGTCCATTATAATGGAACCTCTGTTTCACCCGTGCTGGGCAGCCCAGCATCCCAGGGAGTAGAGCATGAACGGTTGGCCTGTGCTCCCACAGCCGATGAGCCAGGGCAAAAAACTTGAGCTGTGCCTCTTCTGCAGAAAGTCAGCTTTGCAACGGTGCCATCCGCATTGCTGTCGCTCCTCCATTTCCCAGCTCAAAGTCCATTACAATGGAACCTCTTTGGCACCCGTGCCTGGCTGCCCAGCATCCCAGGGAGTAGAGCACGAACGGTTGGCCTCTGCTCCCACAGCCAAAGAGTCAAGGCAAAAAACTTGAGCTGTGCCTCTTCTGCAGAAAGTCACCTTTGCAACGGTGCCATCCGCATTGCTGTCGCTCCTCCATTTCCCAGCTCAAAGTCCATTACAATGGAAACTCTCTTTGGCACCCGTGCTGGGCTGCCCAGCATCCCAGGGAGTAGAGCACGAACGGTTGTCCTCTGTTCCCACAGCCGAAGAGCCAGGGCAAAAAGCTTGAGCTGTGCCTCTTCTGCAGAAAGTCAGCTTTGCAACGGTGCCATCCGCATTGCTGTCGCTCCTCCATTTCCCAACTCAAAGTCCATTACAATGGAACCTCTCTGGCACCCGTGCTGGGCTGCCCAGCATCCCAGGGAGTAGAGCACGAACGGTTGGCCTCTGCTCCCACAGCGGAAGAGCCAGGGCAAAATACTTGAGCTGTGCCTCTTCTGCAGAAAGTCAGCTTTGCAACGGTGCCATCCGCATTGCTGAGGTTCCTCGATTTCACAACTCAAAGTCCATTACAATGGAAGCTCTCTGGCACCCGTGCTGGGCTGCCCAGCCTCCCAGGGAGTAGAGCACGAACGGTGGGTCTGTGCTCCCACAGACGATGAGCCAGGGCAAAAAACTGGAGCTGTGTCTCTTCTGCAGAAAGTCAGCTTTGCAACGGTGCCATCCGCTTTGCGGTAGTTCCTCGATTTCCCAACTCAAAGTCCATTATAATGGAACCTCTGTGGCATCCGTGCTGGGCTGCCCAGCATCCCAGGGAGTAGAGCACGAACGGTTGGCCTCTGCTCCCACAGCCAAAGAGCCAGGGCAAAAAACTGGAGCTGTGCCTCTTCTGCAGAAAGTCAGCTTTGCAACGGTGCCATCCTCATTGCTGTCGCTCCTCCATTTCCCAGCTCAAGGTCCATTACAATGGAAACTCTCTTTGGCACCCGTGCTGGGCTGCCCAGCCTCCCAGGGAGTAGAGCACGAACGGTTGGCCTCTGCTCCCACAGTCGAAGAGCCAGGGCAAAAAGCTTGAGCTGTGCCTCTTCTGCAGAAAGTCAGCTTTGCAACGGTGCCATCCGCATTGCTGTCGCTCCTCGATTTCCCAACTCAAAGTCCATTACAATGGAACCTCTTTGGCACCCGTGCTGGGCTGCCCAGCATCCCAGGGAGTAGAGCACAAACGGTTGGCCTCTGCTCCCACAGCTGAAGAGCCAGGGCAAAAAACTTGAGCTGTGCCTCTTCTGCAGAAAGTCAGCTTTGCAACGGTGCCATCCGCATTGCTGAGGTTCCTCGATTTCCCAACTCAAAGTCCATTATAATGGAACCTCTGTTTCACCCGTGCTCGACTGCCCAGCATCCCAGGGAGTAGAGCACGAACGGTTGGCCTCTGCTCCCACAGCCGAAGAGCCAGGGCAAAAAACTTGAGCTGTGCCTCTTCTGCAGAAAGTCAGCTTTGCAACGGTGCCATCCGCATTGCTGAGGTTCCTCGATTTCCCAACTCAAAGTCCATTACAATGGAACCTCTTTGGCACCCGTGCTCGGCTGCCCAGCATCCCAGGGAGTAGAGCACGAACGGTTGGCCTCTGCTCCCACAGCCGAAGAGTCAAGGCAAAAAACTTGAGCTGTGCCTCTTCTGCAGAAAGTCACCTTTGCAACGGTGCCATCCGCATTGCTGTCGCTCCTCCATTTCCCAGCTCAAAGTCCATTACAATGGAACCTCTTTGGCACCCGTGCTGGGCTGCCCAGCATCCCAGGGAGTAGAGCACGAACGGTTGGCCTCTGCTCCCACAGCCGAAGAGTCAAGGCAAAAAACTTGAGCTGTGCCTCTTCTGCAGAAAGTCACCTTTGCAACGGTGCCATCCGCATTGCTGTCGCTCCTCCATTTCCCAGCTCAAAGTCCATTAAAATGGAAACTCTCTTTGGCACCCGTGCTGGGCTGCCCAGCATCCCAGGGAGTAGAGCACGAACGGTTGGCCTCTGCTCCCACAGCCGAAGAGCCAGGGCAAAAAACTTGAGCTGTGCCTCTTCTGCAGAAAGTCAGCTTTGCAACGGTGCCATCCGCATTGCTGTCGCTCCTCCATTTCCCAACTCAAAGTCCATTACAATGGAACCTCTTTGGCACCCGTGCTGGGCTGCCCAGCATCCCAGGGAGTAGAGCACGAACGGTTGGCCTCTGCTCCCACAGCCAAAGAGCCAGGGCAAAAAACTTGAGCTGTGCCTCTTCTGCAGAAAGTCAGCTTTGCAACGGTGCCATCCGCATTGCTGAGGTTCCTCGATTTCACAACTCAAAGTCCATTACAATGGAACCTCTCTGGCACCCGTGCTGGGCTGCCCAGCATCCCAGGGAGTAGAGCACGAACGGTTGGCCTCTGCTCCCACAGCCGAAGAGCCAGGGCAAAAAGCTTGAGCTGTGCCTCTTCTACAGAAAGTCAGCTTTGCAACGGTGCCATCTGCATTGCTGTCGCTCCTCGATTTCCCAACTCAAAGTCCATTACAATGGAACCTCTTTGGCACCCGTGCTGGGCTGCCCAGCCTCCCAGGGAGTAGAGCACGAACGGTGGGTCTGTGCTCCCACAGACGATGAGCCAGGGCAAAAAGCTTGAGCTGTGCCTCTTCTGCAGAAAGTCAGCTTTGCAACGG
Source organism: Psittacula echo (assembly GCF_963264785.1). Lineage (NCBI taxonomy): Eukaryota > Metazoa > Chordata > Aves > Psittaciformes > Psittacidae > Psittacula > Psittacula echo. The sequence goes on along the minus strand of NW_027664159.1, from coordinate 404,990 downwards.
TGCCATCCGCATTGCTGTCGCTCCTCCATTTCCCAACTCAAAGTCCATTACAATGGAACCTCTTTGGCACCCGTGCTGGGCTGCCCAGCATCCCAGGGAGTAGAGCACGAACGGTTGGCCTCTGCTCCCACAGCCAAAGAGCCAGGGCAAAAAACTGGAGCTGTGCCTCTTCTGCAGAAAGTCACCTTTGCAACGGTGCCATTCGCTTTCCTGTCGCTCCTCGATTTCCCAACTCAAAGTCCATTATAATGGAACCTCTGTTTCACCCGTGCTGGGCAGCCCAGCATCCCAGGGAGTAGAGCATGAACGGTTGGCCTGTGCTCCCACAGCCGATGAGCCAGGGCAAAAAACTTGAGCTGTGCCTCTTCTGCAGAAAGTCAGCTTTGCAACGGTGCCATCCGCATTGCTGTCGCTCCTCCATTTCCCAGCTCAAAGTCCATTACAATGGAACCTCTTTGGCACCCGTGCCTGGCTGCCCAGCATCCCAGGGAGTAGAGCACGAACGGTTGGCCTCTGCTCCCACAGCCAAAGAGTCAAGGCAAAAAACTTGAGCTGTGCCTCTTCTGCAGAAAGTCACCTTTGCAACGGTGCCATCCGCATTGCTGTCGCTCCTCCATTTCCCATCTCAAAGTCCATTACAATGGAAACTCTCTTTGGCACCCGTGCTGGGCTGCCCAGCATCCCAGGGAGTAGAGCACGAACGGTTGTCCTCTGTTCCCACAGCCGAAGAGCCAGGGCAAAAAGCTTGAGCTGTGCCTCTTCTGCAGAAAGTCAGCTTTGCAACGGTGCCATCCGCATTGCTGTCGCTCCTCGATTTCCCAACTCAAAGTCCATTAAAATGGAACCTCTTTGGCACCCGTGCTGGGCTGCCCAGCATCCCAGGGAGTAGAGCACGAACGGTTGGCCTCTGCTCCCACAGCAAAGAGCCAGGGCAAAATACTTGAGCTGTGCCTCTTCTGCAGAAAGTCAGCTTTGCAACGGTGCCATCCGCATTGCTGAGGTTCCTCGATTTCACAACTCAAAGTCCATTACAATGGAACCTCTCTGGCACCCGTGCTGGGCTGCCCAGCATCCCAGGGAGTAGAGCACGAACGGTTGGCCTCTGCTCCCACAGCCGAAGAGCCAGGGCAAAAAGCTTGAGCTGTGCCTCTTCTACAGAAAGTCAGCTTTGCAACGGTGCCATCTGCATTGCTGTCGCTCCTCGATTTCCCAACTCAAAGTCCATTACAATGGAACCTCTTTGGCACCCGTGCTGGGCAGCCCAGCCTCCCAGGGAGTAGAGCACGAACGGTGGGTCTGTGCTCCCACAGACGATGAGCCAGGGCAAAAAACTGGAGCTGTGTCTCTTCTGCAGAAAGTCAGCTTTGCAACGGTGCCATCCGCTTTGCGGTAGTTCCTCGATTTCCGAACTCAAAGTCCATTATAATGGAACCTCTGTGGCATCCGTGCTGGGCTGCCCAGCATCCCAGGGAGTAGAGCACGAACGGTTGGCCTCTGCTCCCACAGCCGAAGAGCCAGGGCAAAAAACTGGAGCTGTGCCTCTTCTGCAGAAAGTCAGCTTTGCAACGGTGCCATCCTCATTGCTGTCGCTCCTCCATTTCCCAGCTCAAGGTCCATTACAATGGAAACTCTCTTTGGCACCCGTGCTGGGCTGCCCAGCCTCCCAGGGAGTAGAGCACGAACGGTTGGCCTCTGCTCCCACAGCCGAAGAGCCAGGGCAAAAAGCTTGAGCTGTGCCTCTTCTGCAGAAAGTCAGCTTTGCAACGGTGCCATCCGCATTGCTGTCGCTCCTCGATTTCCCAACTCAAAGTCCATTACAATGGAACCTCTTTGGCACCCGTGCTGGGCTGCCCAGCATCCCAGGGAGTAGAGCACGAACGGTTGGCCTCTGCTCCCACAGCTGAAGAGCCAGGGCAAAAAACTTGAGCTGTGCCTCTTCTGCAGAAAGTCAGCTTTGCAACGGTGCCATCCGCATTGCTGAGGTTCCTCCATTTCCCAACTCAAAGTCCATTATAATGGAACCTCTGTTTCACCCGTGCTCGACTGCCCAGCGTCCCAGGGAGTAGAGCACGAACGGTTGGCCTGTGCTCCCACAGCCGAAGAGCCAGGGCAAAAAACTTGAGCTGTGCCTCTTCTGCAGAAAGTCAGCTTTGCAACGGTGCCATCCGCTTTGCGGTAGTTCCTCGATTTCCCAACTCAAAGTCCATTACAATGGAACCTCTTTGGCACCCGTGCTCGGCTGCCCAGCATCCCAGGGAGTAGAGCACGAACGGTTGGCCTCTGCTCCCACAGCCGAAGAGTCAAGGCAAAAAACTTGAGCTGTGCCTCTTCTGCAGAAAGTCACCTTTGCAACGGTGCCATCCGCATTGCTGTCGCTCCTCCATTTCCCAACTCAAAGTCCATTACAATGGAACCTCTTTGGCACCCGTGCTGGGCTGCCCAGCATCCCAGGGAGTAGAGCACGAACGGTTGGCCTCTGCTCCCACAGCCGAAGAGTCAAGGCAAAAAACTTGAGCTGTGCCTCTTCTGCAGAAAGTCACCTTTGCAACGGTGCCATCCGCATTGCTGTCGCTCCTCCATTTCCCAACTCAAAGTCCATTACAATGGAACCTCTTTGGCACCCGTGCTGGGCTGCCCAGCATCCCAGGGAGTAGAGCACGAACGGTTGGCCTCTGCTCCCACAGCCGAAGAGTCAAGGCAAAAAACTTGAGCTGTGCCTCTTCTGCAGAAAGTCACCTTTGCAACGGTGCCATCCGCATTGCTGTCGCTCCTCCATTTCCCAACTCAAAGTCCATTACAATGGAACCTCTTTGGCACCCGTGCTGGGCTGCCCAGCATCCCAGGGAGTAGAGCACGAACGGTTGGCCTCTGCTCCCACAGCCAAAGAGCCAGGGCAAAAAACTTGAGCTGTGCCTCTTCTGCAGAAAGTCACCTTTGCAACGGTGCCATTCGCTTTCCTGTCGCTCCTCGATTTCCCAACTCAAAGTCCATTATAATGGAACCTCTGTTTCACCCGTGCTGGGCAGCCCAGCATCCCAGGGAGTAGAGCATGAACGGTTGGCCTGTGCTCCCACAGCCGATGAGCCAGGGCAAAAAACTTGAGCTGTGCCTCTTCTGCAGAAAGTCAGCTTTGCAACGGTGCCATCCGCATTGCTGTCGCTCCTCCATTTCCCAGCTCAAAGTCCATTACAATGGAACCTCTTTGGCACCCGTGCCTGGCTGCCCAGCATCCCAGGGAGTAGAGCACGAACGGTTGGCCTCTGCTCCCACAGCCAAAGAGTCAAGGCAAAAAACTTGAGCTGTGCCTCTTCTGCAGAAAGTCACCTTTGCAACGGTGCCATCCGCATTGCTGTCGCTCCTCCATTTCCCAGCTCAAAGTCCATTACAATGGAAACTCTCTTTGGCACCCGTGCTGGGCTGCCCAGCATCCCAGGGAGTAGAGCACGAACGGTTGTCCTCTGTTCCCACAGCCGAAGAGCCAGGGCAAAAAGCTTGAGCTGTGCCTCTTCTGCAGAAAGTCAGCTTTGCAACGGTGCCATCCGCATTGCTGTCGCTCCTCCATTTCCCAACTCAAAGTCCATTACAATGGAACCTCTCTGGCACCCGTGCTGGGCTGCCCAGCATCCCAGGGAGTAGAGCACGAACGGTTGGCCTCTGCTCCCACAGCGGAAGAGCCAGGGCAAAATACTTGAGCTGTGCCTCTTCTGCAGAAAGTCAGCTTTGCAACGGTGCCATCCGCATTGCTGAGGTTCCTCGATTTCACAACTCAAAGTCCATTACAATGGAAGCTCTCTGGCACCCGTGCTGGGCTGCCCAGCCTCCCAGGGAGTAGAGCACGAACGGTGGGTCTGTGCTCCCACAGACGATGAGCCAGGGCAAAAAACTGGAGCTGTGTCTCTTCTGCAGAAAGTCAGCTTTGCAACGGTGCCATCCGCTTTGCGGTAGTTCCTCGATTTCCCAACTCAAAGTCCATTATAATGGAACCTCTGTGGCATCCGTGCTGGGCTGCCCAGCATCCCAGGGAGTAGAGCACGAACGGTTGGCCTCTGCTCCCACAGCCAAAGAGCCAGGGCAAAAAACTGGAGCTGTGCCTCTTCTGCAGAAAGTCAGCTTTGCAACGGTGCCATCCTCATTGCTGTCGCTCCTCCATTTCCCAGCTCAAGGTCCATTAAAATGGAAACTCTCTTTGGCACCCGTGCTGGGCTGCCCAGCCTCCCAGGGAGTAGAGCACGAACGGTTGGCCTCTGCTCCCACAGTCGAAGAGCCAGGGCAAAAAGCTTGAGCTGTGCCTCTTCTGCAGAAAGTCAGCTTTGCAACGGTGCCATCCGCATTGCTGTCGCTCCTCGATTTCCCAACTCAAAGTCCATTACAATGGAACCTCTTTGGCACCCGTGCTGGGCTGCCCAGCATCCCAGGGAGTAGAGCACAAACGGTTGGCCTCTGCTCCCACAGCTGAAGAGCCAGGGCAAAAAACTTGAGCTGTGCCTCTTCTGCAGAAAGTCAGCTTTGCAACGGTGCCATCCGCATTGCTGAGGTTCCTCGATTTCCCAACTCAAAGTCCATTATAATGGAACCTCTGTTTCACCCGTGCTCGACTGCCCAGCATCCCAGGGAGTAGAGCACGAACGGTTGGCCTGTGCTCCCACAGCCGAAGAGCCAGGGCAAAAAACTTGAGCTGTGCCTCTTCTGCAGAAAGTCAGCTTTGCAACGGTGCCATCCGCATTGCTGAGGTTCCTCGATTTCCCAACTCAAAGTCCATTACAATGGAACCTCTTTGGCACCCGTGCTCGGCTGCCCAGCATCCCAGGGAGTAGAGCACGAACGGTTGGCCTCTGCTCCCACAGCCGAAGAGTCAAGGCAAAAAACTTGAGCTGTGCCTCTTCTGCAGAAAGTCACCTTTGCAACGGTGCCATCCGCATTGCTGTCGCTCCTCCATTTCCCAGCTCAAAGTCCATTACAATGGAACCTCTTTGGCACCCGTGCTGGGCTGCCCAGCATCCCAGGGAGTAGAGCACGAACGGTTGGCCTCTGCTCCCACAGCCGAAGAGTCAAGGCAAAAAACTTGAGCTGTGCCTCTTCTGCAGAAAGTCACCTTTGCAACGGTGCCATCCGCATTGCTGTCGCTCCTCCATTTCCCAGCTCAAAGTCCATTAAAATGGAAACTCTCTTTGGCACCCGTGCTGGGCTGCCCAGCATCCCAGGGAGTAGAGCACGAACGGTTGGCCTCTGCTCCCACAGCCGAAGAGCCAGGGCAAAAAACTTGAGCTGTGCCTCTTCTGCAGAAAGTCAGCTTTGCAACGGTGCCATCCGCATTGCTGTCGCTCCTCCATTTCCCAACTCAAAGTCCATTACAATGGAACCTCTTTGGCACCCGTGCTGGGCTGCCCAGCATCCCAGGGAGTAGAGCACGAACGGTTGGCCTCTGCTCCCACAGCCAAAGAGCCAGGGCAAAAAACTTGAGCTGTGCCTCTTCTGCAGAAAGTCAGCTTTGCAACGGTGCCATCCGCATTGCTGAGGTTCCTCGATTTCACAACTCAAAGTCCATTACAATGGAACCTCTCTGGCACCCGTGCTGGGCTGCCCAGCATCCCAGGGAGTAGAGCACGAACGGTTGGCCTCTGCTCCCACAGCCGAAGAGCCAGGGCAAAAAGCTTGAGCTGTGCCTCTTCTACAGAAAGTCAGCTTTGCAACGGTGCCATCTGCATTGCTGTCGCTCCTCGATTTCCCAACTCAAAGTCCATTACAATGGAACCTCTTTGGCACCCGTGCTGGGCTGCCCAGCCTCCCAGGGAGTAGAGCACGAACGGTTGGCCTCTGCTCCCACAGCTGAAGAGCCAGGGCAAAAAACTTGAGCTGTGCCTCTTCTGCAGAAAGTCAGCTTTGCAACGGTGCCATCCGCATTGCTGAGGTTCCTCGATTTCCCAACTCAATGTCCATTATAATGGAACCTCTGTTTCACCCGTGCTCGACTGCCCAGCATCCCAGGGAGTAGAGCACGAACGGTTGGCCTGTGCTCCCACAGCCGAAGAGCCAGGGCAAAAATCTTGAGCTGTGCCTCTTCTGCAGAAAGTCAGCTTTGCAACGGTGCCATCCGCATTGCTGAGGTTCCTCGATTTCCCAACTCAAAGTCCATTACAATGGAACCTCTTTGGCACCCGTGCTCGGCTGCCCAGCATCCCAGGGAGTAGAGCACGAACGGTTGGCCTCTGCTCCCACAGCCGAAGAGTCAAGGCAAAAAACTTGAGCTGTGCCTCTTCTGCAGAAAGTCACCTTTGCAACGGTGCCATCCGCATTGCTGTCGCTCCTCCATTTCCCAGCTCAAAGTCCATTACAATGGAACCTCTTTGGCACCCGTGCTGGGCTGCCCAGCATCCCAGGGAGTAGAGCACGAACGGTTGGCCTCTGCTCCCACAGCCGAAGAGTCAAGGCAAAAAACTTGAGCTGTGCCTCTTCTGCAGAAAGTCAGCTTTGCAACGGTGCCATCCGCATTGCTGTCGCTCCTCCATTTCCCAGCTCAAAGTCCATTAAAATGGAAACTCTCTTTGGCACCCGTGCTGGGCTGCCCAGCATCCCAGGGAGTAGAGCACGAACGGTTGGCCTCTGCTCCCACAGCCGAAGAGCCAGGGCAAAAAACTTGAGCTGTGCCTCTTCTGCAGAAAGTCACCTTTGCAACGGTGCCATCCGCATTGCTGTCGCTCCTCCATTTCCCAACTCAAAGTCCATTACAATGGAACCTCTTTGGCACCCGTGCTGGGCTGCCCAGCATCCCAGGGAGTAGAGCACGAACGGTTGGCCTCTGCTCCCACAGCCAAAGAGCCAGGGCAAAAAACTGGAGCTGTGCCTCTTCTGCAGAAAGTCACCTTTGCAACGGTGCCATTCGCTTTGCTGTCGCTCCTCGATTTCCCAACTCAAAGTCCATTATAATGGAACCTCTGTTTCACCCGTGCTGGGCAGCCCAGCATCCCAGGGAGTAGAGCATGAACGGTTGGCCTGTGCTCCCACAGCCGATGAGCCAGGGCAAAAAACTTGAGCTGTGCCTCTTCTGCAGAAAGTCAGCTTTGCAACGGTGCCATCCGCATTGCTGTCGCTCCTCCATTTCCCAGCTCAAAGTCCATTACAATGGAACCTCTTTGGCACCCGTGCCTGGCTGCCCAGCATCCCAGGGATTAGAGCACGAACGGTTGGCCTCTGCTCCCACAGCCAAAGAGTCAAGGCAAAAAACTTGAGCTGTGCCTCTTCTGCAGAAAGTCACCTTTGCAACGGTGCCATCCGCATTGCTGTCGCTCCTCCATTTCCCAGCTCAAGGTCCATTATAATGGAAACTCTCTTTGGCACCCGTGCTGGGCTGCCCAGCATCCCAGGGAGTAGAGCACGAACGGTTGGCCTCTGCTCCCACAGCCGAAGAGTCAAAGCAAAAACCTTGAGCTGTGCCTCTTCTGCAGAAAGTCAGCTTTGCAACGGTGCCATCCGCATAGCTGTCGCTCCTCCATTTCCCAACTCAAAGTCCATTACAATGGAACCTCTTTGGCACCCGTGCTCGGCTGCCCAGCATCCCAGGGAGTAGAGCACGAACGGTTGGCCTCTGCTCCCACAGCCGAAGAGCCAGGGCAAAAAACTGGAGCTGTGCCTCTTCTGCAGAAAGTCAGCTTTGCAACGGTGCCATCCGCTTTGCTGTCGCTCCTCCATTTCCCAACTCAAAGTCCATTACAATGGAACCTCTCTGGCACCCGTGCTGGGCAGCCCAGCATCCCAGGGAGTAGAGCACGAACGGCTGGCCTCTGCTCCCACAGCCGAAGAGCCAGGGCAAAAAACTTGAGCTGTACCTCTTCTGCAGAAAGTCAGCTTTGCAACGGTGCCATCCGCATTGCTGAGGTTCCTCGATTTCCCAACTCAAAGTCCATTACAATGGAACCTCTTTGGCACCCGTGCTGGGCTGCCCAGCATCCCAGGGAGTAGAGCACGAACGGCTGGCCTCTGCTCCCACAGCCGAAGAGCCAGGGCAAAAAGCTTGAGCTGTGCCTCTTCTGCAGAAAGTCAGCTATGCAATGGTGCCATCCGCATTGCTGAGATTCCTCAATTTCCCAACTCAAAGTCCATTACAATGGAACCTCTTTGGCACCCGTGCTGGGCTGCCCAGCATCCCAGGGAGTAGAGCACGAAGGGTTGGCCTCTGCTCCCACAGCCGAAGAGCCAGGGCAAAAAACTTGAGCTGTGCCTCTTCTGCAGAAAGTCACCTTTGCAACGGTGCCATCCACATTGCTGAGGTTCCTCGATTTCCCAACTCAAAGTCCATTACAATGGAACCTCTCTGGCACCCGTGCTGGGCTGCCCAGCTTCCCAGGGAGTAGAGCACGAACGGTTGGCCTCTGCTCCCACAGCCGAAGAGCCAGGGCAAAAAACTTGAGCTCTGCCTCTTCTGCAGAAAGTCAGCTTTGCAACGGTGACATCCGCTTTGCTGTCGCTCTTCGATTTCCCAACTCAAAGTCCATTACAATGGAACCTCTGTGGCACCCGTGCTCTGCTGCCCAACATCCCAGGGAGAAGAACATGAACGGTTGTCCTCTGCTCCCACAGCCGAAGAGCCAGGGCAAAAAACTGGAGCTGTGCCTCTTCTGCAGAAAGTCAGCTTTGCAATGGTGCCATTCGCTTTGCTGTCGCTCCTCGATTTCACAACTCAAAGTCCATTACAATGGAACCTCTTTGGCACCCGTGCTGGGCTGCCCAGCATCCCAGGGAGTAGAGCACAAACAGTTGGCCTCTGCTACCACAGCCAAAGAGCCAGGGCAAAAAACTTGAGCTGTGCCTCTTCTGCAGAAAGTCAGCTTTGCAACGGTGCCATCCGCATTGCTGAGGTTCCTCGATTTCCCAACTCAAAGTCCATTACAATGGAACCTCTTTGGCACCCGTGCTGGGCTGCTCAGCATCCCAGGGAGTAGAGCACGAACGGTTGTCCTCTGCTCCCACAGCCAAAGAGCCAGGGCAAAATACTTGAGCTGTGCCTCTTCTGCAGAAAGTCAGCTTTGCAACGGTGACATCCGCATTGCTGAGGTTCCTCGATTTCCCAACTCAAAGTCCATTACAATGGAAACTCTCTGGCACCCGTGCTCTGCTGCCCAGCATCCCATGGAGTAGAGCACGAACGGTTGGCCTCTGCTCCCACAGCCGAAGAGCCAGGGCAAAAAGCTGGAGCTGTGCCTCTTCTGCAGAAAGTCTGCTTTGCAACGGTGCCATCCGCATCGCTGAGGTTCCTCGATTTCCCAACTCAAAGTCCATTACAATGGAACCTCTTTGGCACCCGTGCTGGGCTGCCCAGCATCCCAGGGAGTAGAGCACGAACGGTTGGCCTCTGCTCCCACAGCCGAAGAGTCAAGGCAAAAAACTTGAGCTGTGCCTCTTCTGCAGAAAGTCAGCTTTGCAACGGTGCCATCCGCATTGCTGTCGCTCCTCCATTTCCCAACTCAAAGTCCATTACAATGGAAACTCTCTTTGGCACCCGTTCTGGGCAGCCCAGCCTTTCAGGTAGTAGTGTACGAACGGTTGGCCTCTGCTCCCACAGCCGAAGAGCCAGGGCAAAAAACTTGAGCTGTGCCTCTTCTGCAGAAAGTCAGCTTTGCAACGGTGCCATCTGCATTGCTGTCGCTCCTCCATTTCTCAACTCAAAGTCCATTAAAATGGAACCTCTTTGGCACCCGTGCTGGGCTGCCCAGCATCCCAGGGAGTAGAACATGAACGGTTGGCCTGTGCTCCCACAGCCGAAGAGCCAGGGCAAAAAACTTGAGCTGTGCCTCTTCTGCAGAAAGTCAGCTTTGCAACGGTGCCATCCGTATTGCTGTCGCTCCTCCATTTCCCAACTCAAAGTCCATTACAATGGAAACTCTCTTTGGCACCAGTACTGGGTGGCCCAGCCTTTCAGGTAGTAGAGCACGAACGGTTGGCCTCTGCTCCCACAGCCGAAGAGCCAGGGCAAAAAACTTGAGCTGTGCCTCTTCTGCAGAAAGTCAGCTTTGCAACGGTGCCATCCGCACTGCTGTCGCTCCTCGATTTCCCAACTCAAAGTCCATTACAATGGAACCTCTTTGGCACCCGTGCTCGCCTGCCCAGCATCCCAGGGAGTAGAGCACGAACGGTTGGCCTCTGCTACCACAGCCGAAGAGTCAAAGCAAATTACATGAGCTGTGTCTCTTCTGCAGAAAGTCACCTTTGCAACGGTGCCATCCGCATTGCTGTCGCTCCTCGATTTCCCAACTCAAAGTCCATTATAATGGAACCTCTGTTTCACCCGTGCTCGACTGCCCAGCATCCCAGGGAGTAGAGCACGAACGCTTGGCCTCTGCTCCCACAGCCGAAGAGACAGGGCAAAAAACTTGAGCTGTGCCTCTTCTGCAGAAAGTCAGCTTTGCAACGGTGCCATCCGCATTGCTGAGGTTCCTCGATTTCACAACTCAAAGTCCATTACAATGTAACCTCTTTGGCACCCGTGCTCGGCTGCCCAGCATCCCAGGGAGTAGAGCACGAACGGTTGGCCTCTGCTCCCACAGCCGAAGAGTCAAGGCAAAAAACTTGAGCTCTGCCTCTTCTGCAGAAAGTCACCTTTGCAACGGTGCCATCCGTATTGCTGTCGCTCCTCCATTTCCCAGCTCAAAGTCAATTACAATCGAACCTCTTTGGCACCCGTGCTCGGCTGCCCAGCATCCCAGGGAGTAGAGCACGAACGGTTGGCCTCTGCTCCCACAGCCGAAGAGTCAAGGCAAAAAACTTGAGCTGTGCCTCTTCTGCAGAAAGTCAGCTTTGCAATGGTGCCATTCGCTTTGCTGTCGCTCCTCGATTTCACAACTCAAAGTCCATTACAATGGAAACTCTCTGGCACCCGTGCTGGGCTGCCCAGCATCCCAGGGAGTAGAGCACGAACGGTTGGCCTCTGCTCCCACAGCCAAAGAGCCAGGGCAAAATTCTTGAGCTGTGCCTCTTCTGCAGAAAGTCAGCTTTGCAACGGTGCCATCTGCATTGCTGAGGTTCCTCGATTTCCCAACTCAAAGTCCATTACAATGGAAACTCTCTGGCACCCGTGCTCTGCTGCCCAGCATCCCAGGGAGTAGAGCACGAACGGTTGGCCTCTGCTCCCACAGCCGAAGAGCCAGGGCAAAAAACTTGAGCTGTGCCTCTTCTGCAGAAAGTCAGCTTTGCAACGGTGACATCCGCTTTGCTGTCGCTCTTCGATTTCCCAACTCAAAGTCCATTACAATGGAAACTCTCTGGCACCCGTGCTCGGCTGCCCAAAATCCCAGGGAGAAAAAGACGAACGGTTGTCCTCTGCTCCCACAGCCGAAGAGCCAGGGCAAAAAACTTGAGCTGTGCCTCTTCTGCAGAAAGTCACCTTTGCAACGGTGCCATCCGCATTGCTGTCGCTCCTCCATTTCCCAGCTCAAGGTCCATTACAATGGAAACTCTCTTTGGCACCCGTGCTGGGCTGCCCAGCATCCCAGGGAGTAGAGCACGAACGGTTGGCCTCTGCTCCCACAGCCGAAGAGTCAAGGCAAAAACCTTGAGCTGTGCCTCTTCTGCAGAAAGTCAGCTTTGCAACGGTGCCATCCGCATAGCTGTCGCTCCTCCATTTCCCAACTCAAAGTCCATTACAATGGAACCTCTTTGGCACCCGTGCTGGGCTGCCCAGCATCCCAGGGAGTAGAGCACGAACGGTTGGCCTCTGCTCCCACAGCCGAAGAGCCAGGGCAAAAAACTGGAGCTGTGCCTCTTCTGCAGAAAGTCAGCTTTGCAACGGTGCCATCCGCATAGCTGTCGCTCCTCCATTTCCCAACTCAAAGTCCATTAAAATGGAACCTCTCTGGCACCCGTGCTGGGCAGCCCAGCATCCCAGGGAGTAGAGCACGAACGCTTGGCCTCTGCTCCCACAGCCGAAGAGCCAGGGCAAAAAACTTGAGCTGTACCTCTTCTGCAGAAAGTCAGCTTTGCAACGATGCCATCCGCATTGCTGTCGCTCCTCCATTTCCCAACTCAAAGTCCATTACAATGGAACCTCTGTGGCACCCGTGCTGGGCTGCCCAGCATCCCAGGGAGAAGAACACTAACGCTTGGCCTCTGCTCCCACAGCCGAAGAGCCAGCGCAAAAAACTTGAGCTGTGCCTCTTCTGCAGAAAGTCAGCTTTGCAACGGTGCCATCAGCATTGCTGAGGTTCCTCGATTTCCCAACTCAAAGTCCATTACAATGGAACCTCTTTGGCACCCGTGCTGGGCTGCCCAGCATCCCAGGGAGTAGAGCACGAACGGCTGGCCTCTGCTCCCACAGCCGAAGAGCCAGGGCAAAAAGCTTGAGCTGTGCCTCTTCTGCAGAAAGTCAGCTATGCAATGGTGCCATCCGCATTGCTGAGATTCCTCAATTTCCCAACTCAAAGTCCATTACAATGGAACCTCTTTGGCACCCGTGCTCTGCTGCCCAGCATCCCAGGGAGTAGAGCACGAACGGTTGGCCTCTGCTCCCACAGCCGAAGAGCCAGGGCAAAAAACTTGAGCTGTGCCTCTTCTGCAGAAAGTCACCTTTGCAACGGTGCCATCCACATTGCTGAGGTTCCTCGATTTCCCAACTCAAAGTCCATTACAATGGAACCTCTCTGGCACCCGTGCTGGGCTGCCCAGCATCCCAGGGAGTAGAGCACGAACAGTTGGCCTGTGCTCCCACAGCCAAGGAGCCAGGGCAAAAAACTTGAGCTGTGCCTCTTCTGCAGAAAGTCAGCTTTGCAACGGAGACATCCGCTTTGCTGTCGCTCTTCGATTTCCCAACTCAAAGTCCATTACAATGGAACCTCTGTGGCACCCGTGCTCTGCTGCCCAACATCCCAGGGAGAAGAACATGAACGGTTGTCCTCTGCTCCCACAGCCGAAGAGCCAGGGCAAAAAACTTGAGCTGTGCCTCTTCTGCAGAAAGTCAGCTTTGCAATGGTGCCATTCGCTTTGCTGTCGCTCCTCGATTTCACAACTCAAAGTCCATTACAATGGAACCTCTTTGGCACCCGTGCTGGGCTGCCCAGCATCCCAGGGAGTAGAGCACAAACAGTTGGCCTCTGCTACCACAGCCAAAGAGCCAGGGCAAAAAACTTGAGCTGTGCCTCTTCTGCAGAAAGTCAGCTTTGCAATGGTGCCATTCGCTTTGCTGTCGCTCCTCGATTTCACAACTCAAAGTCCATTACAATGGAACCTCTTTGGCACCCGTGCTGGGCTGCTCAGCATCCCAGGGAGTAGAGCACGAACGGTTGGCCTCTGCTCCCACAGCCAAAGAGCCAGGGCAAAATACTTGAGCTGTGCCTCTTCTGCAGAAAGTCAGCTTTGCAATGGTGACATCCGCATTGCTGAGGTTCCTCGATTTCCCAACTCAAAGTCCATTACAATGGAAACTCTCTGGCACCCGTGCTCTGCTGCCCAGCATCCCAGGGAGTAGAGCACGAACGGTTGGCCTCTGCTCCCACAGCCGAAGAGCCAGGGCAAAAAGCTGGAGCTGTGCCTCTTCTGCAGAAAGTCTGCTTTGCAACGGTGCCATCCTCATTGCTGTCGCTCCTCCATTTCCCAACTCAAAGTCCATTACAATGGAAACTCTCTTTGGCACCCGTTCTGGGCAGCCCAGCCTTTCAGGTAGTAGAGTACGAACGGTTGGCCTCTGCTCCCACAGCCAAAGAGCCAGGGCAAAAAACTTGAGCTGTGCCTCTTCTGCAGAAAGTCAGCTTTGCAACGGTGCCATCTGCATTGCTGTCGCTCCTCCATTTCCCAACTCAAAGTCCATTACAATGGAACATCTTTGGCACCCGTCCTCGGCTGCCCAGCATCCCAGGGAGTAGAACATGAACGGTTGGCCTGTGCTCCCACAGCCGAAGAGCCAGGGCAAAAAACTTGAGCTGTGCCTCTTCTGCAGAAAGTCAGCTTTGCAACGGTGCCATCCTCATTGCTGTCGCTCCTCCATTTCCCAACTCAAAGTCCATTAAAATGGAACCTCTTTGGCACCCGTGCCCGGCTGCCCAGCATCCCAGGCAGTAGAGCACGAACAGTTGGCCTGTGCTCCCACAGCCAAGGAGCCAGGGCAAAAAACTTGAGCTGTGCCTCTTCTGCAGAAAGTCAGCTTTGCAACTGTGCCATCCGTATTGCTGTCGCTCCTCCATTTCCCAACTCAAAGTCCATTACAATGGAAACTCTCTTTGGCACCAGTACTGGGTGGCCCAGCCTTTCAGGTAGTAGAGCACGAACGGTTGGCCTCTGCTCCCACAGCCGAAGAGCCAGGGCAAAAAACTTGAGCTGTGCCTCTTCTGCAGAAAGTCAGCTTTGCAACGGTGCCATCCGCACTGCTGTCGCTCCTCGATTTCCCAACTCAAAGTCCATTACAATGGAACCTCTTTGGCACCCGTGCTCGGCTGCCCAGCATCCCAGGGAGTAGAGCACGAACGGTTGGCCTCTGCTCCCACAGCCGAAGAGTCAAGGCAAAAAACTTGAGCTCTGCCTCTTCTGCAGAAAGTCACCTTTGCAACGGTGCCATCCGTATTGCTGTCGCTCCTCCATTTCCCAGCTCAAAGTCAATTACAATGGAACCTCTTTGGCACCCGTGCTCGGCTGCCCAGCATCCCAGGGAGTAGAGCACGAACGGTTGGCCTCTGCTCCCACAGCCGAAGAGTCAAGGCAAAAAACTTGAGCTGTGCCTCTTCTGCAGAAAGTCAGCTTTGCAACGGTGCCATCCGCATTGCTGAGGTTCCTCGATTTCACAACTCAAAGTCCATTACAATGGAACCTCTTTGGCACCCGTGCTCGGCTGCCCAGCATCCCAGGCAGTAGAGCACGAACGCTTGGCCTCTGCAACCACAGCCGAAGAGCCAGGGCAAAAAACTTGAGCTCTGCCTCTTCTGCAGAAAGTCACCTTTGCAACGGTGCCATCCGCACTGCTGTCGCTCCTCCATTTCCCAACTCAAGGTCCATTACAATGGAAACTCTCTTTGGCACCCGTGCTGGGCTGCCCAGCATCCCAGGGAGTAGAGCACGAACGGTTGGCCTCTGCTCCCACAGTCGAAGAGCCAGGGCAAAAAACTGGAGCTGTGCCTCTTCTGCAGAAAGTCAGCTTTGCAACGGTGGCATCCGCATTGCTGTCGCTCCTCGATTTCCCAACTCAAAGTCCATTACAATGGAACCTCTTTGGCACCCGTGCTCGGCTGCCCAGCATCCCAGGGAGTAGAGCACGAACGGTTGGCCTCTGCTCCCACAGCCGAAGAGCCAGGGCAAAAAACTGGAGCTGTGCTTCTTCTGCAGAAAGTCAGCTTTGCAACGGTGCCATCCGCATTGCTGAGGTTCCTCGATTTCCCAACTCAAAGTCCATTACAATGGAACCTCTTTGGCACCCGTGCCCGGCTGCCCAGCATCCCAGGGAGTAGAGCACGAACGGTTGGCCTCTGCTCCCACAGCCAAAGAGCCAGGGCAAAATACTTGAGCTGTGCCTCTTCTGCAGAAAGTCAGCTTTGCAACGGTGCCATCTGCATTGCTGAGGTTCCTCGATTTCCCAACTCAAAGTCCATTACAATGGAAACTCTCTGGCACCCGTGCTCTGCTGCCCAGCATCCCAGGGAGTAGAGCACGAACGGTTGGCCTCTGTTCCCACAGCTGAAGAGCCAGGGCAAAAAGCTTGAGCTGTGCCTCTTCTGCAGAAAGTCAGCTTTGCAACGGTGCCATCCGCTTTGCTGTCGCTCCTCCATTTCCCAACTCAAAGTCCATTATAATGGAACCTCTGTTTCACCCGTGCTGGGCTGCCCAGCCTCCCAGGGAGTAGAGCACGAATGGTTGGCCTCTGCTCCCACAGCAAAGAGCCAGGGCAAAATACTTGAGCTGTGCCTCTTCTGCAGAAAGTCAGCTTTGCAACGGTGCCATCCGCATTGCTGAGGTTCCTCGATTTCACAACTCAAAGTCCATTACAATGGAACCTCTCTGGCACCCGTGCTGGGCTGCCCAGCATCCCAGGGAGTAGAGCACGAACGCTTGGCCTCTGCTCCCACAGCCGAAGAGCCAGGGCAAAAAACATGAGCTGTGCCTCTTCTGCAGAAAGTCAGCTTTGCAACGGTGTCATACTCATTGCTGTCGCTCCTCCATTTCCCAACTCAAAGTCCATTACAATGGAACCTCTTTGGCACCCGTGCCCGGCTGCCCAGCATCCCAGGCAATAGAGCACGAACAGTTGGCCTGTGCTCCCACAGCCAAGGAGCTAGGGCAAAAAACTTGAGCTGTGCCTCTTCTGCAGAAAGTCAGCTTTGCAATGGTGCCATCCGCTTTGCTGTCGCTCCTCCATTTCCCAATTCAAAGTCCATTACAATGGAACCTCTTTGGCACCCGTGCTGGGCTG
Organism: Psittacula echo; assembly: GCF_963264785.1. Lineage (NCBI taxonomy): Eukaryota > Metazoa > Chordata > Aves > Psittaciformes > Psittacidae > Psittacula > Psittacula echo. The sequence continues at coordinate 388,615 of NW_027664159.1, read as the reverse complement.
CCCAGCATCCCAGGGAGTAGAGCACGAACGGTTGGCCTCTGCTCCCACAGCCAAAGAGCCAGGGCAAAAACCTTGAGCTGTGCCTCTTCTGCAGAAAGTCAGCTTTGCAACGGTGCCATCCGCATGGCTGTCGCTCCTCCATTTCCCAACTCAAAGTCCATTACAATGGAACCTCTTTGGCACCCGTGCTGGGCTGCCCAGTATCCCAGGGAGTAGAGCACAAACGGTTGGCCTCTGCTCCCACAGCCGAAGAGCCAGGGCAAAAAACTTGAGCTGTGCCTCTTCTGCAGAAAGTCACCTTTGCAACGGTGCCATCCGCATTGCTGTCGCTCCTCGATTTCACAACTCAATGTCCATTACAATGGAACCTCTTTGGCACCCGTGCTGGGCTGCCCAGCATCCCTGGGAGAAGAACACTAATGGTTGGCCTCTGCTCCCACAGCCGAAGAGCCAGGGCAAAAAACTTGTGCTGTACCTCTTCTGCAGAAAGTCAGTTTTGCAACGGTGCCATCCGCATTGCTGAGGTTCCTCGATTTCCCAACTCAAAGTCCATTACAATGGAACCTCTTTGGCACCCGTGCTGGGCTGCCCAGCATCCCAGGGAGTAGAGCACGAACGGCTGGACTCTGCTCCCACAGCCGAAGAGCCAGGGCAAAAAGCTTGAGCTGTGCCTCTTCTGCAGAAAGTCAGCTATGCAATGGTGCCATCCGCATTGCTGAGATTCCTCAATTTCCCAGCTCAAAGTCCATTACAATGGAACCTCTTTGGCACCCGTGCTGGGCTGCCCAGCATCCCAGGGAGTAGAGCACGAACGGCTGGCCTCTGCTCCCACAGCCGAAGAGCCAGGGCAAAAAACTTGAGCTCTGCCTCTTCTGCAGAAAGTCACCTTTGCAACGGTGCCATCCACATTGCTGAGGTTCCTCGATTTCCCAACTCAAAGTCCATTACAATGGAACCTCTTTGGCACCCGTGCTCGGCTGCCCAGCTTCCCAGGGAGTAGAGCACGAACGGTTGGCCTCTGCTCCCACAGCCAAAGAGCCAGGGCAAAAAACTGGAGCTGTGCCTCTTCTGCAGAAAGTCAGCTTTGCAACGGTGACATCCGCTTTGCTGTCGCTCTTCGATTTCCCAACTCAAAGTCCATTACAATGGAAACTCTCTGGCACCCGTGCTCTGCTGCCCAACATCCCAGGGAGAAGAACACGAACGGTTGTCCTCTGCTCCCACAGCCGAAGAGCCAGGGCAAAAAACTTGAGCTGTGCCTCTTCTGCAGAAAGTCAGCTTTGCAACCGTGCCATCCTCATTGCTGTCGCTCCTCGATTTCCCAACTCAAAGTCCATTACAATGGAACCTCTTTGGCACCCGTGCTGGGCTGCCCAGCCTCCCAGGGAGTAGAGCACGAACGGTTGGCCTCTGCTCCCACAGCCAAAGAGCCAGGGCAAAAAACTTGAGCTGTGCCTCTTCTGCAGAAAGTCAGCTTTGCAATGGTGCCATTCGCTTTGCTGTCGCTCCTCGATTTCACAACTCAAAGTCCATTACAATGGAAACTCTCTGGCACCCGTGCTGGGCTGCCCAGCATCCCAGGGAGTAGAGCACGAACGGTTGGCCTCTGCTCCCACAGCCAAAGAGCCAGGGCAAAATTCTTGAGCTGTGCCTCTTCTGCAGAAAGTCAGCTTTGCAACGGTGCCATCTGCATTGCTGAGGTTCCTCGATTTCCAAACTCAAAGTCCATTACAATGGAAACTCTCTGGCACCCGTGCTCTGCTGCCCAGCATCCCAGGGAGTAGAGCACGAACGGTTGGCCTCTGCTCCCACAGGCGAAGAGCCAGGGCAAAAAACTTGAGCTCTGCCTCTTCTGCAGAAAGTCACCTTTGCAACGGTGCCATCCACATTGCTGAGGTTCCTCGATTTCCCAACTCAAAGTCCATTACAATGGAACCTCTCTGGCACCCGTGCTCGGCTGCCCAGCTTCCCAGGGAGTAGAGCACGAACGGTTGGCCTCTGCTCCCACAGCCGAAGAGCCAGGGCAAAAAACTTGAGCTGTGCCTCTTCTGCAGAAAGTCAGCTTTGCAACGGTGACATCCGCTTTGCTGTCGCTCTTCGATTTCCCAACTCAAAGTCCATTACAATGGAAACTCTCTGGCACCCGTGCTGGGCTGCCCAAAATCCCAAGGGGAAAAAGACGAACGGTTGTCCTCTGCTCCCACAGCCGAAGAGCCAGGGCAAAAAACTTGAGCTGTGCCTCTTCTGCAGAAAGTCACCTTTGCAACGGTGCCATCCGCATTGCTGTCGCTCCTCCATTTCCCAGCTCAAGGTCCATTATAATGGAAACTCTCTTTGGCACCCGTGCTGGGCTGCCCAGCATCCCAGGGAGTAGAGCACGAACGGTTGGCCTCTGCTCCCACAGTCGAAGAGCCAGGGCAAAAAACTGGAGCTGTGCCTCTTCTGCAGAAAGTCAGCTTTGCAACGGTGGCATCCGCATTGCTGTCGCTCCTCGATTTCCCAACTCAAAGTCCATTACAATGGAACCTCTCTGGCACCCGTGCTCGGCTGCCCAGCATCCCAGGGAGTAGAGCACGAACGGTTGGCCTCTGCTCCCACAGCCGAAGAGCCAGGGCAAAAAACTGGAGCTGTGCTTCTTCTGCAGAAAGTCAGCTTTGCAACGGTGCCATCCGCATTGCTGAGGTTCCTCGATTTCCCAACTCAAAGTCCATTACAATGGAACCTCTTTGGCACCCGTGCCCGGCTGCCCAGCATCCCAGGGAGTAGAGCACGAACGGTTGGCCTCTGCTCCCACAGCCAAAGAGCCAGGGCAAAATACTTGAGCTGTGCCTCTTCTGCAGAAAGTCAGCTTTGCAACGGTGCCATCTGCATTGCTGAGGTTCCTCGATTTCCCAACTCAAAGTCCATTACAATGGAAACTCTCTGGCACCCGTGCTCTGCTGCCCAGCATCCCAGGGAGTAGAGCACGAACGGTTGGCCTCTGTTCCCACAGCTGAAGAGCCAGGGCAAAAAGCTTGAGCTGTGCCTCTTCTGCAGAAAGTCAGCTTTGCAACGGTGCCATCCGCTTTGCTGTCGCTCCTCCATTTCCCAACTCAAAGTCCATTATAATGGAACCTCTGTTTCACCCGTGCTGGGCTGCCCAGCCTCCCAGGGAGTAGAGCACGAACGGTTGGCCTCTGCTCCCACAGCAAAGAGCCAGGGCAAAATACTTGAGCTGTGCCTCTTCTGCAGAAAGTCAGCTTTGCAACGGTGCCATCCGCATTGCTGAGGTTCCTCGATTTCACAACTCAAAGTCCATTACAATGGAACCTCTCTGGCACCCGTGCTGGGCTGCCCAGCATCCCAGGAAGTAGAGCACGAACGGTTGGCCTCTGCTCCCACAGCCGAAGAGCCAGGGCAAAAAACATGAGCTGTGCCTCTTCTGCAGAAAGTCAGCTTTGCAACGGTGCCATACTCATTGCTGTCGCTCCTCCATTTCCCAACTCAAAGTCCATTACAATGGAACCTCTTTGGCACCCGTGCCCGGCTGCCCAGCATCCCAGGCAATAGAGCACGAACAGTTGGCCTGTGCTCCCACAGCCAAGGAGCTAGGGCAAAAAACTTGAGCTGTGCCTCTTCTGCAGAAAGTCAGCTTTGCAATGGTGCCATCCGCTTTGCTGTCGCTCCTCCATTTCCCAATTCAAAGTCCATTACAATGGAACCTCTTTGGCACCCGTGCTCGGCTGCCCAGCATCCCAGGGAGTAGAGCACGAACGGTTGGCCTCTGCTCCCACAGCCAAAGAGCCAGGGCAAAAACCTTGAGCTGTGCCTCTTCTGCAGAAAGTCAGCTTTGCAACGGTGCCATCCGCATGGCTGTCGCTCCTCCATTTCCCAACTCAAAGTCCATTTCAATGGAACCTCTTTGGCACCTGTGCTTGGCTGCCCAGTATCCCAGGGAGTAGAGCACGAACGGTTGGCCTCTGCTCCCACAGCCGAAGAGCCAGGGCAAAAAACTTGAGCTGTGCCTCTTCTGCAGAAAGTCACCTTTGCAACGGTGCCATCCGCATTGCTGTCGCTCCTCGATTTCACAACTCAATGTCCATTACAATGGAACCTCTTTGGCACCCGTGCTCGGCTGCCCAGCATCCCTGGGAGAAGAACACTAATGGTTGGCCTCTGCTCCCACAGCCGAAGAGCCAGGGCAAAAAACTTGTGCTGTACCTCTTCTGCAGAAAGTCAGTTTTGCAACGGTGCCATCCGCATTGCTGAGGTTCCTCGATTTCCCAACTCAAAGTCCATTACAATGGAACCTCTTTGGCACCCGTGCTGGGCTGCCCAGCATCCCAGGGAGTAGAGCACGAACGGCTGGACTCTGCTCCCACAGCCGAAGAGCCAGGGCAAAAAGCTTGAGCTGTGCCTCTTCTGCAGAAAGTCAGCTATGCAATGGTGCCATCCGCATTGCTGAGATTCCTCAATTTCCCAGCTCAAAGTCCATTACAATGGAACCTCTTTGGCACCCGTGCTGGGCTGCCCAGCATCCCAGGGAGTAGAGCACGAACGGCTGGCCTCTGCTCCCACAGCCGAAGAGCCAGGGCAAAAAACTTGAGCTCTGCCTCTTCTGCAGAAAGTCACCTTTGCAACGGTGCCATCCACATTGCTGAGGTTCCTCGATTTCCCAACTCAAAGTCCATTACAATGGAACCTCTTTGGCACCCGTGCTCGGCTGCCCAGCTTCCCAGGGAGTAGAGCACGAACGGTTGGCCTCTGCTCCCACAGCCAAAGAGCCAGGGCAAAAAACTGGAGCTGTGCCTCTTCTGCAGAAAGTCAGCTTTGCAACGGTGACATCCGCTTTGCTGTCGCTCTTCGATTTCCCAACTCAAAGTCCATTACAATGGAAACTCTCTGGCACCCGTGCTCTGCTGCCCAACATCCCAGGGAGAAGAACACGAACGGTTGTCCTCTGCTCCCACAGCCGAAGAGCCAGGGCAAAAAACTTGAGCTGTGCCTCTTCTGCAGAAAGTCAGCTTTGCAACGGTGCCATCCTCATTGCTGTCGCTCCTCGATTTCCCAACTCAAAGTCCATTACAATGGAACCTCTTTGGCACCCGTGCTGGGCTGCCCAGCCTCCCAGGGAGTAGAGCACGAACGGTTGGCCTCTGCTCCCACAGCCAAAGAGCCAGGGCAAAAAACTTGAGCTGTGCCTCTTCTGCAGAAAGTCAGCTTTGCAATGGTGCCATTCGCTTTGCTGTCGCTCCTCGATTTCACAACTCAAAGTCCATTACAATGGAAACTCTCTGGCACCCGTGCTGGGCTGCCCAGCATCCCAGGGAGTAGAGCACGAACGGTTGGCCTCTGCTCCCACAGCCAAAGAGCCAGGGCAAAATTCTTGAGCTGTGCCTCTTCTGCAGAAAGTCAGCTTTGCAACGGTGCCATCTGCATTGCTGAGGTTCCTCGATTTCCAAACTCAAAGTCCATTACAATGGAAACTCTCTGGCACCCGTGCTCTGCTGCCCAGCATCCCAGGGAGTAGAGCACGAACGGTTGGCCTCTGCTCCCACAGCCGAAGAGCCAGGGCAAAAAACTTGAGCTCTGCCTCTTCTGCAGAAAGTCACCTTTGCAACGGTGCCATCCACATTGCTGAGGTTCCTCGATTTCCCAACTCAAAGTCCATTACAATGGAACCTCTCTGGCACCCGTGCTCGGCTGCCCAGCTTCCCAGGGAGTAGAGCACGAACGGTTGGCCTCTGCTCCCACAGCCGAAGAGCCAGGGCAAAAAACTTGAGCTGTGCCTCTTCTGCAGAAAGTCAGCTTTGCAACGGTGACATCCGCTTTGCTGTCGCTCTTCGATTTCCCAACTCAAAGTCCATTACAATGGAAACTCTCTGGCACCCGTGCTGGGCTGCCCAAAATCCCAAGGGGAAAAAGACGAACGGTTGTCCTCTGCTCCCACAGCCGAAGAGCCAGGGCAAAAAACTTGAGCTGTGCCTCTTCTGCAGAAAGTCACCTTTGCAACGGTGCCATCCGCATTGCTGTCGCTCCTCCATTTCCCAGCTCAAGGTCCATTATAATGGAAACTCTCTTTGGCACCCGTGCTGGGCTGCCCAGCATCCCAGGGAGTAGAGCACGAACGGTTGGCCTCTGCTCCCACAGCCGAAGAGTCAAGGCAAAAACCTTGAGCTGTGCCTCTTCTGCAGAAAGTCAGCTTTGCAACGGTGCCATCCGCATAGCTGTCGCTCCTCGATTTCCCAACTCAAAGTCCATTACAATGGAACCTCTTTGGCACCCGTGCTGGGCTGCCCAGCATCCCAGGGAGTAGAGCACGAACAGTTGGCCTCTGCTCCCACAGCCGAAGAGCCAGGGCAAAAAACTGGAGCTGTGCCTCTTCTGCAGAAAGTCAGCTTTGCAACGGTGCCCTCCGCTTTGCTGTCGCTCCTCCATTTCCCAACTCAAAGTCCATTACAATGGAACCTCTCTGGCACCCGTGCTGGGCAGCCCAGCATCCCAGGGAGTAGAGCACGAACGGCTGGCCTCTGCTCCCACAGCCGAAGAGCCAGGGCAAAAAACTTGAGCTGTACCTCTTCTGCAGAAAGTCAGCTTTGCAACGATGCCATCCGCATTGCTGTCGCTCCTCCATTTCCCAACTCAAAGTCCATTACAATGTAACCTCTGTGGCACCCGTGCTGGGCTGCCCAGCATCCTAGGGAGAAGAACACTAACGGTTGGCCTCTGCTCCCACAGCCGAAGAGCCAGGGCAAAAAACTTGAGCTGTACCTCTTCTGCAGAAAGTCAGCTTTGCAACGGTGCCATCCGCATTGCTGAGGTTCCTCGATTTCCCAACTCAAAGTCCATTACAATGGAACCTCTTTGGCACCCGTGCTGGGCTGCCCAGCATCCCAGGGAGTAGAGCACGAACGGCTGGCCTCTGCTCCCACAGCCGAAGAGCCAGGGCAAAAAGCTTGAGCTGTGCCTCTTCTGCAGAAAGTCAGCTATGCAATGGTGCCATCCGCATTGCTGAGATTCCTCAATTTCCCAACTCAAAGTCCATTACAATGGAACCTCTTTGGCACCCGTGCTGGGCTGCCCAGCCTCCCAGGGAGTAGAGCACGAACGGTTGGCCTCTGCTCCCACAGCCGAAGAGCCAGGGCAAAAAACTGGAGCTGTGCCTCTTCTGCAGAAAGTCAGCTTTGCAACGGTGCCATCCGCTTTGCTGTCGCTCTTCGATTTCCCAACTCAAAGTCCATTACAATGGAACCTCTGTGGCACCCGTGCTCTGCTGCCCAACATCCCAGGGAGAAGAACATGAACGGTTGTCCTCTGCTCCCACAGCCGAAGAGCCAGGGCAAAAAACTTGAGCTGTGCCTCTTCTGCAGAAAGTCAGCTTTGCAATGGTGCCATTCGCTTTGCTGTCGCTCCTCGATTTCACAACTCAAAGTCCATTACAATGGAACCTCTTTGGCACCCGTGCTGGGCTGCCCAGCATCCCAGGGAGTAGAGCACAAACAGTTGGCCTCTGCTACCACAGCCAAAGAGCCAGGGCAAAAAACTTGAGCTGTGCCTCTTCTGCAGAAAGTCAGCTTTGCAATGGTGCCATTCGCTTTGCTGTCGCTCCTCGATTTCACAACTCAAAGTCCATTACAATGGAACCTCTTTGGCACCCGTGCTGGGCTGCTCAGCATCCCAGGGAGTAGAGCACGAACGGTTGGCCTCTGCTCCCACAGCCAAGGAGCCACGGCAAAAAACTTGAGCTGTGCCTCTTCTGCAGAAAGTCAGCTTTGCAACGGTGACATCCGCATTGCTGAGGTTCCTCGATTTCCCAACTCAAAGTCCATTACAATGGAAACTCTCTGGCACCCGTGCTGGGCTGCCCAGCATCCCAGGGAGTAGAGCACGAACGGTTGGCCTCTGCTCCCACAGCCGAAGAGCCAGGGCAAAAAGCTGGAGCTGTGCCTCTTCTGCAGAAAGTCTGCTTTGCAACGGTGCCATCCGCATCGCTGAGGTTCCTCGATTTCCCAACTCAAAGTCCATTACAATGGAACCTCTTTGGCACCCGTGCTGGGCTGCCCAGCATCCCAGGCAGTAGAGCACGAACGGTTGGCCTCTGCTCCCACAGCCGAAGAGTCAAGGCAAAAAACTTGAGCTCTGCCTCTTCTGCAGAAAGTCAGCTTTGCAACGGTGCCATCCGCATTGCTGTCGCTCCTCCATTTCCCAACTCAAAGTCCATTACAATGGAAACTCTCTTTGGCACCCGTTCTGGGCAGCCCAGCCTTTCAGGTAGTAGAGTACGAACGGTTGGCCTCTGCTCCCACAGCCGAAGAGCCAGGGCAAAAAACTTGAGCTGTGCCTCTTCTGCAGAAAGTCAGCTTTGCAACGGTGCCATCCTCATTGCTGTCGCTCCTCCATTTCCCAACTCAAAGTCCATTACAATGGAACCTCTTTGGCACCCGTGTTCGGCTGCCCAGCATCCCAGGGAGTAGAGCACGAACGGTTGGCCTCTGCTCCCACAGCCGAAGAGCCAGGGCAAAAAACTGGAGCTGTGCTTCTTCTGCAGAAAGTCAGCTTTGCAACGGTGCCATCCGCATTGCTGAGGTTCCTCGATTTCCCAACTCAAAGTCCATTACAATGGAACCTCTTTGGCACCCGTGCTCGGCTGCCCAGCATCCCAGGGAGTAGAGCACGAACGGCTGGCCTCTGCTCCCACAGCCGAAGAGCCAGGGCAAAAAACTGGAGCTGTGCCTCTTCTGCAGAAAGTCACCTTTGAACGGTGCCATCCGCTTTGCTGTCGCTCCTCGATTTCCCAACTCAAAGTCCATTATAATGGAACCTCTGTTTCACCCGTGCTGGGCTGCCCAGCATCCCAGGGAGTAGAGCACGAACGGTTGGCCTCTGCTCCCACAGTCGAAGAGCCAGGGCAAAATTCTTGAGCTGTGCCTCTTCTGCAGAATGTCAGCTTTGCAACGGTGCCATCCGCATTGCTGAGGTTCCTCGATTTCCCAACTCAAAGTCCATTACAATGGAACCTCTTTGGCACCCGTGCTGGGCTGCCCAGCATCCCAGGGAGTAGAGCACGAACGGTTGGCCTCTGCTCCCACAGCCAAAGAGTCAAGGCAAAAATCTTGAGCTGTGCCTCTTCTGCAGAAAGTCACCTTTGCAACGGTGCCATCCGCATTGCTGTCGCTCCTCCATTTCCCAGCTCAAAGTCCATTACAATGGAACCTCTTTGGCACCCGTGCCCGGCTGCCCAGCATCCCAGGGAGTAGAGCACGAACGGTTGGCCTCTGCTCCCACAGCCGAAGAGTCAAGGCAAAAAACTTGAGCTGTGCCTCTTCTGCAGAAAGTCAGCTTTGCAACGGTGCCATCCGCATTGCTGAGGTTCCTCGATTTCACAACTCAAAGTCCATTACAATGGAACCTCTTTGGCACCCGTGCTCGGCTGCCCAGCATCCCAGGGAGTAGAGAACGAACGGTTGGCCTGTGCTCCCACAGACGATGAGCCAGGGCAAAAAACTGGAGCTGTGTCTCTTCTGCAGAAAGTTACCTTTGCAACGGTGCCATCCTGTTTGCATTAGTTCCTCGATTTCCCAACTCAAAGTACATTATAATGGAACCTCTGTGGCACCCGTGCTCGGCTGTCCAGCATCCCAGGCAGTAGAGCACGAACGGTTGGCCTCTGCTCCCACAGCCGAAGAGCCAGGGCAAAAAACTTGAGCTGTGCCTCTTCTGCAGAAAGTCAGCTTTGCAACGGTGCCATCCTCATTGCTGTCACTCCTCCATTTCCCAACTCAAAGTCCATTACAATGGAACCTCTTTGGCACCCGTGCCCGGCTGCCCAGCATCCCAGGCAGTAGAGCACGAACGGCTGGCTTCTGCTCCCACAGCCGAAGAGCCAGGGCAAAAAACTTGAGCTGTACCTCTTCTGCAGAAAGTCACCTTTGCAACGATGCCATCCGCATTGCTGTCGCTCCTCCATTTTCCAACTCAAAGTCCATTACAATGGAACCTCTTTGGCACCCGTGCTGGGCTGCCCAGTATCCCTGGGAGAAGAACATTAACGGTTGGCCTCTGCTCCCACAGCCGAAGAGCCAGGGCAAAAAACTTGAGCTGTACCTCTTCTGCAGAAAGTCAGCTTTGCAACGGTGCCATCCGCATTGCTGAGGTTCCTCGATTTCCCAACTCAAAGTCCATTACAATGGAACCTCTCTGGCACCCGTGCTGGGCTGCACAGCATCCCAGGGAGTAGAGCACGAACGGCTGGCCTCTGCTCCCACAGCCGAAGAGCCAGGGCAAAAAGCTTGAGCTGTGCCTCTTCTGCAGAAAGTCAGCTTTGCAACGGTGCCATCTGCATTGCTGAGGTTCCTCGATTTCCCAACTCAAAGTCCATTACAATGGAAACTCTCTGGCACCCGTGCTCTGCTGCCCAGCATCCCAGGGAGTAGAGCATGAACGGTTGGCCTCTGCTCCCACAGCCGAAGAGCCAGGGCAAAAAGCTTGAGCTGTGCCTCTTCTGCAGAAAGTCAGCTTTGCAACGGTGCCATCCGCTTTGCTGTCGCTCCTCCATTTCCCAACTCAAAGTCCATTATAATGGAACCTCTGTTTCACCCGTGCTGGGCTGCCCAGCATCCCAGGGAGTAGAGCACGAACGGTTGGCCTCTGCTCCCACAGCCGAAGAGCCAGGGCAAAAAGCTTGAGCTCTGCCTCTTCTGCAGAAAGTCAGCTTTGCAACGGTGCCATCCGCATTGCTGAGGTTCCTCGATTTCCCAACTCAAAGTCCATTACAATGGAACCTCTTTGGCACCCGTGCTCGGCTGCCCAGCATCCCAGGGAGTAGAGCACGAACGGTTGGCCTCTGCTCCCACAGCCGAAGAGTCAAGGCAAAAAACTTGAGCTGTGCCTCTTCTGCAGAAAGTCAGCTTTGCAACGGTGCCATCCGCATTGCTGAGGTTCCTCGATTTCACAACTCAAAGTCCATTACAATGGAACCTCTTTGGCACCCGTGCTGGGCTGCCCAGCATCCCAGGGAGTAGAGCACGAACGCTTGGCCTCTGCAACCACAGCCGAAGAGCCAGGGCAAAAAACATGAGCTCTGCCTCTTCTGCAGAAAGTCAGCTTTGCAACGGTGCCATCCGCATTGCTGTCGCTCCTCCATTTCCCAGCTCAAGGTCCATTACAATGGAAACTCTCTTTGGCACCCGTGCTGGGCTGCCCAGCATCCCAGGGAGTAGAGCACGAACGGTTGGCCTCTGCTCCCACAGTCGAAGAGCCAGGGCAAAAAACTGGAGCTGTGCCTCTTCTGCAGAAAGTCAGCTTTGCAACGGTGGCATCCGCATTGCTGTCACTCCTCGATTTCCCAACTCAAAGTCCATTACAATGGAACCTCCCTGGCACCCGTGCTCGGCTGCCCAGCATCCCAGGGAGTAGAGCACGAACGGTTGGCCTCTGCTCCCACAGCCGAAGAGCCAGGGCAAAAAACTGGAGCTGTGCCTCTTCTGCAGAAAGTCAGCTTTGCAACGGTGCCATCCGCATTGCTGAGGTTCCTCGATTTCCCAACTCAAAGTCCATTACAATGGAACCTCTTTGGCACCCGTGCCCGGCTGCCCAGCATCCCAGGGAGTAGAGCACGAACGGTTGGCCTCTGCTCCCACAGCCAAAGAGCCAGGGCAAAATAATTGAGCTGTGCCTCTTCTGCAGAAAGTCAGCTTTGCAACGGTGCCATCTGCATTGCTGAGGTTCCTCGATTTCCCAACTCAAAGTCCATTACAATGGAAACTCTCTGGCACCCGTGCTCTGCTGCCCAGCATCCCAGGGAGTAGAGCACGAACGGTTGGCCTCTGCTCCCACAGCCGAAGAGCCAGGGCAAAAAGCTTGAGCTGTGCCTCTTCTGCAGAAAGTCAGCTTTGCAACGGTGCCATCCGCTTTGCTGTCGCTCCTCCATTTCCCAACTCAAAGTCCATTATAATGGAACCTCTGTTTCACCCGTGCTGGGCTGCCCAGCATCCCAGGGAGTAGAGCACGAACGCTTGGCCTCTGCTCCCACAGCCGAAGAGCCAGGGCAAAAAACTTGAGCTGTGCCTCTTCTGCAGAAAGTCAGCTTTGCAACGGTGCCATCCGCATTGCTGAGGTTCCTCGATTTCCCAACTCAAAGTCCATTACAATGGAACCTCTTTGGCACCCGTGCTCGGCTGCCCAGCATCCCAGGGAGTAGAGCACGAACGGTTGGCCTCTGCTCCCACAGCCGAAGAGTCAAGGCAAAAAACTTGAGCTGTGCCTCTTCTGCAGAAAGTCAGCTTTGCAACGGTGCCATCCGCATTGCTGAGGTTCCTCGATTTCACAACTCAAAGTCCATTACAATGGAAACTCTCTTTGGCACCCGTGCTGGGCTGCCCAGCATCCCAGGGAGTAGAGCACGAACGCTTGGCCTCTGCAACCACAGCCGAAGAGCCAGGGCAAAAAATATGAGCTCTGCCTCTTCTGCAGAAAGTCAGCTTTGCAACGGTGCCATCCGCATTGCTGTCGCTCCTCCATTTCCCAGCTCAAGGTCCATTACAATGGAAACTCTCTTTGGCACCCGTGCTGGGCTGCCCAGCATCCCAGGGAGTAGAGCACGAACGGTTGGCCTCTGCTCCCACAGTCGAAGAGCCAGGGCAAAAAACTGGAGCTGTGCCTCTTCTGCAGAAAGTCAGCTTTGCAACGGTGGCATCCGCATTGCTGTCGCTCCTCAATTTCCCAACTCAAAGTCCATTACAATGGAACCTCTCTGGCACCCGTGTTCGGCTGCCCAGCATCCCAGGGAGTAGAGCACGAACGGTTGGCCTCTGCTCCCACAGCCAAAGAGCCAGGGCAAAAAACTGGAGCTGTGCTTCTTCTGCAGAAAGTCAGCTTTGCAACGGTGCCATCCGCATTGCTGAGGTTCCTCGATTTCCCAACTCAAAGTCCATTACAATGGAACCTCTGTGGCATCCGTGCTCGGCTGCCCAGCATCCCAGGGAGTAGAGCACGAACGGTTGGCCTCTGCTCCCACAGCCGAAGAGCCAGGGCAAAAAACTGGAGCTGTGCCTCTTCTGCAGAAAGTCAGCTTTGCAACGGTGCCATCCGCATTGCTGTCGCTCCTCCATTTCCCAACTCAAAGTCCATTACAATGGAACCTCTTTGGCACCCGTGCTGGGCTGCCCAGCATCCCAGGGAGTAGAGCACGAACGGCTGGCCTCTGCTCCCACAGCCGAAGAGCCAGGGCAAAAAACTTGAGCTGTGCCTCTTCTGCAGAAAGTCACCTTTGAACGGTGCCATCCGCTTTGCTGTCGCTCCTCGATTTCCCATCTCAAAATCCATTATAATGGAACCTCTGTTTCACCCGTGCTGGGCTGCCCAGCATCCCAGGGAGTAGAGCACGAACGGTTGGCCTCTGCTCCCACAGTCGAAGAGCCAGGGCAAAATTCTTGAGCTGTGCCTCTTCTGCAGAAAGTCAGCTTTGCAACGGTGCCATCCGCATTGCTGAGGTTCCTCGATTTCCCAACTCAAAGTCCATTGCAATGGAACCTCTTTGGCACCCGTGCTGGGCTGCCCAGCATCCCAGGGAGTAGAGCACGAACGGTTGGCCTCTGCTCCCACAGCCGAAGAGTCAAGGCAAAAAACTTGAGCTGTGCCTCTTCTGCAGAAAGTCACCTTTGCAACGGTGCCATCCGCATTGCTGTCGCTCCTCCATTTCCCATCTCAAAGTCCATTACAATGGAACCTCTTTGGCACCCGTGCCCGGCTGCCCAGCATCCCAGGGAGTAGAGCACGAACGGTTGGCCTCTGCTCCCACAGCCGAAGAGTCAAGGCAAAAAACTTGAGCTGTGCCTCTTCTGCAGAAAGTCAGCTTTGCAACGGTGCCATCCGCATTGCTGAGGTTCCTCGATTTCACAACTCAAAGTCCATTACAATGGAACATCTTTGGCACCCGTGCTCGGCTGCCCAGCATCCCAGGGAGTAGAGAACGAACGGTTGGCCTGTGCTCCCACAGACGATGAGCCAGGGCAAAAAACTGGAGCTGTGTCTCTTCTGCAGAAAGTTACCTTTGCAACGGTGCCATCCTCTTTGCATTAGTTCCTGGATTTCCCAACTCAAAGTACATTATAATGGAACCTCTGTGGCACCCGTGCTCGGCTGCCCAGCCTCCCAGGCAGTAGAGCACGAACGGTTGGCCTCTGCTCCCACAGCCGAAGAGCCAGGGCAAAAAACTTGAGCTGTGCCTCTTCTGCAGAAAGTCAGCTTTGCAACGGTGCCATCCTCATTGCTGTCACTCCTCCATTTCCCAACTCAAAGTCCATTACAATGGAACCTCTTTGGCACCCGTGCCCGGCTGCCCAGCATCCCAGGCAGTAGAGCACGAACGGTTGGCCTCTGCTCCCACAGCCGAAGAGCCAGGGCAAAAAACTTGAGCTGTACCTCTTCTGCAGAAAGTCACCTTTGCAACGATGCCATCCGCATTGCTGTCGCTCCTCCATTTTCCAACTCAAAGTCCATTACAATGGAACCTCTTTGGCACCCGTGCTGGGCTGCCCAGTATCCCTGGGAGAAGAACACTAACGGTTGGCCTCTGCTCCCACAGCCGAAGAGCCAGGGCAAAAAACTTGAGCTGTACCTCTTCTGCAGAAAATCAGCTTTGCAACGGTGCCATCCGCATTGCTGAGGTTCCTCGATTTCCCAACTCAAAGTCCATTACAATGGAACCTCTCTGGCACCCTTGCTGGGCTGCACAGCATCCCAGGGAGTAGAGCACGAACGGCTGGCCTCTGCTCCCACAGCCGAAGAGCCAGGGCAAAAAGCTTGAGCTGTGCCTCTTCTGCAGAAATTCAGCTTTGCAATGGTGCCATCCGCATTGCTGAGGTTCCTCGATTTCCCAACTCAAAGTCCATTACAATGGAACCTCTTTGGCACCCGTGCTGGGCTGCCCAGCATCCCAGGGAGTAGAGCACGAACGGCTGGCCTCTGCTCCCACAGCCGAAGAGCCAGGGCAAAAAACTTGAGCTGTGCCTCTTCTGCAGAAAGTCAGCTTTGCAACGGTGCCATTCGCATTGCTGTCGCTCTTCCATTTCCCAACTCAAAGTCCATTACAATGGAACCTCTTTGGCACCCGTGCTGGGCAGCCCAGCCTTTCAGGGAGTAGAGCACGAACGGTTGGCCTCTGCTCCCACAGCCGAAGAGCCAGGGCAAAAAACTTGAGCTGTGCCTCTTCTGCAGAGAGTCAGCTTTGCAACGGTGCCATCCACATTGCTGAGGTTCCTCGATTTCCCAACTCAAAGTCCATTACAATGGAACCTCTCTGGCACCCGTGCTCGGCTGCCCAGCTTCCCAGGGAGTAGAGCACGAACGGTTGGCCTCTGCTCCCACAGCCGAAGAGTCAAGGCAAAAAACTTGAGCTCTGCCTCTTCTGCAGAAAGTCACCTTTGCAACGGTGACATCCGCTTTGCTGTCGCTCTTCGATTTCCCAACTCAAAGTCCATTACAATGCAAACTCTCTGGCACCCGTGCTCGGCTGCCCAACATCCCAGGGAGAAGAACACGAACGGTTGTCCTCTGCTCCCACAGCCGAAGAGCCAGGGCAAAAAACTTGAGCTGTACCTCTTCTGCAGAAAGTCACCTTTGCAACGATGCCATCCGCATTGCTGTCGCTCCTCCATTTTCCAACTCAAAGTCCATTACAATGGAACCTCTTTGGCACCCGTGCTGGGCTGCCCAGTATCCCTGGGAGAAGAACACTAACGGTTGGCCTCTGCTCCCACAGCCGAAGAGCCAGGGCAAAAAACTTGAGCTGTACCTCTTCTGCAGAAAGTCAGCTTTGCAACGGTGCCATCCGCATTGCTGAGGTTCCTCGATTTCCCAACTCAAAGTCCATTACAATGGAACCTCTCTGGCACCCGTGCTGGGCTGCACAGCATCCCAGGGAGTAGAGCACGAACGGCTGGCCTCTGCTCCCACAGCCGAAGAGCCAGGGCAAAAAGCTTGAGCTGTGCCTCTTCTGCAGAAATTCAGCTTTGCAATGGTGCCATCCGCATTGCTGAGGTTCCTCAATTTCCCAACTCAAAGTCCATTACAATGGAACCTCTTTGGCACCCGTGCTGGGTTGCCCAGCATCCCAGGGAGTAGAGCACGAACGGCTGGCCTCTGCTCCCACAGCCGAAGAGCCAGGGCAAAAAACTTGAGCTGTGCCTCTTTTGCAGAAAGTCAGCTTTGCAACGGTGCCATTCGCATTGCTGTCGCTCTTCCATTTCCCAACTCAAAGTCCATTACAATGGAACCTCTTTGGCACCCGTGCTGGGCAGCCCAGCCTTTCAGGGAGAAGAGCACGAACGGTTGGCCTCTGCTCCCACAGCCAAAGAGCCAGGGCAAAATGCTTGAGCTGTGCCTCTTCTGCAGAAAGTCAGCTTTGCAACGGTGCCATTCGCATTGCTGAGGTTCCTCGATTTCCCAACTCAAAGTCCATTACAATGGAAACTCTCTGGCACCCGTGCTCTGCTGCCCAGCATCCCAGGCAGTAGAGCACGAATGGTTGGCCTCTGCTCCCACAGCCGAAGAGCCAGGGCAAAAAGCTGGAGCTGTGCCTCTTCTGCAGAAAGTCAGCTTTGCAACGGTGCCATCCGCATCGCTGAGGTTCCTCGATTTCCCAACTCAAAGTCTATTACAATGGGACCTCTCTGGCACCCGTGCTGGGCTGCCCAGCTTCCCAGGGAGTAGAGCACGAACGGTTGGCCTCTGCTCCCACAGCCGAAGAGCCAGGGCAAAAAACTGGAGCTGTGCTTCTTCTGCAGAAAGTCAGCTTTGCAACGGTGCCATCCGCATTGCTGAGGTTCCTCGATTTCCCAACTCAAAGTCCATTACAATGGAACCTCTTTGGCACCCGTGCTCGGCTGCCCAGCATCCCAGGGAGTAGAGCACGAACGGTTGGCGTCTGCTCCCACAGCCGAAGAGCCAGGGCAAAAAACTGGAGCTGTGCCTCTTCTGCAGAAAGTCAGCTTTGCAACGGTGCCATCCGCATTGCTGTCGCTCCTCCATTTCCCAACTCAAAGTCCATTACAATGGAACCTCTTTGGCACCCGTGCCCGGCTGCCCAGCAACCCAGGGAGTAGAGCACGAACGGCTGGCCTCTGCTCCCACAGCCGAAGAGCCAGGGCAAAAAACTGGAGCTGTGCCTCTTCTGCAGAAAGTCACCTTTGAACGGTGCCATCCGCTTTGCTGTCGCTCCTCGATTTCCCAACTCAAAGTCCATTATAATGGAACCTCTGTTTCACCCTTGCTGGGCTGCCCAGCATCCCAGGGAGTAGAGCACGAACGGTTGGCCTCTGCTCCCACAGTCGAAGAGCCAGGGCAAAATTCTTGTGCTGTGCCTCTTCTGCAGAAAGTCAGCTTTGCAACGGTGCCATCCGCATTGCTGAGGTTCCTCGATTTCCCAACTCAAAGTCCATTACAATGGAACCTCTTTGGCACCCGTGCTGGGCTGCCCAGCATCCCAGGCAGTAGAGCACGAACGGTTGGCCTCTGCTCCCACAGCCGAAGAGTCAAGGCAAAAAACTTGAGCTGTGCCTCTTCTGCAGAAAGTCACCTTTGCAACGGTGCCATCCGCATTGCTGTTGCTCCTCCATTTCCCAGCTCAAAGTCCATTACAATGGAACCTCTTTGGCACCCGTGCTGGGCTGCCCAGCATCCCAGGGAGTAGAGCACGAACGGTTGGCCTCTGCTCCCACAGCCGAAGAGTCAAGGCAAAAAACTTGAGCTGTGCCTCTTCTGCAGAAAGTCAGCTTTGCAACGGTGCCATCCGCATTGCTGAGGTTCCTCGATTTCCCAACTCAAAGTCCATTACAATGGAACCTCTTTGGCACCCGTGCTCGGCTGCCCAGCATCCCAGGGAGTAGAGAACGAACGCTTGGCCTGTGCTCCCACAGACGATGAGCCAGGGCAAAAAACTGGAGCTGTGTCTCTTCTGCAGAAAGTTACCTTTGCAACGGTGCCATCCGCTTTGCGGTAGTTCCTCGATTTCCCAACTCAAAGTACATTATAATGGAACCTCTGTGGCACCCGTGCTCGGCTGCCCAGCATCCCAGGCAGTAGAGCACGAACGGTTGGCCTCTGCTCCCACAGCCGAAGAGCCAGGGCAAAAAACTTGAGCTGTGCCTCTTCTGCAGAAAGTCAGCTTTGCAACGGTGCCATCCTCATTGCTGTCACTCCTCCATTTCCCAACTCAAAGTCCATTACAATGGAACCTCTTTGGCACCCGTGCCCGGCTGCCCAGCATCCCAGGCAGTAGAGCACGAACGGCTGGCCTCTGCTCCCACAGCCGAAGAGCCAGGGCAAAAAACTTGAGCTGTACCTCTTCTGCAGAAAGTCACCTTTGCAACGATGCCATCCGCATTGCTGTCGCTCCTCCATTTTCCAACTCAAAGTCCATTACAATGGAACCTCTTTGGCACCCGTGCTGGGCTGCCCAGCATCCCTGGGAGAAGAACACTAACGGTTGGCCTCTGCTCCCACAGCCGAAGAGCCAGGGGAAAAAATTTGAGCTGTGCCTCTTCTGCAGAAAGTCAGCTTTGCAACGGTGCCATCCGCTTTGCTGTCGCTCCTCGATTTCACAACTCAAAGTCCATTACAATGGAACCTCTTTGGCACCCGTGCTCGGCTGCTCAGCATCCCAGGCAGTAGAGCACGAACGGTTGGCCTCTGCTCCCACAGCCGAAGAGCCAGGGCAAAATGCTTGAGCTGTGCCTCTTCTGCAGAAAGTCAGCTTTGCAACGGTGCCATCCGCATTGCTGAGGTTCCTCGATTTCCCAACTCAAAGTCCATTACAATGGAAACTCTCTGGCACCCGTGCTCTGCTGCCCAGCATCCCAGGCAGTAGAGCACGAATGGTTGGCCTCTGCTCCCACAGCCGAAGAGCCAGGGCAAAAAGCTGGAGCTGTGCCTCTTCTGCAGAAAGTCAGCTTTGCAACGGTGCCATCCGCATCGCTGAGGTTCCTCGATTTCCCAACTCAAAGTCTATTACAATGGGACCTCTTTGGCACCCGTGCTGGGCAGCCCAGCATCCCACTGAGTAAAGCACGAATGGTTGGCCTCTGCTCCCACAGCCGAAGAGCCAGGGCAAAAAGCTTGAGCTGTGCCTCTTCTGCAGAAAGTCAGCTTTGCAACGGTGCCATCCGCTTTGCTGTCGCTCTTCGATTTCCCAACTCAAAGTCCATTACAATGGATCATCTTTGGCACCCGTGCTTGGGTGCCCAGCATCCCAGGGAGTAGAGCACGAACGGTTGGCCTCTGCTCCCACAGCCAAAGAGCCAGGGCAAAAAACTTGAGCTGTGCCTCTTCTGCAGAAAGTCAGCTTTGCAACGGTGCCATCCGCACTGCTGTCGCTCCTCGATTTCCCAACTCAAAGTCCATTACAATGGAACCTCTTTGGCACCTGTGCTGTGCTGCCCAGCATCCCAGGCAGTAGAGCACGAACGGTTGGCCTCTGCTCCCACAGCTGAAGAGTCAAGGCAAAAAACTTGAGATGTGCCTCTTCTGCAGAAAGTCAGCTTTGCAATGGTGCCATCCGCATTGCTGTCGCTCCTCCATTTCCCAACTCAAAGTCCATTACAATGGAAACTCTCTTTGGCACCCGTACTGGGCAGCCCAGCCTTTCAGGTAGTAGAGTACGAACGGTTGGCCTCTGCTCCCACAGCCGAAGAGCCAGGGCAAAAAACTTGAGCTCTGCCTCTTCTGCAGAAAGTCAGCTTTGCAACGGTGCCATCCACATTGCTGAGGTTCCTCGGTTTCCCAACTCAAAGTCCATTACAATGGAACCTCTCTGGCACCCGTGCTCGGCTGCCCAGCTTCCCAGGGAGTAGAGCACGAACGGTTGGCCTCTGCTCCCACAGCTGAAGAGCCAGGGCAAAAAACTGGAGCTGTGTCTCTTCTGCAGAAAGTTACCTTTGCAACGGTGCCATCCGCTTTGCAGTCGTTCCTCGATTTCCCAACTCAAAGTCCATTATAATGGAACCTCTGTGGCACGCATCCTCGGCTGCCCAGCATCTCAGGGAGTAGAACACGAACGGTTGGCCTCTGCTCCTACAGCCGAAGAGCCAGGGCAAAAAACTTGAGCTGTGCCTCTTCTGCAGAAAGTCAGCTTTGCAACGATGCCATCCGCTTTGCTGTCGCTCCTCGATTTCACAACTCAAAGTCCATTACAATGGAACCTCTTTGGCATCTGTGCTGGGCTGCCCAGCATCCCAGGGATTAGAGCACGAACGGTTGGCCTCTGCTCCCACAGCCAAAGAGCCAGGGCAAAAAACTTGAGCTGTACCTCTTCTGCAGAAAGTCAGCTTTGCAACGATGCCATCCGCATTGCTGAGGTTCCTCGATTTCCCAACTCAAAGTCCATTACAATGGAACCTCTTTGGCACCCGTGCAGGGCTGCCCAGCATCCCAGGGAGTAGAGCACGAACGGTTGGCCTCTGCTCCCACAGCCAAAGAGCCAGCGCAAAAAACTTGAGCTGTGCCTCTTCTGCAGAAAGTCAGCTTTGCAACGGTGCCATCCGCATTGCTGTCGCTCCTCCATTTCCCAACTCAAAGTCCATTACAATGGTATCTCTTCGGCACCCGTGCTCTGCTGCCCAGCATCCCAGGGAGTAGAGCACGAACGGTTGGCCTCTGCTCTCACAGCCGAAGAGTCAAGGCAAAAAACTTGAGCTGTGCCTCTTCTGCAGAAAGTCACCTTTGCAACGGTGCCATCCGCATGGCTGTCGCTCCTCCATTTCCCAGCTCAAGGTCCATTACAATGGAACCTCTCTGGCACCCGTGCTCGGCTGCCCAGCATCCCTGGGAGGAGAGCACGAACGGTTGGCCTCTGCTCCCACAGCCGAAGAGCCAGGGCAAAAAACTTGAGCTCTGCCTCTTCTGCAGAAAGTCACCTTTGCAACGGTGCCATCCGCACTGCTGTCGCTCCTCGATTTCCCAACTCAAAGTCCATTACAATGGAACCTCTTTGGCACCCGTGCTCGGCTGCCCAGCATCCCAGGGAGTAGAGCACGAACGGTTGGCCTCTGCTACCACAGCCGAAGAGTCAAAGCAAAATACTTGAGCTGTGCCTCTTCTGCAGAAAGTCACCTTTGCAACGGTGCCATCCGCATTCCTGTCGCTCTTCGATTTCCCAACTCAAAGTCCATTACAATGGAAACTCTCTGGCAGCCGTGCTGGGCTGCCCAGCATCCCAGGGAGTAGAGCACGAACGGTTGGCCTCTGCTCCCACAGCCGAAGAGCCAGGGCAAAAAACTTGAGCTGTGTCTCTTCTGCAGAAAGTCACCTTTGCAACGGTGCCATCCGCATTGCTGAGGTTCCTCGATTTCACAACTCAAAGTCCATTACAATGGAACCTCTCTGGCACCCGTGCTCGGCTGCCCAGCATCCCAGGCAGTAGAGCACGAACGGTTGGCCTCTGCTCCCACAGCCAAAGAGCCAGGGCAAAAAACATGAGCTCTGCCTCTTATGCAGAAAGTCAGCTTTGCAACGGTGCCATCCGCATTGCTGTCGCTCCTCCATTTCACAGCTCAAGGTCCATTACAATGGAAACTCTCTTTGGCACCCGTGCTGGGCTGCCCAGCATCCCAGGGAGTAGAGCACGAACGGTTGGCCTCTGCTCCCACAGTCGAAGAGCCAGGGCAAAAAGCTTGAGCTGTGCCTCTTTTGCAGAAAGTCAGCTTTGCAACGGTGCCATCCGCATTGCTGTCGCTCCTCGATTTCCCAACTCAAAGTCCATTACAATGGAACCTCTTTGGCACCCGTGCTCGGCTGCCCAGCATCCCAGGGAGTAGAGCACGAACGGTTGGCCTCTGCTCCCACAGCCGAAGAGTCAAGGCAAAAAACTGGAGCTGTGCCTCTTCTGCAGAAAGTCACCTTTGCAACGGTGCCATCCGCACTGCTGTCGCTCCTCAATTTCCCAACTCAAAGTCCATTACAATGGAACCTCTTTGGCACCCGTGCTCGGCTGCCCAGCATCCCAGGGAGTAGAGCACGAACGGTTGGCCTCTGCTACCACAGCCGAAGAGTCAAAGCAAAATACTTGAGCTGTGCCTCTTCTGCAGAAAGTCACCTTTGCAACGGTGCCATCCGCATTCCTGTCGCTCTTCGATTTCCCAACTCAAAGTCCATTACAATGGAAACTCTCTGGCAGCCGTGCTGGGCTGCCCAGCATCCCAGGGAGTAGAGCACGAACGGTTGGCCTCTGCTCCCACAGCCGAAGAGCCAGGGCAAAAAACTTGAGCTGTGTCTCTTCTGCAGAAAGTCACCTTTGCAACGGTGCCATCCGCATTGCTGAGGTTCCTCGATTTCACAACTCAAAGTCCATTACAATGGAACCTCTCTGGCACCCGTGCTCGGCTGCCCAGCATCCCAGGCAGTAGAGCACGAACGGTTGGCCTCTGCTCCCACAGCCGAAGAGCCAGGGCAAAAAACATGAGCTCTGCCTCTTATGCAGAAAGTCAGCTTTGCAACGGTGCCATCCGCATTGCTGTCGCTCCTCCATTTCACAGCTCAAGGTCCATTACAATGGAAACTCTCTTTGGCACCCGTGCTGGGCTGCCCAGCATCCCAGGGAGTAGAGCACGAACGGTTGGCCTCTGCTCCCACAGTCGAAGAGCCAGGGCAAAAAGCTTGAGCTGTGCCTCTTTTGCAGAAAGTCAGCTTTGCAACGGTGCCATCCGCATTGCTGTCGCTCCTCGATTTCCCAACTCAAAGTCCATTACAATGGAACCTCTTTGGCACCCGTGCTCGGCTGCCCAGCATCCCAGGGAGTAGAGCACGAACGGTTGGCCTCTGCTCCCACAGCCGAAGAGTCAAGGCAAAAAACTGGAGCTGTGCTTCTTCTGCAGAAAGTCAGCTTTGCAACGGTGCCATCCGCATTGCTGAGGTTCCTCGATTTCCCAACTCAAAGTCCATTACAATGGAACCTCTTTGGCACCCGTGCTGGGCTGCCCAGCATCCCAGGGAGTAGAGGACGAACGGTTGGCCTCTGCTCCCACAGCCGAAGAGCCAGGGCAAAAAACTTGAGCTGTGCCTCTTCTGCAGAAAGTCAGCTTTGCAACGGTGCCATCCGCATTGCTGTCGCTCCTCCATTTCCCAACTCAAAGTCCATTACAATGGAACCTCTCTGGCACCCGTGCTGGGCTGCCCAGCATCCCAGGGAGGAGAGCACGAACGGTTGGCCTGTGCTCCCACAGTCAAAGAGCCAGGGCAAAAAACTTGAGCTGTGTCTCTTCTGCAGAAAGTCACCTTTGCAACGGTGCCATCCGCTTTGCTGTCGCTCCTCGATTTCCCAACTCAAAGTCCATTATAATGGAACCTCTGTTTCACCCGTGGTCGACTGCCCAGCATCCCAGGGAGTAGAGCAGGAACGATTGGCCTCTGCTCCCACAGCCGAAGAGCCAGAGCAAAAAACTTGAGCTGTGCCTCTTCTGCAGAAAGTCACCTTTGCAACGGTGCCATCCGCATTGCTGAGGTTCCTCGATTTCCCAACTCAAAGTCCATTACAATGGAACCTCTTTGGCACCCGTGCTCGGCTGCCCAGCATCCCAGGGAGTAGAGCACGAACAGTTGGCCTCTGCTCCCACAGCCGAAGAGTCAATGCAAAAAACTTGAGCTCTGACTCTTCTGCAGAAAGTCACCTTTGCAACGGTGCCATCCGCATTGCTGTCGCTCCTCCATTTCCCAGCTCAAAGTCCATTACAATGGAACATCTTTGGCACCCGTGCTCGGCTGCCCAGCATCCCAGGGATTAGAGCATAAACGGTTGGCCTCTGCTCCCACAGCCGAAGAGTCAAGGCAAAAAACTTGAGCTGTGCCTCTTCTGCAGAAAGTCACCTTTGCAACGGTGCCATCCGCATTGCTGTCGCTCCTCCATTTCCCAGCTCAAAGTCCATTACAATGGAAACCCTCTTTGGCACCCGTGCTGAGCTGCCCAGCATCTCAGGGAGTAGAGCACGAACGGTTGGCCTCTGCTCCCACAGCCGAAGAGCCAGGGCAAAAAGCTTGAGCTGTGCCTCTTCTGCAGAAAGTCAGCTTTGCAACGGTGCCATCTGCTTTGCTGTCGCTCCTCGATTTCCCAACTCAAAGTCCATTACAATGGAACCTCTTTGGCACCCGTGCTGGGCTGCCCAGCCTCCCAGGGAGTAGAGCACGAATGGTTGGCCTTTGCTCCCACAGCCGAAGAGCCAGGGCAAAAAACTGGAGCTGTGTCTCTTCTGCAAAAAGTTCCCTTTGCAACGGTGCCATCCGCTTTGCGGTAGTTCCTCGATTTCCCAACTCAAAGTCGATTATAATGGAACCTCTGTGGCACCCGTGCTGGGCTGCCCAGCATCCCAGGGAGTAGAGCACGAACGGTTGGCCTCTGCTCCCACAGCCGAAGAGCCAGGGCAAAAAACTGGAGCTGTGCCTCTTCTGCAGAAAGTCACCTTTGCAACGGTGCCATCCTCATTGCTGTCACTCCTCCATTTCCCAACTCAAAGTCCATTACAATGGAACCTCTTTGGCACCCGTGCCCGGCTGCCCAGCATCCCAGGGAGTAGAGCACGAACAGTTGGCCTGTGCTCCCACAGCCAAGGAGCCAGGGCAAAAAACTGGAGCTGTGCCTCTTCTGCAGAAAGTCAGCTTTGCAATGGTGCCATCCGCTTTGCTGTCGCTCCTCGATTTCCCAATTCAAAGTCCATTACAATGGAACCTCTTTGGCACCCGTGCTGGGCTGCCCAGCATCCCAGGGAGTAGAGCACGAACGGTTGGCCTGTGCTCCCACAGCCAAAGAGCCAGGGCAAAATACTTGAGCTCTGCCTCTTCTGCAGAAAGTCAGCTTTGCAACGGTGCCATCCGCATTGCTGAGGTTCCTCGATTTCCCAACTCAAAGTCCATTACAATGGAAACTCTCTGGCACCCGTGCTCGGCTGCCCAGCATCCCAGGGAGTAGAGCACGAACGCTTGGCCTCTGCTCCCACAGCCGAAGAGCCAGGACAAAAAACTTGAGCTGTACCTCTTCTGCAGAAAGTCAGCTTTGCAACGATGCCATCCGCTTTGCTGTCGCTCCTCGATTTCCCAACTCAAAGTCCATTACAATGGAACCTATTTGGCACCCATGCTGGGCTGCCCAGCATCCCTGGGAGAAGAACACGAACGGTTGGCCTCTGCTCCCACAGCCGAAGAGCCAGGGCAAAAAACTTGAGCTGTACCTCTTCTGCAGAAAGTCAGCTTTGCAACGGTGCCATCCGCATTGCTGAGGTTCCTCGATTTCCCAACTCAAAGTCCATTACAATGGAACCTCTCTGGCACCCGTGCTGGGCTGCCCAGCATCCCAGGGAGGAGAGCACGAACGGCTGGCCTCTGCTCCCACAGCCGAAGAGCCAGGGCAAAAAGCTTGAGCTGTGCCTCTTCTGCAGAAAGTCATCTTTGCAATGGTGCCATCCGCATTGCTGAGGTTCCTCAATTTCCCAACTCAAAGTCCATTACAATGGAACCTCTTAGGCACCCGTGCTCGGCTGCCCAGCATCCCAGAGAGTAGAGCACGAACACCTGGCCTCTGCTCCCACAGCCAAAGAGCCAGGGCAAAAAGCTTGAGCTGTGCCTCTTCTGCAGAAAGTCAGCTTTGCAACGGTGCCATCCGCATCGCTGAGGTTCCTCGCTTTCCCAACTCAAAGTATATTACAATGGAACCTCTGTGGCACCCGTGCTGGGCAGAGAAGCATCCCACTGAGTACAGCACGAACGGTTGGCCTCTGCTCCCACAGCCGAAGAGCCAGGGCAAAAAGCTTGAGCTGTGCCTCTTCTGCAGAAAGTCACCTTTGCAACGATGCCATCCGCATTGCTGTCGCTCCTCCATTTCCCAACTCAAAGTCCATTAAAATGGAACCTCTTTGGCACCCGTGCTGGGCTGCCCAGCATCCCTGGGAGAAGAACACTAACGGTTGGCCTCTGCTTCCACAGCCGAAGAGCCAGGGCAAAAAACTTGAGCTGTACCTCTTCTGCAGAAAGTCAGCTTTGCAACGGTGCCATCCGCATTGCTGAGGTTCCTCGATTTCCCAACTCAAAGTCCATTACAATGGAACCTCTTTGGCACCCGTGCTGGGCTGCCCAGCATCCCAGGGAGTAGAGCACGAACGGCTGGCCTCTGCTCCCACAGCCGAAGAGCCAGGGCAAAAAGCTTGAGCTGTGCCTCTTCTGCAGAAAGTCAGCTTTGCAATGGTGCCATCCGCATTCCTGAGGTTCCTCAATTTCCCAACTCAAAGTCCATTACAATGGAACCTCTTTGGCACCCGTGCTGGGCTGCCCAGCATCCCAGGGAGTAGAGCACGAACGGTTGGCGTCTGCTCCCACAGCCGAAGAGCCAGGGCAAAAAACTTGAGCTGTGCCTCTTCTGCAGAAAGTCACCTTTGCAACGGTGCCATCTGCATTGCTGTCGCTCTTCCATTTCCCAACTCAAAGTCCATTACAATGGAACCTCTTTGGCACCCGTGCTGGGCAGCCCAGCCTTTCAGGAAGTAGAGCATGAACGGTTGGCCTCTGCTCCCATAGCCGAAGAGCCAGGGCAAAAAACTTGAGCTGTGCCTCTTCTGCAGAAAGTCAGCTTTGCAACGGTGCCATCTGCATTGCTGTCGCTCCTCCATTTCCCAACTCAAAGTCCATTACAATGGAACCTCTGTGGCACCCGTGCTGGGCTGCCCAGCATCCCAGGAATTAGAGCACGAACGGTTGGCCTCTGCTCCCACAGGCGAAGAGCCAGGGCAAAAAACATGAGCTCTGCCTCTTCTGCAGAAAGTCAGCTTTGCAACGGTGCCATCAGCATTGCTGTCGCTCCTCGATTTCCCAACTCAAAGTCCATTACAATGGAACCTCTTTGGCACCCGTGCTCGGCTGCCCAGCATCCCAGGGAGTAGAGCACGAACGGTTGGCCTCTGCTCCCACAGCCGAAGAGCCAGGGCAAAAAGCTTGAGCTGTGCCTCTTCTGCAGAAAGTCAGCTTTGCAACGGTGCCATCTGCATTGCTGTCGCTCCTCCATTTCCCAACTCAAAGTCCATTACAATGGAACCTCTTTGGCACCCGTGCTCGGCTGCCCAGCCTCCCAGGAGTAGAGCACGAACGGTTGGCCTCTGCTCCCACAGCCGAAGAGCCAGGGCAAAAAACTGGAGCTGTGCCTCTTCTGCAGAAAGTCAGCTTTGCAACGGTGCCATCCGCATTGCTGAGGTTCCTCGATTTCCCTGCTCAAAGTCCATTACAATGGAACCTCTTTGGCACCCGTGCTGGGCTGCCCAGCATCCCAGGGAGTAGAGCACGAACGGTTGGCCTCTGCTCACACAGCCGAAGAGCCAGGGCAAAAAACTTGAGCTGTGCCTCTTCTTCAGAAAGTCAGCTTTGCAACGGTGCCATCCGCATTGCTGTCGCTCCTCCATTTCCCAACTCAAAGTCCATTACAATGGAACCTCTTTGGCACCCGTGCTCGGCTGCCCAGCATCCCAGGGAGGAGAGCACGAACGGTTGGCCTCTGCTCCCACAGTCGAAGAGCCAGGGCAAAAAACTGGAGCTGTGTCTCTTCTGTAGAAAGTCACCTTTGCAACGGTGCCATCCGCTTTGCTGTCGCTCCTCCATTTCCCAACTCAAAGTCCATTACAATGGAAAAACTCTGGCACCCGTGCTCGACTGCCCAGCATCCCAGGGAGTAGAGCATGAACGGTTGGCCTGTGCTCCCACAGCCGAAGAGCCAGGGCAAAAAACTTGAGCTGTGCCTCTTCTGCAGAAAGTCAGCTTTGCAACGGTGCCATCCGCATTGCTGAGTTTCCTCGATTTCCCAACTCAAAGTCCATTACAATGGAACCTCTTTGGCACCCGTGCTCGGCTGCCCAGCATTCCAGGGAGTAGAGCATGAACGGTTGGCCTCTGTTCCCACAGCCGAAGAGTCAAGGCAAAAAGCTTGAGCTCTGCCTCTTCTGCAGAAAGTCAGCTTTGCAATGGTGCCATCCGCATTGCTGTCGCTCCTCCATTTTCCAGCTCAAAGTCCATTACAATGGAACCTCTTTGGCACCCGTGCTCGGCTGCCCAGCATCCCAGGGATTAGAGCACGAACGGTTGGCCTCTGCTCCCAGAGCCGAAGAGTCAAGGCAAAAAACTTGAGCTCTGCCTCTTCTGCAGAAAGTCACCTTTGCAACGGTGCCATCCGCATTGCTGAGGTTCCTCGATTTCACAACTCAAAGTCCATTACAATGGAACCTCTCTGGCACCCGTGCTGGGCTGCCCAGCATCCCAGGGAGGAGAGCACGAACGGCTGGCCTCTGCTCCCACAGCCGAAGAGCCAGGGCAAAAAGCTTGAGCTGTGCCTCTTCTGCAGAAAGTCAGCTTTGCAATGGTGCCATCCGCATTGCTGAGGTTCCTCAATTTCCCAACTCAAAGTCCATTACAATGGAACCTCTTTGGCACCCGTGCTGGGCTGCCCAGCATCCCAGGGAGTAGAGCACGAACGGCTGGCCTCTGCTCCCACAGCCGAAGAGCCAGGGCAAAAAACTGGAGCTGTGCTTCTTCTGCAGAAAGTCAGCTTTGCAACGGTGCCATCCGCTTTGCTGTCGCTCCTCCATTTCCCAACTCAAAGTCCATTATAATGGAACCTCTGTTTCACCCGTGCTTGACTGCCCAGCATCCCAGGGAGTAGAGCACGAACGGTTGGCCTCTGCTCCCACAGCCGAAGAGCCAGGGCAAAAAACTTGAGCTGTGCCTCTTCTGCAGAAAGTCAGCTTTGCAACGGTGCCATCCGCATCGCTGAGGTTCCTCGATTTCCCAACTCAAAGTCTATTACAATGGAACATCTTTGGCACCCGTGCTCGGGTGCCCAGCATCCCAGGGAGTAGAGCACGAACGGTTGGCCTCTGCTCCCACAGCCAAAGAGCCAGGGCAAAAAACTTGAGCTGTGCCTCTTCTGCAGAAAGTCAGCTTTGCAACGGTGCCATCCGCACTGCTGTCGCTCCTCGATTTCCCAACTCAAAGTCCATTACAATGGAACCTCTTTGGCACCCGTGCTGGGCTGCCCAGCATCCCAGGGAGTAGAGCACGAACGGTTGGCCTCTGCTCCCACAGCCGAAGAGTCAAGGCAAAAAACTTGAGCTGTGCCTCTTCTGCAGAAAGTCAGCTTTGCAACGGTGCCATCCGCATTGCTGTCGCTCCTCCATTTCCCAACTCAAAGTCCATTACAATGGAAACTCTCTTTGGCACCCGTACTGGGCAGCCCAGCCTTTCAGGTAGTAGAGCACGAACGGCTGGCCTCTGCTCCCACAGCCGAAGAGCCAGGGCAAAAAGCTTGAGCTGTGCCTCTTCTGCAGAAAGTCACCTTTGCAACGATGCCATCCGCATTGCTGTCGCTCCTCGATTTCACAACTCAAAGTCCATTAAAATGGAACCTCTTTGGCACCCGTGCTGGGCTGCCCAGCATCCCTGGGAGAAGAACACTAACGGTTGGCCTCTGCTCCCACAGCCGAAGAGCCAGGGCAAAAAACTTGAGCTGTACCTCTTCTGCAGAAAGTCAGCTTTGCAACGGTGCCATCCGCATTGCTGAGGTTCCTCGATTTCCAAACTAAAAGTCCATTACAATGGAACCTCTTTGGCACCCGTGCTGGGCTGCCCAGCATCCCAGGGAGTAGAGCACGAACGCTTGGCCTCTGCTCCCACAGCCGAAGAGCCAGGGCAAAAAGCTTGAGCTGTGCCTCTTCTGCAGAAAGTCAGCTTTGCAATGGTGCCATCCGCATTGCTGAGGTTCCTCGATTTCCCAACTCAAAGTCCATTACAATGGAACCTCTTTGGCACCCGTGCTGGGCTGCCCAGCATCCCAGGGAGTAGAGCACGAACGGTTGGCGTCTGCTCCCACAGCCGAAGAGCCAGGGCAAAAAACTTGAGCTGTGCCTCTTCTGCAGAAAGTCACCTTTGCAACGGTGCCATCTGCATTGCTGTCGCTCTTCCATTTCCCAACTCAAAGTCCATTACAATGGAACCTCTTTGGCACCCGTGCTGGGCAGCCCAGCCTTTCAGGGAGTAGAGCACGAACGGTTGGCCTCTGCTCCCACAGCCGAAGAGCCAGGGCAAAAAGCTTGAGCTGTGCCTCTTCTGCAGAAAGTCAGCTTTGCAACGGTGCCATCTGCATTGCTGTCGCTCCTCCATTTCCCAACTCAAAGTCCATTACAATGGAACCTCTTTGGCACCCGTGCTGGGCTGCCCAGCCTCCCAGGAGTAGAGCACGAACGGTTGGCCTGTGCTCCCACAGCCGAAGAGCCAGGGCAAAAAACTTGAACTGTGTCTCTTCTGCAGAAAGTTACGTTTGCAACGGTGCCATCCGCTTTGCGGTAGTTCCTCGATTTCCCAACTCAAAGTCCATTATAATGGAACCTCTGTGGCACCCGTGCTCGGGTGCCCAGCATCCCAGGGAGTAGAGCACGAACGGTTGGCCTCTGCTCCCACAGCCGAAGAGCCAGGGCAAAAAACTTGAGCTGTGCCTCTTCTGCAGAAAGTCACCTTTGCAACGGTGCCATCCTCATTGCTGTCGCTCCTCCATTTCCCAACTCAAAGTCCATTACAATGGAACCTCTTTGGCACCCGTGCCCGGCTGCCCAGCATCCCAGGCAGTAGAGCACGAACAGTTGGCCTCTGCTCCCACAGCCAAGGAGCCAGGGCAAAAAACTTGAGCTGTGCCTCTTCTGCAGAAAGTCAGCTTTGCAACGGTTCCATCCGCATTGCTGTCGCTCCTCGATTTCACAACTCAAAGTCCATTACAATGGAACCTCTTTGGCACCCGTGCTCGGCTGCCCAGCATCCCAGGGAGTACAGCACGAACGGTTGGCCTCTGCTCCCACAGCCAAAGAGCCAGGGCAAAAAACTTGAGCTCTGCCTCTTCTGCAGAAAGTCAGCTTTGCAACGGTGCCATCCGCATTGCTGTCGCTCCTCGATTTCACAACTCAAAGTCCATTACAATGGAACCTCTTTGGCACCTGTGCTGTGCTGCCCAGCATCCCAGGCAGTAGAGCACGAACGGTTGGCCTCTGCTCCCACAGCCGAAGAGTCAAGGCAAAAAACTTGAGCTGTGCCTCTTCTGCAGAAAGTCAGCTTTGCAACGGTGCCATCCGCATTGCTGTCGCTCCTCCATTTCCCAACTCAAAGTCCATTACAATGGAAACTCTCTTTGGCACCCGTACTGGGCAGCCCAGCCTTTCAGGTAGTAGAGCACGAACGGTTGGCCTCTGCTCCCACAGCCGAAGAGCCAGGGCAAAAAACTTGAGCTGTGCCTCTTCTGCAGAAAGTCACCTTTGCAACGGTGCCATCCGCATGGCTGTCGCTCCTCCATTTCCCAGCTCAAGGTCCATTACAATGGAACCTCTCTGGCACCCGTGCTGGGCTGCCCAGCATCCCAGGGAGTAGAGCACGAACGGTTGGCCTCTGCTCCCACAGTCGAAGAGCCAGGGCAAAAAGCTTGAGCTGTGCCTCTTCTGCAGAAAGTCAGCTTTGCAACGGTGCCATCCGCATTGCTGTCGCTCCTCGATTTCCCAACTCAAAGTCCATTACAATGGAACCTCTCTGGCACCCGTGCTCGGCTGCCCAGCATCCCAGGGAGTAGAGCACGAACGGTTGGCCTCTGCTCCCACAGCCGAAGAGCCAGGGCAAAAAACTGGAGCTGTGCTTCTTCTGCAGAAAGTCAGCTTTGCAACGGTGCCATCCGCTTTGCTGTCGCTCCTCGATTTCAAAACTCAAAGTCCATTATAATGGAACCTCTGTTTCACCCGTGCTCGACTGCCCAGCATCCCAGGGAGTAGAGCACGAACGGTTGGCCTCTGCTCCCACAGCCGAAGAGCCAGGGCAAAAAACTTGAGCTGTGCCTCTTCTGCAGAAAGTCAGCTTTGCAACGGTGCCATCCGCATCGCTGAGGTTCCTCGATTTCCCAACTCAAAGTCTATTACAATGGAACATCTTTGGCACCCGTGCTCGGGTGCCCAGCATCCCAGGGAGTAGAGCACGAACGGTTGGCCTCTGCTCCCACAGCCGAAGAGTCAAGGCAAAAAACTTGAGCTGTGCCTCTTCTGCAGAAAGTCAGCTTTGCAACGGTGCCATCCGCATTGCTGTCGCTCCTCCATTTCCCAACTCAAAGTCCATTACAATGGAACCTCTTTGGCACCCGTGCTCGGCTGCCCAGCATCCCAGGGAGTAGAGCACGAACGGTTGGCCTCTGCTCCCACAGCCGAAGAGCCAGGGCAAAAAGCTTGAGCTGTGCCTCTTCTGCAGAAAGTCAGCTTTGCAATGGTGCCATCTGCATTGCTGTCGCTCCTCCATTTCCCAACTCAAAGTCCATTACAATGGAACCTCTTTGGCACCCGTGCTGGGCTGCCCAGCCTCCCAGGAGTAGAGCACGAACGGTTGGCCTGTGCTCCCACAGCCGAAGAGCCAGGGCAAAAAACTTGAGCTGTGTCTCTTCTGCAGAAAGTTACCTTTGCAACGGTGCCATCCGCTTTGCGGTAGTTCCTCAATTTCCCAACTCAAAGTCCATTATAATGGAACCTCTGTGGCACCCGTGCTCTGCTGCCCAGCATCCCAGGGAGTAGAGCACGAACGGTTGGCCTCTGCTCCCACAGCCGAAGAGCCAGGGCAAAAAACTTGAGCTGTGCCTCTTCTGCAGAAAGTCACCTTTGCAACGGTGCCATCCTCATTGCTGTCGCTCCTCCATTTCCCAACTCAAAGTCCATTACAATGGAACCTCTTTGGCACCCGTGCCCGGCTGCCCAGCATCCCAGGGAGTAGAGCACGAACAGTTGGCCTCTGCTCCCACAGCCAAGGAGCCAGGGCAAAAAACTTGAGCTGTGCCTCTTCTGCAGAAAGTCAGCTTTGCAACGGTTCCATCCGCATTGCTGTCGCTCCTCGATTTCCCAACTCAAAGTCCATTACAATGGAACCTCTTTGGCACCCGTGCTGGGCTGCCCAGCATCCCAGGGAGTACAGCACGAACGGTTGGCCTCTGCTCCCACAGTCGAAGAGCCAGGGCAAAAAACTTGAGCTGTGCCTCTTCTGCAGAAAGTCACCTTTGCAACGGTGCCATCCGCTTTGTTGTCGCTCCTCCATTTCCCAACTCAAAGTCCATTACAATGGAAACTCTCTGGCACCCGTGCTGGGCAGCCCAGCATCCCAGGGAGTAGAGCACGAACGGCTGGCCTCTGCTCCCACAGCCGAAGAGCCAGGGCAAAAAGCTTGAGCTGTGCCTCTTCTGCAGAAAGTCACCTTTGCAACGATGCCATCCGAATTGCTGTCGCTCCTCCATTTCCCAACTCAAAGTCCATTAAAATGGAACCTCTTTGGCACCCGTGCTGGGCTGCCCAGCATCCCTGGGAAAAGAACACTAACGGTTGGCCTCTGCTCCCACAGCCGAAGAGCCAGGGCAAAAAACTTGAGCTGTACCTCTTCTGCAGAAAGTCAGCTTTGCAACGGTGCCATCCGCATTGCTGAGGTTCCTCGATTTCCCAACTCAAAGTCCATTACAATGGAACCTCTTTGGCACCCGTGCTGGGCTGCCCAGCATCCCAGGGAGGAGAGCACGAACGGCTGGCCTCTGCTCCCACAGCCGAAGAGCCAGGGCAAAAAGCTTGAGCTGTGCCTCTTCTGCAGAAAGTCAGCTTTGCAATGGTGCCATCCGCATTGCTGAGGTTCCTCAATTTCCCAACTCAAAGTCCATTACAATGGAACCTCTTTGGCACCCGTGCTGGGCTGCCCAGCATCCCAGGGAGTAGAGCACGAACGGTTGGCTTCTGCTCCCACAGCCGAAGAGCCAGGGCAAAAAACTTGAGCTCTGCCTCTTCTGCAGAAAGTCACCTTTGCAACGGTGCCATCTGCATTGCTGTCGCTCCTCCATTTCCCAACTCAAAGTCCATTACAATGGAACCTCTGTGGCACCCGTGCTGGGCTGCCCAGCCTCCCAGGAGTAGAGCACGAACGGTTGGCCTGTGCTCCCACAGACGATGAGCCAGGGCAAAAAACTGGAGCTGTGTCTCTTCTGCAGAAAGTTACCTTTGCAACGGTGCCATCCGCTTTGCGGTAGTTCCTCGATTTCCCAACTCAAAGTCCATTATAATGGAACCTCTGTGGCACCCGTGCTCTGCTGCCCAGCATCCCAGGGAGTAGAGCACGAACGGTTGGCCTCTGCTCCCACAGCCGAAGAGCCAGGGCAAAAAACTTGAGCTGTGCCTCTTCTGCAGAAAGTCAGCTTTGCAACGGTGCCATCCTCATTGCTGTCGCTCCTCCATTTCCCAACTCAAAGTCCATTACAATGGAACCTCTTTGGCACCCGTACCCGGCTGCCCAGCATCCCAGGCAGTAGAGCACGAACAGTTGGCCTCTGCTCCCACAGCCAAGGAGCCAGGGCAAAAAACTTGAGCTGTGCCTCTTCTGCAGAAAGTCAGCTTTGCATTGGAGCCATCTGCTTTGCTGTCGCTCCTCGATTTCCCAATTCAAAGTCCATTACAATGGAACCTCTTTGGCACCCGTGCTCGGGTGCCCAGCATCCCAGGGAGTAGAGCACGAACGGTTGGCCTCTACTCCCACAGCCAAAGAGCCAGGGCAAAATACTTGA
Organism: Psittacula echo; assembly: GCF_963264785.1. Lineage (NCBI taxonomy): Eukaryota > Metazoa > Chordata > Aves > Psittaciformes > Psittacidae > Psittacula > Psittacula echo. The sequence continues at coordinate 354,027 of NW_027664159.1, read as the reverse complement.
GCTGTGCCTCTTCTGCAGAAAGTCAGCTTTGCAACGGTGCCATCCGCTTTGTTGTCGCTCCTCCATTTCCCAACTCAAAGTCCATTACAATGGAAACTCTCTGGCACCCGTGCTGGGCAGCCCAGCATCCCAGGGAGTAGAGCACGAACGGCTGGCCTCTGCTCCCACAGCCGAAGAGCCAGGGCAAAAAGCTTGAGCTGTGCCTCTTCTGCAGAAAGTCAGCTTTGCAACGGTGCCATCCGCTTTGTTGTCGCTCCTCCATTTCCCAACTCAAAGTCCATTACAATGGAAACTCTCTGGCACCCGTGCTGGGCAGCCCAGCATCCCAGGGAGTAGAGAACGAACGGTTGGCCTCTGCTCCCACAGCCGAAGAGCCAGGGCAAAAAGCTTGAGCTGTGCCTCTTCTGCAGAAAGTCAGCTTTGCAACGGTGCCATCTGCATTGCTGTCGCTCCTCCATTTCCCAACTCAAAGTACATCACAATGGAACCTCTTTGGCACCCGTGCTGGGCTGCCAAGCATCCCATTGAGTAGAGCACGAACGCTTGGCCTCTGCTCCCACAGCCGAAGAGCCAGGGCAAAAAACATGAGCTCTGCCTCTTCTGCAGAAAGTCAGCTTTGCAACGGTGCCATCCGCATGGCTGTCGCTCCTCCATTTCCCAACTCAAAGTCCATTACAATGGAACCTCTTTGGCACCCGTGCTCGGCTGCCCAGCATCCCAGGGAGTAGAGCACGAACGGTTGGCCTCTGCTCCCACAGCCGAAGAGCCAGGGCAAAAAACTTGAGCTGTGCCTCTTCTGCAGAAAGTCAGCTTTGCAACGGTTCCATCCGCATTGCTGTCGCTCCTCGATTTCACAACTCAAAGTCCATTACAATGGAATCTCTTTGGCACCCGTGCTCGGCTGCCCAGCATCCCAGGGAGTACAGCACGAACGCTTGGCCTCTGCTCCCACAGTCGAAGAGCCAGGGCAAAAAACTTGAGCTGTGCCTCTTCTGCAGAAAGTCACCTTTGCAACGGTGCCATCCGCTTTGTTGTCGCTCCTCCATTTCCCAACTCAAAGTCCATTACAATGGAAACTCTCTGGCACCCGTGCTGGGCAGCCCAGCATCCCAGGGAGTAGAGCACGAACGGCTGGCCTCTGCTCCCACAGCCGAAGAGCCAGGGCAAAAAGCTTGAGCTGTGCCTCTTCTGCAGAAAGTCAGCTTTGCAACGATGCCATCCGCATTGCTGTCGCTCCTCCATTTCCCAACTCAAAGTCCATTAAAATGGAACCTCTTTGGCACCCGTGCTGGGCTGCCCAGCATCCCTGGGAGAAGAACACTAACGGTTGGCCTCTGCTCCCACAGCCGAAGAGCCAGGGCAAAAAACTTGAGCTGTACCTCTTCTGCAGAAAGTCAGCTTTGCAACGGTGCCATCCGCATTGCTGAGGTTCCTCGATTTCCCAACTCAAAGTCCATTACAATGGAACCTCTTTGGCACCCGTGCTGGGCTGCCCAGCATCCCAGGGAGGAGAGCACGAACGGCTGGCCTCTGCTCCCACAGCCGAAGAGCCAGGGCAAAAAGCTTGAGCTGTGCCTCTTCTGCAGAAAGTCAGCTTTGCAATGGTGCCATCCGCATTGCTGAGGTTCCTCAATTTCCCAACTCAAAGTCCATTACAATGGAACCTCTTTGGCACCCGTGCTGGGCTGCCCAGCATCCCAGGGAGTAGAGCACGAACGGTTGGCCTCTGCTCCCACAGCCGAAGAGCCAGGGCAAAAAACTTGAGCTCTGCCTCTTCTGCAGAAAGTCACCTTTGCAACGGTGCCATCTGCATTGCTGTCGCTCTTCCATTTCCCAACTCAAAGTCCATTACAATGGAACCTCTTTGGCACCCGTGCTGGGCAGCCCAGCCTTTCAGGGAGTAGAGCACGAACGGTTGGCCTCTGCTCCCATAGCCGAAGAGCCAGGGCAAAAAACTTGAGCTGTGCCTCTTCTGCAGAAAGTCAGCTTTGCAACGGTGCCATCTGCATTGCTGTCGCTCCTCCATTTCCCAACTCAAAGTCCATTACAATGGAACCTCTGTGGCACCCGTGCTGGGCTGCCCAGCATCCCAGGGATTAGAGCACGAACGCTTGGCCTCTGCTCCCACAGGCGAAGAGCCAGGGCAAAAAACATGAGCTCTGCCTCTTCTGCAGAAAGTCAGCTTTGCAACGGTGCCATCCGCATTGCTGTCGCTCCTCCATTTCCCAACTCAAAGTCCATTACAATGGAACCTCTTTGGCACCCGTGCTGGGCTGCCCAGCCTCCCAGGAGTAGAGCACGAACGGTTGGCCTGTGCTCCCACAGACGATGAGCCAGGGCAAAAAACTGGAGCTGTGTCTCTTCTGCAGAAAGTTACCTTTGCAACGGTGCCATCCGCTTTGCGGTAGTTCCTCGATTTCCCAACTCAAAGTCCATTATAATGGAACCTCTGTGGCACCCGTGCTCGGCTGCCCAGCATCCCAGGGAGTAGAGCACGAACAGTTGGCCTCTGCTCCCACAGCCGAAGAGCCAGGGCAAAAAACTTGAGCTGTGCCTCTTCTGCAGAAAGTCACCTTTGCAACGGTGCCATCCTCATTGCTGTCGCTCCTCCATTTCCCAACTCAAAGTCCATTACAATGGAACCTCTTTGGCACCCGTACCCGGCTGTCCAGCATCCCAGGCAGTAGAGCACGAACAGTTGGCCTCTGCTCCCACAGCCAAGGAGCCAGGGCAAAAAACTTGAGCTCTGCCTCTTCTGCAGAAAGTCACCTTTGCATTGGAGCCATCTGCTTTGCTGTCGCTCCTCGATTTCCCAATTCAAAGTCCATTACAATGGAACCTCTTTGGCACCCGTGCTCGGGTGCCCAGCATCCCAGGGAGTAGAGCACGAACGGTTGGCCTCTGCTCCCACAGCCAAAGAGCCAGGGCAAAATACTTGAGCTGTGCCTCTTCTGCAGAAAGTCAGCTTTGCAACGGTGCCATCCGCTTTGTTGTCGCTCCTCCATTTCCCAACTCAAAGTCCATTACAATGGAAACTCTCTGGCACCCGTGCTGGGCAGCCCAGCATCCCAGGGAGTAGAGCACGAACGGTTGGCCTCTGCTCCCACAGCCGAAGAGCCAGGGCAAAAAGCTTGAGCTGTGCCTCTTCTGCAGAAAGTCACCTTTGCAACGATGCCATCCGCATTGCTGTCGCTCCTCCATTTCCCAACTCAAAGTCCATTAAAATGGAACCTCTTTGGCACCCGTGCTGGGCTGCCCAGCATCCCTGGGAGAAGAACACTAACGGTTGGCCTCTGCTTCCACAGCCGAAGAGCCAGGGCAAAAAACTTGAGCTGTACCTCTTCTGCAGAAAGTCAGCTTTGCAACGGTGCCATCCGCATTGCTGAGGTTCCTCGATTTCCCAACTCAAAGTCCATTACAATGGAACCTCTTTGGCACCCGTGCTGGGCTGCCCAGCATCCCAGGGAGTAGAGCACGAACGGTTGGCCTCTGCTCACACAGCCGAAGAGCCAGGGCAAAAAACTTGAGCTGTGCCTCTTCTTCAGAAAGTCAGCTTTGCAACGGTGCCATCCGCATTGCTGTCGCTCCTCCATTTCCCAACTCAAAGTCCATTACAATGGAACCTCTTTGGCACCCGTGCTCGGCTGCCCAGCATCCCAGGGAGTAGAGCACGAACGGTTGGCCTCTGCTCCCACAGTCGAAGAGCCAGGGCAAAAAACTGGAGCTGTGTCTCTTCTGTAGAAAGTCACCTTTGCAACGGTGCCATCCGCTTTGCTGTCGCTCCTCCATTTCCCAACTCAAAGTCCATTACAATGGAAAAACTCTGGCACCCGTGCTCGACTGCCCAGCATCCCAGGGAGTAGAGCATGAACGGTTGGCCTGTGCTCCCACAGCCGAAGAGCCAGGGCAAAAAACTTGAGCTGTGCCTCTTCTGCAGAAAGTCAGCTTTGCAACGGTGCCATCCGCATTGCTGAGTTTCCTCGATTTCCCAACTCAAAGTCCATTACAATGGAACCTCTTTGGCACCCGTGCTCGGCTGCCCAGCATTCCAGGGAGTAGAGCATGAACGGTTGGCCTCTGTTCCCACAGCCGAAGAGTCAAGGCAAAAAGCTTGAGCTCTGCCTCTTCTGCAGAAAGTCAGCTTTGCAATGGTGCCATCCGCATTGCTGTCGCTCCTCCATTTTCCAGCTCAAAGTCCATTACAATGGAACCTCTTTGGCACCCGTGCTCGGCTGCCCAGCATCCCAGGGAGTAGAGCACGAACGGTTGGCCTCTGCTCCCAGAGCCGAAGAGTCAAGGCAAAAAACTTGAGCTCTGCCTCTTCTGCAGAAAGTCAGCTTGCAACGGTGCCATCCGCATTGCTGAGGTTCCTCGATTTCACAACTCAAAGTCCATTACAATGGAACCTCTCTGGCACCCGTGCTGGGCTGCCCAGCATCCCAGGGAGGAGAGCACGAACGGCTGGCCTCTGCTCCCACAGCCGAAGAGCCAGGGCAAAAAGCTTGAGCTGTGCCTCTTCTGCAGAAAGTCACCTTTGCAATGGTGCCATCCGCATTGCTGAGGTTCCTCAATTTCCCAACTCAAAGTCCATTACAATGGAACCTCTTTGGCACCCGTGCTGGGCTGCCCAGCATCCCAGGGAGTAGAGCACGAACGGCTGGCCTCTGCTCCCACAGCCGAAGAGCCAGGGCAAAAAGCTTGAGCTGTGCCTCTTCTGCAGAAAGTCAGCTTTGCAACGGTGCCATCCGCATTGCTGTCGCTCTTCGATTTCCCAACTCAAAGTCCATTACAATGGAACCTCTGTGGCACCCGTGCTCGGCTGCCCAGCATCCCAGGGAGTAGAGCACGAACGGTTGGCCTCTGCTCCCACAGCCAAAGAGCCAGGGCAAAAAACTTGAGCTCTGCCTCTTCTGCAGAAAGTCAGCTTTGCAACGGTGCCATCCGCATTGCTGTCGCTCCTCGATTTCACAACTCAAAGTCCATTACAATGGAACCTCTTTGGCACCTGTGCTGTGCTGCCCAGCATCCCAGGCAGTAGAGCACGAACGGTTGGCCTCTGCTCCCACAGCCGAAGAGTCAAGGCAAAAAACTTGAGCTGTGCCTCTTCTGCAGAAAGTCAGCTTTGCAACGGTGCCATCCGCATTGCTGTCGCTCCTCCTTTTCCCAACTCAAAGTCCATTACAATGGAAACTCTCTTTGGCACCCGTACTGGGCAGCCCAGCATTTCAGGTAGTAGAGCACGAAAGGTTGGCCTCTGCTCCCACAGCCGAAGAGCCAGGGCAAAAAACTTGAGCTCTGCCTCTTCTGCAGAAAGTCACCTTTGCAACGGTGCCATCTGCATTGCTGTCGCTCCTCCATTTCCCAACTCAAAGTCCATTACAATGGAACCTCTTTGGCACCCGTGCTGGGGTGCACAGCCTCCCAGGGAGTAGAGCACGAACGGTTGGCCTCTGCTCCCACAGCCGAAGAGCCAGGGCAAAAAACTTGAGCTGTGCCTCTTCTGCAGAAAGTCACCTTTGCAACGGTGCCATCCGCATGGCTGTCGCTCCTCCATTTCCCAGCTCAAGGTCCATTACAATGGAACCTCTCTGGCACCCGTGCTGGGCTGCCCAGCATCCCAGGGAGTAGAGCACGAACGGTTGGCCTCTGCTCCCACAGCCGAAGAGCCAGGGCAAAAAGCTTGAGCTGTGCCTCTTCTGCAGAAAGTCAGCTTTGCAACGGTGCCATCCGCATTGCTGAGGTTCCTCGATTTCCCAACTCAAAGTCCATTACAATGGAACCTCTTTGGCACCCGTGCTGGGCTGCCCAGCATCCCAGGGAGTAGAGCACGAACGGTTGGCCTCTGCTCCCACAGCCGAAGAGCCAGGGCAAAAAACTTGAGCTGTGCCTCTTCTGCAGAAAGTCAGCTTTGCAACGGTGCCATCCGCATTGCTGTCGCTCCTCCATTTCCCAACTCAAAGTCCATTACAATGGAACCTCTTTGGCACCCGTGCTGGGCTGCCCAGCATCCCAGGGAGTAGAGCACGAACGGTTGGCCTCTGCTCCCACAGTCGAAGAGCCAGGGCAAAAAACTGGAGCTGTGTCTCTTCTGCAGAAAGTCACCTTTGCAACGGTGCCATCCGCTTTGCTGTCGCTCCTCGATTTCCCAACTCAAAGTCCATTATAATGGAACCTCTGTTTCACCCGTGCTCGGGTGCCCAGCATCCCAGGGAGTAGAGCACGAACGGTTGGCCTCTGCTCCCACAGCCGAAGAGCCAGGGCAAAAAACTTGAGCTGTGCCTCTTCTGCAGAAAGTCAGCTTTGCAACGGTGCCATCCGCACTGCTGTCGCTCCTCCATTTCCCAACTCAAAGTCCATTACAATGGAACCTCTTTGGCACCCGTGCTGGGCTGCCCAGCATCCCAGGCAGTACAGCACGAACGGTTGGCCTCTGCTCCCACAGCCGAAGAGTCAAGGCAAAAAACTTGAGCTGTGCCTCTTCTGCAGAAAGTCAGCTTTGCAACGGTGCCATCCGCATTGCTGTCGCTCCTCCATTTCCCAACTCAAAGTCCATTACAATGGAAACTCTCTTTGGCACCCGTACTGGGCAGCCCAGCCTTTCAGGTAGTAGAGCACGAACGGTTGGCCTCTGCTCCCACAGCCGAAGAGCCAGGGCAAAAAACTTGAGCTGTGCCTCTTCTGCAGAAAGTCACCTTTGCAACGGTGCCATCTGCATTGCTGTCGCTCCTCCATTTCCCAACTCAAAGTCCATTACAATGGAACCTCTGTGGCACCCGTGCTGGGCTGCCCAGCATCCCAGGGAGTAGAGCACGAACGCTTGGCCTCTGCTCCCACAGCCGAAGAGCCAGGGCAAAAAACATGAGCTCTGCCTCTTCTGCAGAAAGTCAGCTTTGCAACGGTGCCATCCGCATGGCTGTCGCTCCTCCATTTCCCAACTCAAAGTCCATTACAATGGAAACTCTCTGGCACCCGTGCTGGGCAGCCCAGCATCCCTGGGAGTAGAGCACGAACGGCTGGCCTCTGCTCCCACAGCCGAAGAGCCAGGGCAAAAAGCTTGAGCTGTGCCTCTTCTGCAGAAAGTCACCTTTGCAACGATGCCATCCGCATTGCTGTCGCTCCTCGATTTCACAACTCAAAGTCCATTAAAATGGAACCTCTTTGGCACCCGTGCTGGGCTGCCCAGCATCCCTGGGAGGAGAACACTAACGGTTGGCCTCTGCTCCCACAGCCGAAGAGCCAGGGCAAAAAACTTGAGCTGTGCCTCTTCTGCAGAAAGTCAGCTTTGCAACGGTGCCATCCGCATTGCTGAGGTTCCTCGATTTCCAAACTCAAAGTCCATTACAATGGAACCTCTTTGGCACCCGTGCTGGGCTGCCCAGCATCCCAGGGAGGAGAGCACGAACGGCTGGCCTCTGCTCCCACAGCCGAAGAGCCAGGGCAAAAAGCTTGAGCTGTGCCTCTTCTGCAGAAAGTCAGCTTTGCAATGGTGCCATCCGCATTGCTGAGGTTCCTCGATTTCCCAACTCAAAGTCCATTACAATGGAACCTCTGTGGCACCCGTGCTGGGCTGCCCAGCATCCCAGGGATTAGAGCACGAACGCTTGGCCTCTGCTCCCACAGCCGAAGAGCCAGGGCAAAAAACATGAGCTCTGCCTCTTCTGCAGAAAGTCAGCTTTGCAACGGTGCCATCCGCATTGCTGTCGCTCCTCCATTTCCCAACTCAAAGTCCATTACAATGGAACCTCTTTGGCACCCGTGCTCGGCTGCCCAGCATCCCAGGGAGTAGAGCACGAACGGTTGGCCTCTGCTCCCACAGCCGAAGAGCCAGGGCAAAAAGCTTGAGCTGTGCCTCTTCTGCAGAAAGTCAGCTTTGCAACGGTGCCATCTGCATTGCTGTCGCTCCTCCATTTCCCAACTCAAAGTCCATTACAATGGAACCTCTTTGGCACCCGTGCTGGGCTGCCCAGCCTCCCAGGAGTAGAGCACGAACGTTTGGCCTGTGCTCCCACAGCCGAAGAGCCAGGGCAAAAAACTGGAGCTGTGTCTCTTCTGCAGAAAGTTACCTTTGCAACGGTGCCATCCGCTTTGCGGTAGTTCCTCGATTTCCCAACTCAAAGTCCATTATAATGGAACCTCTGTGGCACCCGTGCTCTGCTGCCCAGCATCCCAGGGAGTAGAGCACGAACGGTTGGCCTCTGCTCCCACAGCCGAAGAGCCAGGGCAAAAAACTTGAGCTGTGCCTCTTCTGCAGAAAGTCACCTTTGCAACAGTGCCATCCTCATTGCTGTCGCTCCTCCATTTCCCAACTCAAAGTCCATTACAATGGAACCTCTTTGGCACCCGTGCCCGGCTGCCCAGCATCCCAGGCAGTAGAGCACGAACAGTTGGCCTCTGCTCCCACAGCCAAGGAGCCAGGGCAAAAAACTTGAGCTGTGCCTCTTCTGCAGAAAGTCAGCTTTGCAACGGTTCCATCCGCATTGCTGTCGCTCCTCGATTTCACAACTCAAAGTCCATTACAATGGAACCTCTTTGGCACCCGTGCTCGGCTGCCCAGCATCCCAGGGAGTACAGCACGAACGGTTGGCCTCTGCTCCCACAGTCGAAGAGCCAGGGCAAAAAACTTGAGCTGTGCCTCTTCTGCAGAAAGTCACCTTTGCAACGGTGCCATCCGCTTTGTTGTCGCTCCTCCATTTCCCAACTCAAAGTCCATTACAATGGAAACTCTCTGGCACCCGTGCTGGGCAGCCCAGCATCCCAGGGAGTAGAGCACGAACGGCTGGCCTCTGCTCCCACAGCCGAAGAGCCAGGGCAAAAAACTTGAGCTGTGCCTCTTCTGCAGAAAGTCACCTTTGCAACGATGCCATCCGCATTGCTGTCGCTCCTCCATTTCCCAACTCAAAGTCCATTAAAATGGAACCTCTTTGGCACCCGTGCTGGGCTGCCCAGCATCCCTGGGAGAAGAACACTAACGGTTGGCCTCTGCTCCCACAGCCGAAGAGCCAGGGCAAAAAACTTGAGCTGTACCTCTTCTGCAGAAAGTCAGCTTTGCAACGGTGCCATCCGCATTGCTGAGGTTCCTCGATTTCCCAACTCAAAGTCCATTACAATGGAACCTCTTTGGCACCCGTGCTGGGCTGCCCAGCATCCCAGGGAGGAGAGCACGAACGGTTGGCCTCTGCTCCCACAGCCGAAGAGCCAGGGCAAAAAGCTTGAGCTGTGCCTCTTCTGCAGAAAGTCAGCTTTGCAATGGTGCCATCCGCATTGCTGAGGTTCCTCAATTTCCCAACTCAAAGTCCATTACAATGGAACCTCTTTGGCACCCGTGCTGGGCTGCCCAGCATCCCAGGGAGTAGAGCACGAACGGTTGGCTTCTGCTCCCACAGCCGAAGAGGCAGGGCAAAAAACTTGAGCTCTGCCTCTTCTGCAGAAAGTCACCTTTGCAACGGTGCCATCTGCATTGCTGTCGCTCTTACATTTCCCAACTCAAAGTCCATTACAATGGAACCTCTTTGGCACCCGTGCTGGGCAGCCCAGCCTTTCAGGGAGTAGAGCACGAACGGTTGGCCTCTGCTCCCATAGCCGAAGAGCCAGGGCAAAAAACTTGAGCTGTGCCTCTTCTGCAGAAAGTCAGCTTTGCAACGGTGCCATCTGCATTGCTGTCGCTCCTCCATTTCCCAACTCAAAGTCCATTACAATGGAACCTCTGTGGCACCCGTGCTGGGCTGCCCAGCTTCCCAGGGATTAGAGCACGAACGCTTGGCCTCTGCTCCCACAGGCGAAGAGCCAGGGCAAAAAACATGAGCTCTGCCTCTTCTGCAGAAAGTCAGCTTTGCAACGGTGCCATCAGCATTGCTGTCGCTCCTCCATTTCCCAACTCAAAGTCCATTACAATGGAACCTCTTTGGCACCCGTGCTCGGCTGCCCAGCATCCCAGGGAGTAGAGCACGAACGGTTGGCCTCTGCTCCCACAGCCGAAGAGCCAGGGCAAAAAGCTTGAGCTGTGCCTCTTCTGCAGAAAGTCAGCTTTGCAACGGTGCCATCTGCATTGCTGTCGCTCCTCCATTTCCCAACTCAAAGTCCATTACAATGGAACCTCTTTGGCACCCGTGCTGGGCTGCCCAGCCTCCCAGGAGTAGAGCACGAACGGTTGGCCTGTGCTCCCACAGACGATGAGCCAGGGCAAAAAACTGGAGCTGTGTCTCTTCTGCAGAAAGTTACCTTTGCAACGGTGCCATCCGCTTTGCGGTAGTTCCTCGATTTCCCAACTCAAAGTCCATTATAATGGAACCTCTGTGGCACCCGTGCTCTGCTGCCCAGCATCCCAGGGAGTAGAGCACGAACGGTTGGCCTCTGCTCCCACAGCCGAAGAGCCAGGGCAAAAAACTTGAGCTCTGCCTCTTCTGCAGAAAGTCACCTTTGCAACGGTGCCATCCTCATTGCTGTCGCTCCTCCATTTCCCAACTCAAAGTTCATTACAATGGAACCTCTTTGGCACCCGTACCCGGCTGTCCAGCATCCCAGGCAGTAGAGCACGAACAGTTGGCCTCTGCTCCCACAGCCAAGGAGCAAGGGCAAAAAACTTGAGCTGTGCCTCTTCTGCAGAAAGTCAGCTTTGCATTGGAGCCATCTGCTTTGCTGTCGCTCCTCGATTTCCCAATTCAAAGTCCATTACAATGGAACCTCTTTGGCACCCGTGCTCGGGTGCCCAGCATCCCAGGGAGTAGAGCACGAACGGTTGGCCTCTACTCCCACAGCCAAAGAGCCAGGGCAAAATACTTGAGCTGTGCCTCTTCTGCAGAAAGTCAGCTTTGCAACGGTGCCATCCGCTTTGTTGTCGCTCCTCCATTTCCCAACTCAAAGTCCATTACAATGGAAACTCTCTGGCACCCGTGCTGGGCAGCCCAGCATCCCAGGGAGTAGAGCACGAACGGCTGGCCTCTGCTCCCACAGCCGAAGAGCCAGGGCAAAAAGCTTGAGCTGTGCCTCTTCTGCAGAAAGTCAGCTTTGCAACGATGCCATCCGCATTGCTGTCGCTCCTCCATTTCCCAACTCAAAGTCCATTAAAATGGAACCTCTTTGGCACCCGTGCTGGGCTGCCCAGCATCCCTGGGAGAAGAACACTAACGGTTGGCCTCTGCTTCCACAGCCGAAGAGCCAGGGCAAAAAACTTGAGCTGTACCTCTTCTGCAGAAAGTCAGCTTTGCAACGGTGCCATCCGCATTGCTGAGGTTCCTCGATTTCCCAACTCAAAGTCCATTACAATGGAACCTCTTTGGCACCCGTGCTGGGCTGCCCAGCATCCCAGGGAGGAGAGCACGAACGGCTGGCCTCTGCTCCCACAGCCGAAGAGCCAGGGCAAAAAACTTGAGCTGTGCCTCTTCTGCAGAAAGTCAGCTTTGCAATGGTGCCATCCGCATTGCTGAGGTTCCTCAATTTCCCAACTCAAAGTCCATTACAATGGAACCTCTTTGGCACCCGTGCTGGGCTGCCCAGCATCCCAGGGAGTAGAGCACGAACGGTTGGCGTCTGCTCCCACAGCCGAAGAGCCAGGGCAAAAAACTTGAGCTGTGCCTCTTCTGCAGAAAGTCACCTTTGCAACGGTGCCATCTGCATTGCTGTCGCTCTTCCATTTCCCAACTCAAAGTCCATTACAATGGAACCTCTTTGGCACCCGTGCTGGGCTGCCCAGCATCCCAGGCAGTAGAGCACGAACAGTTGGCCTGTGCTCCCACAGCCAAGGAGCCAGGGCAAAAAACTTGAGCTGTGCCTCTTCTGCAGAAAGTCAGCTTTGCAATGGAGCCATCTGCTTTGCTGTCGCTCCTCGATTTCCCAATTAAAAGTCCATTACAATGGAACCTCTTTGGCACCCGTGCTCGGGTGCCCAGCATCCCAGGCAGTAGAGCACGAACGGTTGGCCTCTGCTCCCACAGCCAAAGAGCCAGGGCAAAATACTTGAGCTGTGCCTCTTCTGCAGAAAGTCAGCTTTGCAACGGTGCCATCCGCATTGCTGAGGTTCCTCGAATTCACAACTCAAAGTCCATTACAATGGAACCTCTCTGGCACCCGTGCTCGGCTGCCCAGCCTCCCAGGGAGTAGAGCACGAACGGTTGGCCTGTGCTCCCACAGCCGAAGAGCCAGGGCAAAAATCTTGAGCTGTGCCTCTTCTGCAGAAAGTCAGCTTTGCAACGGTGCCATCCGCATTGCTGTCGCTCCTCCATTTCCCAGCTCAAGGTCCATTACAATGGAAACTCTCTTTGGCACCCGTGCTGGGCTGCCCAGCATCCCAGGGAGTAGAGCACGAACGGTTGGCCTCTGCTCCCACAGTCGAAGAGCCAGGGCAAAAAGCTTGAGCTGTGCCTCTTCTGCAGAAAGTCACCTTTGCAACGGTGCCATCCGCATTGCTGTCGCTCCTCCATTTCCCAACTCAAAGTCCATTACAATGGAACCTCTGTGGCACCCGTGCTCGGCTGCCCAGCATCCCAGGGATTAGAGCACGAACGCTTGGCCTCTGCTCCCACAGTCGAAGAGCCAGAGCAAAAAACTTGAGCTCTGCCTCTTCTGCAGAAAGTCAGCTTTGCAACGGTGCCATCAGCATTGCTGTCGCTCCTCCATTTCCCAACTCAAAGTCCATTACAATGGAACCTCTTTGGCACCCGTGCTCGGCTGCCCAGCATCCCAGGCAGTAGAGGACGAACGGTTGGCCTCTGCTCCCACAGCCGAAGAGCCAGGGCAAAATACTTGAGCTGTGCCTCTTCTGCAGAAAGTCAGCTTTGCAACAGTGCCATCTGCATTGCTGTCGCTCCTCCATTTCCCAACTCAAAGTCCATTACAATGGAACCTCTTTGGCACCCGTGCTGGGCTGCCCAGCCTCCCAGGAGTAGAGCACGAACGGTTGGCCTGTGCTCCCACAGACGATGAGCCAGGGCAAAAAGCTTGAGCTGTGTCTCTTCTGCAGAAAGTTACCTTTGCAACGGAGCCATCCGCTTTGCGGTAGTTCCTCGATTTCCCAACTCAAAGTCCATTATAATGGAACCTCTGTGGCACCCGTGCTCGGCTGCCCAGCATCCCAGGGAGTAGAGCACGAACGGTTGGCCTCTGCTCCCACAGCCGAAGAGCCAGGGCAAAAAACTTGAGCTGTGCCTCTTCTGCAGAAAGTCAGCTTTGCAACGGTGCCATCCTCATTGCTGTCGCTCCTCCATTTCCCAACTCAAAGTCCATTACAATGGAACCTCTTTGGCACCCGTGCCCGGCTGCCCAGCATCCCAGGCAGTAGAGCACGAACAGTTGGCCTGTGCTCCCACAGCCAAGGAGCCAGGGCAAAAAACTTGAGCTGTGCCTCTTCTGCAGAAAGTCAGCTTTGCAATGGTGCCATCTGCTTTGCTGTCGCTCCTCGATTTCCCAATTCAAAGTCCATTACAATGGAACCTCTTTGGCACCCGTGCCCGGCTGCCCAGCATCCCAGGGAGTAGAGCACGAACGGTTGGCCTCTGCTCCCACAGCCAAAGAGCCAGGGCAAAATACTTGAGCTGTGCCTCTTCTGCAGAAAGTCAGCTTTGCAACGGTGCCATCCGCATTGCTGAGGTTCCTCGATTTCCCAACTCAAAGTCCATTACAATGGAAACTCTCTGGCACCCGTGCTCTGCTGCCCAGCATCCCAGGGAGTAGAGCACGAACGGTTAGCCTCTGCTCCCACAGCCGAAGAGCCAGGGCAAAAAGCTTGAGCTGTGCCTCTTCTGCAGAAAGTCAGCTTTGCAACGGTGCCATCCGCACTGCTGTCGCTCCTCGATTTCCCAACTCAAAGTCTATTACAATGGAACCTCTGTGGCACCCGTGCTGGGCAGCCCAGCATCCCACTGAGTAGAGCAAGAACGGTTGGCCTCTGCTCCCACAGACGAAGAGCCAGGGCAAAAAGCTTGAGCTGTGCCTCCTCTGCAGAAAGTCAGCTTTGCAACGGTGACATCCGCTTTGCTGTCGCTCTTCGATTTCCCAACTCAAAGTCCATTACAATGGAACATCTTTGGCACCCGTGCTCGGGTGCCCAGCATCCCAGGGAGTAGAGCACGAACGGTTGGCCTCTGCTCCCACAGCCGAAGAGCCAGGGGAAAAAACTTGAGCTGTGCCTCTTCTGCAGAAAGTCAGCTTTGCAACGGTGCCATCCGCACTGCTGTCACTCCTCGATTTCCCAACTCAAAGTCCATTACAATGGAATCTCTTTGGCACCCGTGCTCGGCTGCCCAGCCTCCCAGGGAGTAGAGCACGAACGGTTGGCCTGTGCTCCCACAGCCGAAGAGCCAGGGCAAAAAACTTGAGCTGTGCCTCTTCTGCAGAAAGTCACCTTTGCAACGGTGCCAACCGCATTGCTGTCGCTCCTCGATTTCCCAACTCAAAGTCCATTACAATGGAACATCTTGGCACCCGTGCTCGCCTGCCCAGCATCCCAGGGAGTAGAGCACGAACGGTTGGCCTCTGCTCCCACAGCCGAAGAGTCAAAGCAAAATACTTGAGCTGTGCCTCTTCTGCAGAAAGTCACCTTTGCAACAGTGCCATCTGCATTGCTGTCGCTCCTCCATTTCCCAACTCAAAGTCCATTACAATGGAACCTCTTTGGCACCCGTGCTGGGCTGCCCAGCATCCCAGGGAGTAGAGCACGAACGGTTGGCCTCTGCTCCCACAGCCAAAGAGCCAGGGCAAAAAACTTGAGCTGTGTCTCTTCTGCAGAAAGTCACCTTTGCAACGGTGCCATCCGCATTGCTGAGGTTCCTCGATTTCACAACTCAAAGTCCATTACAATGGAACCTCTTTGGCACCCGTGCTGGGCTGCCCAGCATCCCAGGGAGTAGAGCACGAACGGTTGGCCTGTGCTCCCACAGCCAAGGAGCCAGGGCAAAAAACTTGAGCTGTGCCTCTTCTGCAGAAAGTCAGCTTTGCAACGGTGCCATCCGCTTTGAGGTCGTTCCTCGATTTCACAACTCAAAGTCCATTATAATGGAACCTCTCTGGCACCCGTGCTGGGCTGCACAGCATCCCAGGGAGGAGAGCACGAACGGCTGGCCTCTGCTCCCACAGCCGAAGAGCCAGGGCAAAAAGCTTGAGCTGTGCCTCTTCTGCAGAAAGTCAGCTTTGCAATGGTGCCATCCGCATTGCTGAGCTTCCTCAATTTCCCAACTCAAAGTCCATTACAATGGAACCTCTTTGGCACCCGTGCTGGGCTGCCCAGCATCCCAGTGAGTAGAGCACGAACGGCTGGCCTCTGCTCCCACAGCCGAAGAGCCAGGGCAAAAAACTTGAGCTGTGCCTCTTCTGCAGAAAGTCAGCTTTGCAACGGTGCCATCCGCATTGCTGTCGCTCCTCCATTTCCCAACTCAAAGTCCATTACAATGGAAACTCTCTTTGGCACCCGTGCAGGGCTGCCCAGCCTCCCAGGGAGTAGAGCACGAACGGTTGGCCTCTGCTCCCACAGACGAAGAGCCAGGGCAAAAAACTGGAGCTGTGTCTCTTCTGCAGAAAGTTACCTTTGCAACGGTGCCATCCGCTTTGCGGTCGTTCCTCGATTTCCCAACTCAAACTCCATTATAATGGAACCTCTCTGGCACCCGTGCTGGGCTGCCCAGAATCCCAGGGAGTAGAACACTAACGGTTGGCCTCTGCTCCCACAGCCAAAGAGCCAGGGCAAAAAACTTGAGCTGTGCCTCTTCTGCAGAAAGTCAGCTTTGCAACGGTGCCATCCACATTGCTGTCGCTCCTCCATTTCCCAGCTCAAAGTCCATTACAATGGAACCTCTTTGGCACCCGTGCTGGGCTGCCCAGCATCCCAGGGAGTAGAGCACGAACAGTTGGCCTGTGCTCCCACAGCCAAGGAGCCAGGGCAAAAAACTTGAGCTGTGCCTCTTCTGCAGAAAGTCAGCTTTGCAACGGTGCCATCCGCTTTGCTGTCGCTCCTCGATTTCACAACTCAAAGTCCATTACAATGGAACCTCTTTGGCACCCGTGCCCGGCTGCCCAGCATCCCAGGGAGTAGAGCACGAACGGTTGGCCTCTGCTCCCACAGCCAAAGAGTCAGGGCAAAAAACTTGAGCTGTGCCTCTTCTGCAGAAAGTCAGCTTTGCAACGGTGCCATCCGCACTGCTGTCGCTCCTCGATTTCCCAACTCAAAGTCCATTACAATGGAATCTCTTTGGCACCCGTGCTCGGCTGCCCAGCATCCCAGGCAGTACAGCACGAACGGTTGGCCTCTGCTCCCACAGCCGAAGAGTCAAGGCAAAAAACTTGAGCTGTGCCTCTTCTGCAGAAAGTCACCTTTGCAACGGTGCCATCCGCATGACTGTCGCTCCTCCATTTCCCAGCTCAAGGTCCATTACAATGGAACCTCTCTGGCACCCGTGCTCGGCTGCCCAGCATCCATGGGAGGAGAGCACGAACAGTTGGCCTCTGCTTCCACAGCCGAAGAGCCAGGGCAAAAAACTTGAGCTCTGCCTCTTCTGCAGAAAGTCACCTTTGCAACGGTGCCATCCGCATTGCTGTCGCTCCTCGATTTCCCAACTCAAAGTCCATTACAATGGAACATCTTGGCACCCGTGCTCGCCTGCCCAGCATCCCAGGGAGTAGAGCACGAACGGTTGGCCTCTGCTACCACAGCCAAAGAGTCAAAGCAAAATACTTGAGCTGTGCCTCTTCTGCAGAAAGTCACCTTTGCAACGGTGCCATCCGCATTGCTGAGGTTCCTCGATTTCACAACTCAAAGTCCATTAAAATGGAACCTCTCTGGCACCCGTGCTGGGCTGCCCAGCATCCCAGGCAGTAGAGCACGAACGCTTGGCCTCTGCTCCCACAGCCGAAGAGCCAGGGCAAAAAACATGAGCTCTGCCTCTTCTGCAGAAAGTCAGCTTTGCAACGGTGCCATCCTCATTGCTGTCGCTCCTCCATTTTCCAACTCAAAGTCCATTACAATGGAACCTCTTTGGCACCCGTGCCCGGCTGCCCAGCTTCCCAGGCAGTAGAGCACGAACAGTTGGCCTCTGCTCCCACAGCCAAGGAGCCAGGGCAAAAAACTTGAGCTGTGCCTCTTCTGCAGAAAGTCAGCTTTGCAACGGTGCCATCCGCACTGCTGTCGCTCCTCGATTTCACAACTCAAAGTCCATTACAATGGAACCTCTTTGGCACCTGTGCTGGGCTGCCCAGCATCCCAGGGAGTAGAGCACGAACGGTTGGCCTCTGCTCCCACAGCCAAGGAGCCAGGGCAAAAAACTTGAGCTGTGCCTCTTCTGCAGAAAGTCAGCTTTGCAACGGTGCCATCCGCTTTGCTGTCGCTCCTCGATTTCCCAACTCAAAGTCCATTATAATGGAACCTCTTTGGCACCCGTGCTCGGCTGCCCAGCATCCCAGGCAGTAGAGCACGAACAGTTGGCCTCTGCTCCCACAGCCAAAGAGCCAGGGCAAAAAACTTGAGCTGTACCTCTTCTGCAGAAAGTCAGCTTTGCAACGGTGCCATCCGCATTGCTGAGGTTCCTCGATTTCCCAACTCAAAGTCCATTACAATGGAACCTCTTTGGCACCCGTGCAGGGCTGCCCAGCATCCCAGGGAGTAGAGCACGAACGCTTGGCCTCTGCTCCCACAGCCAAAGAGCCAGGGCAAAAAACTTGAGCTGTGCCTCTTCTGCAGAAAGTCAGCTTTGCAACGGTGCCATCCGCACTGCTGTCGCTCCTCCATTTCCCAACTCAAAGTCCATTACAATGGAACCTCTTTGGCACCCGTGCTGGGCTGCCCAGCATACCAGGCAGAAGAGCACGAACGGTTGGCCTCTGCTCCCACAGCCAAAGAGTCAAGGCAAAAAACTTGAGCTGTGCCTCTTCTGCAGAAAGTCACCTTTGCAACGGTGCCATCCGCATTGCTGTCGCTCCTCCATTTCCCAGCTCAAAGTCCATTACAATGGAAACTCTCTTTGGCACCCGTGCTGGGCTGCCCAGCATCCCAGGGAGTAGAGCACGAACAGTTGGCCTCTGCTCCCACAGCCAAGCAGCCAGGGCAAAAAACTTGAGCTGTGCCTCTTCTGCAGAAAGTCAGCTTTGCAACGGTGCCATCCGCTTTGCGGTCGTTCCTCGATTTCCCAACTCAAAGTCCATTACAATGGAACCTCTTTGGCACCCGTGCTGGGCTGCCCAGCATCCCAGGGAGTAGAGCACGAACGGTTGGCCTCTGCTCCCACAGCCAAGGAGCCAGGGCAAAAAGCTTGAGCTGTGCCTCTTCTGCAGAAAGTCAGCTTTGCAACGGTGCCATTTGCATTGCTGTCGCTCCTCGATTTCCCAACTCAAAGTCCATTACAATGGAACCTCTTTGGCACCCGTGCTCGGCTGCCCAGCATCCCAGGGAGTAGAGCACGAACAGTTGGCCTGTGCTCCCACAGCCAAGGAGCCAGGGCAAAAAACTTGAGCTGTACCTCTTCTGCAGAAAGTCAGCTTTGCAACGGTGCCATCCGCTTTGCTGTCGCTCCTCGATTTCACAACTCAAAGTCCATTACAATGGAACCTCTTTGGCACCCGTGCAGGGCTGCCCAGCATCCCAGGGAGTAGAGCACGAACGGTTGGCCTCTGCTCCCACAGCCAAAGAGTCAGGGCAAAAAACTTGAGCTGTGCCTCTTCTGCAGAAAGTCAGCTTTGCAACGGTGCCATCCGCACTGCTGTCGCTCCTCGATTTCCCAACTCAAAGTCCATTACAATGGAATCTCTTTGGCACCCGTGCTCGGCTGCCCAGCATCCCAGGCAGTACAGCACGAACGGTTGGCCTCTGCTCCCACAGCCGAAGAGTCAAGGCAAAAAACTTGAGCTGTGCCTCTTCTGCAGAAAGTCACCTTTGCAACGGTGCCATCCGCATGACTGTCGCTCCTCCATTTCCCAGCTCAAGGTCCATTACAATGGAACCTCTCTGGCACCCGTGCTCGGCTGCCCAGCATCCATGGGAGGAGAGCACGAACAGTTGGCCTCTGCTTCCACAGCCGAAGAGCCAGGGCAAAAAACTTGAGCTGTGCCTCTTCTGCAGAAAGTCAGCTTTGCAACGGTGCCATCCGCATTGCTGTCGCTCCTCGATTTCCCAACTCAAAGTCCATTACAATGGAACATCTTGGCACCCGTGCTCGCCTGCCCAGCATCCCAGGGAGTAGAGCACGAACGGTTGGCCTCTGCTACCACAGCCGAAGAGTCAAAGCAAAATACTTGAGCTGTGCCTCTTCTGCAGAAAGTCACCTTTGCAACGGTGCCATCCGCATTGCTGAGGTTCCTCGATTTCACAACTCAAAGTCCATTAAAATGGAACCTCTCTGGCACCCGTGCTGGGCTGCCCAGCATCCCAGGCAGTAGAGCACGAACGCTTGGCCTCTGCTCCCACAGCCGAAGAGCCAGGGCAAAAAACATGAGCTCTGCCTCTTCTGCAGAAAGTCAGCTTTGCAACGGTGCCATCCTCATTGCTGTCGCTCCTCCATTTTCCAACTCAAAGTCCATTACAATGGAACCTCTTTGGCACCCGTGCCCGGCTGCCCAGCTTCCCAGGCAGTAGAGCACGAACAGTTGGCCTCTGCTCCCACAGCCAAGGAGCCAGGGCAAAAAACTTGAGCTGTGCCTCTTCTGCAGAAAGTCAGCTTTGCAACGGTGCCATCCGCACTGCTGTCGCTCCTCGATTTCACAACTCAAAGTCCATTACAATGGAACCTCTTTGGCACCTGTGCTGGGCTGCCCAGCATCCCAGGGAGTAGAGCACGAACGGTTGGCCTCTGCTCCCACAGCCAAGGAGCCAGGGCAAAAAACTTGAGCTGTGCCTCTTCTGCAGAAAGTCAGCTTTGCAACGGTGCCATCCGCTTTGCTGTCGCTCCTCGATTTCCCAACTCAAAGTCCATTATAATGGAACCTCTTTGGCACCTGTGCTCGGCTGCCCAGCATCCCAGGGAGTAGAGCACGAACAGTTGGCCTCTGCTCCCACAGCCAAAGAGCCAGGGCAAAAAACTTGAGCTGTACCTCTTCTGCAGAAAGTCAGCTTTGCAACGGTGCCATCCGCATTGCTGAGGTTCCTCGATTTCCCAACTCAAAGTCCATTACAATGGAACCTCTTTGGCACCCGTGCAGGGCTGCCCAGCATCCCAGGCAGTAGAGCACGAACGCTTGGCCTCTGCTCCCACAGCCAAAGAGCCAGGGCAAAAAACTTGAGCTGTGCCTCTTCTGCAGAAAGTCAGCTTTGCAACGGTGCCATCCGCACTGCTGTCGCTCCTCCATTTCCCAACTCAAAGTCCATTACAATGGAACCTCTTTGGCACCCGTGCTGGGCTGCCCAGCATACCAGGCAGAAGAGCACGAACGGTTGGCCTCTGCTCCCACAGCCAAAGAGTCAAGGCAAAAAACTTGAGCTGTGCCTCTTCTGCAGAAAGTCACCTTTGCAACGGTGCCATCCGCATTGCTGTCGCTCCTCCATTTCCCAGCTCAAAGTCCATTACAATGGAAACTCTCTTTGGCACCCGTGCTGGGCTGCCCAGCATCCGAGGGAGTAGAGCACGAACAGTTGGCCTCTGCTCCCACAGCCAAGCAGCCAGGGCAAAAAACTTGAGCTGTGCCTCTTCTGCAGAAAGTCAGCTTTGCAACGGTGCCATCCGCTTTGCGGTCGTTCCTCGATTTCCCAACTCAAAGTCCATTACAATGGAACCTCTTTGGCACCCGTGCTGGGCTGCCCAGCATCCCAGGGAGTAGAGCACGAACGGTTGGCCTCTGCTCCCACAGCCAAGGAGCCAGGGCAAAAAGCTTGAGCTGTGCCTCTTCTGCAGAAAGTCAGCTTTGCAACGGTGCCATTTGCATTGCTGTCGCTCCTCGATTTCCCAACTCAAAGTCCATTACAATGGAACCTCTTTGGCACCCGTGCTCGGCTGCCCAGCATCCCAGGCAGAAGAGCACGAACGGTTGGCCTCTGCTCCCACAGCCAAAGAGTCAAGGCAAAAAACTGGAGCTGTGCCTCTTCTGCAGAAAGTCAGCTTTGCAACGGTGCCATCCTCATTGCTGTCGCTCCTCCATTTCCCAACTCAAAGTCCATTACAATGGAAACTCTCTTTGGCACCCGTGCAGGGCTGCCCAGCATCCCAGGCAGTAGAGCACGAACAGTTGGCCTCTGCTCCCACAGCCAAGGAGCCAGGGCAAAAAACTTGAGCTGTGCCTCTTCTGCAGAAAGTCAGCTTTGCAACGGTGCCATCCGCATTGCTGTCACTCCTCCATTTCCCAACTCAAAGTCCATTACAATGGAACCTCTTTAGCACCCGTGCTGGGCTGCCCAGCATCCCAGGGAGTAGAGCACGAACGCTTGGCCTCTGCTCCCACAGCCGAAGAGCCAGGGCAAAAAACATGAGCTCTGCCTCTTCTGCAGAAAGTCAGCTTTGCAACGGTGCCATCCTCATTGCTGTCGCTCCTCCATTTTCCAACTCAAAGTCCATTACAATGGAACCTCTCTGGCACCCGTGCTGGGCTGCCCAGCATCCCAGGCAGTAGAGCACGAACAGTTGGCCTGTGCTCCCACAGCCAAGGAGCCAGGGCAAAAAACTTGAGCTGTGCCTCTTCTGCAGAAAGTCAGCTTTGCAACGGTGCCATCCGCACTGCTGTCGCTCCTCGATTTCACAACTCAAAGTCCATTACAATGGAACCTCTTTGGCACCTGTGCTGGGCTGCCCAGCATCCCAGGGAGTAGAGCACGAACGGTTGGCCTCTGCTCCCACAGCCAAGGAGCCAGGGCAAAAAACTTGAGCTGTGCCTCTTCTTCAGAAAGTCAGCTTTGCAACGGTGCCATCCGCTTTGCTGTCGCTCCTCGATTTCCCAACTCAAAGTCCATTATAATGGAACCTCTTTGGCACCCGTGCTGGGCTGCCCAGCATCCCAGGGAGTAGAGCACGAACGGTTGGCCTCTGCTCCCACAGCCAAAGAGCCAGGGCAAAAAACTTGAGCTGTACCTCTTCTGCAGAAAGTCAGCTTTGCAACGGTGCCATCCGCATTGCTGAGGTTCCTCGATTTCCCAACTCAAAGTCCATTACAATGGAACCTCTTTGGCACCCGTGCAGGGCTGCCCAGCATCCCAGGGAGTAGAGCACGAACGGTTGGCCTCTGCTCCCACAGCCAAAGAGCCAGGGCAAAAAACTTGAGCTGTGCCTCTTCTGCAGAAAGTCAGCTTTGCAACGGTGCCATCCGCACTGCTGTCGCTCCTCCATTTCCCAACTCAAAGTCCATTACAATGGAACCTCTTTGGCACCCGTGCTCGGCTGCCCAGCATCCCAGGCAGAAGAGCACGAACGGTTGGCCTCTGCTCCCACAGCCAAAGAGTCAAGGCAAAAAACTGGAGCTGTGCCTCTTCTGCAGAAAGTCACCTTTGCAACGGTGCCATCCGCATTGCTGTCGCTCCTCCATTTCCCAGCTCAAAGTCCATTACAATGGAAACTCTCTTTGGCACCCGTGCTGGGCTGCCCAGCATCCCAGGCAGTAGAGCACGAACAGTTGGCCTCTGCTCCCACAGCCAAGCAGCCAGGGCAAAAAACTTGAGCTGTGCCTCTTCTGCAGAAAGTCAGCTTTGCAACGGTGCCATCCGCTTTGCGGTCGTTCCTCCATTTCCCAACTCAAAGTCCATTACAATGGAACCTCTTTGGCACCCGTGCTGGGCTGCCCAGCATCCCAGGGAGTAGAGCACGAACGGTTGGCCTCTGCTCCCACAGCCAAGGAGCCAGGGCAAAAAGCTTGAGCTGTGCCTCTTCTGCAGAAAGTCAGCTTTGCAACGGTGCCATCCGCATTGCTGTCACTCCTCCATTTCCCAACTCAAAGTCCATTACAATGGAACATCTTTGGCACCCGTGCTCGGCTGCCCAGCATCCCAGGCAGAAGAGCACGAACGGTTGGCCTCTGCTCCCACAGCCAAAGAGTCAAGGCAAAAAACTGGAGCTGTGCCTCTTCTGCAGAAAGTCAGCTTTGCAACGGTGCCATCCGCATTGCTGTCGCTCCTCCATTTCCCAACTCAAAGTCCATTACAATGGAAACTCTCTTTGGCACCCGTGCTGGGCTGCCCAGCATCCCAGGCAGTAGAGCACGAACAGTTGGCCTCTGCTCCCACAGCCAAGCAGCCAGGGCAAAAAACTTGAGCTGTGCCTCTTCTGCAGAAAGTCAGCTTTGCAACGGTGCCATCCGCATTGCTGTCACTCCTCCATTTCCCAACTCAAAGTCCATTACAATGGAACCTCTTTAGCACCCGTGCTGGGCTGCCCAGCCTCCCAGGAGTAGAGCACGAACGGTTGGCCTGTGCTCCCACAGACGATGAGCCAGGGCAAAAAGCTTGAGCTGTGTCTCTTCTGCAGAAAGTTACCTTTGCAACGGAGCCATCCGCTTTGCGGTAGTTCCTCGATTTCCCAACTCAAAGTCCATTATAATGGAACCTCTGTGGCACCCGTGCTCGGCTGCCCAGCATCCCAGGCAGTAGAGCACGAACGGTTGGCCTCTTCTCCCACAGCCGAAGAGCCAGGGCAAAAAACTTGAGCTGTGCCTCTTCTGCAGAAAGTCAGCTTTGCAACGGTGCCATCCTCATTGCTGTCGCTCCTCCATTTCCCAACTCAAAGTCCATTACAATGGAACCTCTTTGGCACCCGTGCCCGGCTGCCCAGCATCCCAGGCAGTAGAGCACGAACAGTTGGCCTGTGCTCCCACAGCCAAGGAGCCAGGGCAAAAAACTTGAGCTGTGCCTCTTCTGCAGAAAGTCAGCTTTGCAATGGTGCCATCTGCTTTGCTGTCGCTCCTCGATTTCCCAATTCAAAGTCCATTACAATGGAAACTCTTTGGCACCCGTGCTGGGCTGCCCAGCATCCCAGGGAGTAGAGCACGAACGGTTGGCCTCTGCTCCCACAGCCAAAGAGCCAGGGCAAAATACTTGAGCTGTGCCTCTTCTGCAGAAAGTCAGCTTTGCAACGGTGCCATCCGCATTGCTGAGGTTCCTCGATTTCCCAACTCAAAGTCCATTACAATGGAAACTCTCTGGCACCCGTGCTCTGCTGCCCAGCATCCCAGGGAGTAGAGCACGAACGGTTGGCCTCTGCTCCCACAGCCGAAGAGCCAGGGCAAAAAGCTTGAGCTGTGCCTCTTCTGCAGAAAGTCAGCTTTGCAACGGTGCCATCCGCAATGCTGTCGCTCCTCGATTTCCCAACTCAAAGTCTATTACAATGGAACTTCTTTGGCACCCGTGCTGGGCTGCCCAGCATCCCACTGAGTAGAGCAAGAACGGTTGGCCTGTGCTCCCACAGCCAAAGAGCCAGGGCAAAAAGCTTGAGCTGTGCCTCCTCTGCAGAAAGTCAGCTTTGCAACGGTGCCATCCGCTTTGCTGTCGCTCTTCGATTTCCCAACTCAAAGTCCATTACAATGGAACATCTTTGGCACCCGTGCTCGGGTGCCCAGCATCCCAGGGAGTAGAGCACGAACGGTTGGCCTCTGCTCCCACAGCCGAAGAGCCAGGGGAAAAAACTGGAGCTGTGCCTCTTCTGCAGAAAGTCAGCTTTGCAACGGTGCCATCCGCACTGCTGTCACTCCTCGATTTCCCAACTCAAAGTCCATTACAATGGAATCTCTTTGGCACCCGTGCTCGGCTGCCCAGCCTCCCAGGGAGTAGAGCACGAACGGTTGGCCTGTGCTCCCACAGCCGAAGAGCCAGGGCAAAAAACTTGAGCTGTGCCTCTTCTGCAGAAAGTCAGCTTTGCAACGGTGCCATCCGCATTGCTGTCGCTCCTCGATTTCCCAACTCAAAGTCCATTACAATGGAACATCTTGGCACCCGTGCTCGCCTGCCCAGCATCCCAGGGAGTAGAGCACGAACGGTTGGCCTCTGCTCCCACAGCCGAAGAGTCAAAGCAAAATACTTGAGCTGTGCCTCTTCTGCAGAAAGTCAGCTTTGCAACAGTGCCATCTGCATTGCTGTCGCTCCTCCATTTCCCAACTCAAAGTCCATTACAATGGAACCTCTTTGGCACCCGTGCTGGGCTGCCCAGCATCCCAGGGAGTAGAGCACGAACGGTTGGCCTCTGCTCCCACAGCCGAAGAGCCAGGGCAAAAAACTTGAGCTGTGTCTCTTCTGCAGAAAGTCAGCTTTGCAACGGTGCCATCCGCATTGCTGAGGTTCCTCGATTTCACAACTCAAAGTCCATTACAATGGAACCTCTTTGGCACCCGTGCCCGGCTGCCCAGCATCCCAGGCAGTACAGCACGAACGGTTGGCCTCCGCTCCCACAGCCGAAGAGTCAAGGCAAAAAACTTGAGCTGTGTCTCTTCTGCAGAAAGTCACCTTTGCAACGGTGCCATCCGCATGACTGTCGCTCCTGCATTTCCCAGCTCAAGGTCCATTACAATGGAACCTCTTTGGCACCCGTGCTCGGCTGCCCAGCATCCATGGGAGGAGAGCACGAACGGCTGGCCTCTGCTCCCACAGCCGAAGAGCCAGGGCAAAAAGCTTGAGCTGTGCCTCTTCTGCAGAAAGTCAGCTTTGCAATGGTGCCATCCGCATTGCTGAGGTTCCTCCATTTCCCAACTCAAAGTCCATTACAATGGAACCTCTTTGGCACCCGTGCTGGGCTGCCCAGCATCCCAGTGAGTAGAGCACGAACGGCTGGCCTCTGCTCCCACAGCCGAAGAGCCAGGGCAAAAAACTTGAGCTGTGCCTCTTCTGCAGAAAGTCAGCTTTGCAACGGTGCCATCCGCATTGCTGTCGCTCCTCCATTTCCCAACTCAAAGTCCATTACAATGGAAACTCTCTTTGGCACCCGTGCAGGGCTGCCTAGCCTCCCAGGGAGTAGAGCACGAACAGTTGGCCTCTGCTCCCACAGACGAAGAGCCAGGGCAAAAAACTGGAGCTGTGTCTCTTCTGCAGAAAGTTACCTTTGCAACGGTGCCATCCGCTTTGCGGTCGTTCCTCGATTTCCCAACTCAAAGTCCATTATAATGGAACCTCTCTGGCACCCGTGCTGGGCTGCCCAGAATCCCAGGGAGTAGAACACTAACGGTTGGCCTCTGCTCCCACAGCCAAAGAGCCAGGGCAAAAAACTTGAGCTGTGCCTCTTCTGCAGAAAGTCAGCTTTGCAACGGTGCCATCCTCATTGCTGTCGCTCCTCCATTTCCCAGCTCAAAGTCCATTACAATGGAACCTCTTTGGCACCCGTGCTGGGCTGCCCAGCATCCCAGGGAGTAGAGCACGAACAGTTGGCCTGTGCTCCCACAGCCAAGGAGCCAGGGCAAAAAACTTGAGCTGTGCCTCTTCTGCAGAAAGTCAGCTTTGCAACGGTGCCATCCGCTTTGCTGTCGCTCCTCGATTTCACAACTCAAAGTCCATTACAATGGAACCTCTTTGGCACCCGTGCTGGGCTGCCCAGCATCCCAGGGAGTAGAGCACGAACGGTTCGCCTCTGCTCCCACAGCCAAAGAGCCAGGGCAAAAAACTTGAGCTGTACCTCTTCTGCAGAAAGTCAGCTTTGCAACGGTGCCATCCGCATGACTGTCGCTCCTCCATTTCCCAGCTCAAGGTCCATTACAATGGAACCTCTCTGGCACCCGTGCTCGGCTGCCCAGCATCCATGGGAGGAGAGCACGAACGGTTGGCCTCTGCTCCCACAGCCGAAGAGCCAGGGCAAAAAACTTGAGCTCTGCCTCTTCTGCAGAAAGTCACCTTTGCAACGGTGCCATCCGCACTGCTGTCGCTCCTCGATTTCCCAACTCAAAGTCCATTACAATGGAACATCTTGGCACCCGTGCTCGCCTGCCCAGCATCCCAGGGAGTAGAGCACGAACGGTTGGCCTCTGCTACCACAGCCGAAGAGTCAAAGCAAAATACTTGAGCTCTGCCTCTTCTGCAGAAAGTCACCTTTGCAACGGTGCCATCCGCATTGCTGAGGTTCCTCGATTTCACAACTCAAAGTCCATTAAAATGGAACCTCTCTGGCACCCGTGCTCGGCTGCCCAGCATCCCAGGGAGTAGAGCACGAACGGTTGGCCTCTGCTCCCACAGCCGAAGAGTCAGGGCAAAAAACATGAGCTCTGCCTCTTCTGCAGAAAGTCAGCTTTGCAACGGTGCCATCCGCATTGCTGTCGCTCCTCCATTTCCCAACTCAAAGTCCATTACAATGGAACCTCTTTGGCACCCGTGCCCGGCTGCCCAGCTTCCCAGGCAGTAGAGCACGAACAGTTGGCCTGTGCTCCCACAGCCAAGGAGCCAGGGCAAAAAACTTGAGCTGTGCCTCTTCTGCAGAAAGTCAGCTTTGCAACGGTGCCATCCGCTTTGCTGTCGCTCCTCGATTTCACAACTCAAAGTCCATTAAAATGGAACCTCTTTGGCACCTGTGCTGGGCTGCCCAGCATCCCAGGGAGTAGAGCACGAAAGGTTGGCCTCTGCTACCACAGCCAAGCAGCCAGGGCAAAAAACTTGAGCTGTGCCTCTTCTGCAGAAAGTCAGCTTTGCAACGGTGCCATCCGCTTTGCTGTCGCTCCTCGATTTCCCAACTCAAAGTCCATTATAATGGAACCTCTTTGGCACCCGTGCTGGGCTGCCCAGCATCCATGGGAGTAGAGCACGAACGGTTGGCCTCTGCTCCCACAGCCAAAGAGCCAGGGCAAAAAACTTGAGCTGTACCTCTTCTGCAGAAAGTCAGCTTTGCAACGGTGCCATCCGCATTGCTGAGGTTCCTCGATTTCCCAACTCAAAGTCCATTACAATGGAACCTCTTTGGCACCCGTGCAGGGCTGCCCAGCATCCCAGGGAGTAGAGCACGAACGGTTGGCCTCTGCTCCCACAGCCAAAGAGCCAGGGCAAAAAACTTGAGCTCTGCCTCTTCTGCAGAAAGTCAGCTTTGCAACGGTGCCATCCGCACTGCTGTCGCTCCTCCATTTCCCAACTCAAAGTCCATTACAATGGAACCTCTTTGGCACCCGTGCTCGGCTGCCCAGCATCCCAGGCAGAAGAGCACGAACGGTTGGCCTCTGCTCCCACAGCCAAAGAGTCAAGGCAAAAAACTGGAGCTGTGCTTCTTCTGCAGAAAGTCACCTTTGCAACGGTGCCATCCGCATTGCTGTCGCTCCTCCATTTCCCAGCTCAAAGTCCATTACAATGGAAACTATCTTTGGCACCCGTGCTGGGCTGCCCAGCATCCCAGGGAGTAGAGCACGAACAGTTGGCCTGTGCTCCCACAGCCAAGCAGCCAGGGCAAAAAACTTGAGCTGTGCCTCTTCTGCAGAAAGTCAGCTTTGCAACGGTGCCATCCGCTTTGCTGTCGCTCCTCGATTTCACAACTCAAAGTCCATTACAATGGAACCTCTTTGGCACCCGTGCTGGGCTGCCCAGCATCCCAGGGAGTAGAGCACGAACGGTTCGCCTCTGCTCCCACAGCCAAAGAGCCAGGGCAAAAAACTTGAGCTGTACCTCTTCTGCAGAAAGTCAGCTTTGCAACGGTGCCATCCGCATGACTGTCGCTCCTCCATTTCCCAGCTCAAGGTCCATTACAATGGAACCTCTCTGGCACCCGTGCTCGGCTGCCCAGCATCCATGGGAGGAGAGCACGAACGGTTGGCCTCTGCTCCCACAGCCGAAGAGCCAGGGCAAAAAACTTGAGCTCTGCCTCTTCTGCAGAAAGTCACCTTTGCAACGGTGCCATCCGCACTGCTGTCGCTCCTCGATTTCCCAACTCAAAGTCCATTACAATGGAACATCTTGGCACCCGTGCTCGCCTGCCCAGCATCCCAGGGAGTAGAGCACGAACGGTTGGCCTCTGCTACCACAGCCGAAGAGTCAAAGCAAAATACTTGAGCTCTGCCTCTTCTGCAGAAAGTCACCTTTGCAACGGTGCCATCCGCATTGCTGAGGTTCCTCGATTTCACAACTCAAAGTCCATTAAAATGGAACCTCTCTGGCACCTGTGCTGGGCTGCCCAGCATCCCAGGCAGTAGAGCACGAACGGTTGGCCTCTGCTCCCACAGCCGAAGAGTCAGGGCAAAAAACATGAGCTCTGCCTCTTCTGCAGAAAGTCAGCTTTGCAACGGTGCCATCCGCATTGCTGTCGCTCCTCCATTTCCCAACTCAAAGTCCATTACAATGGAACCTCTTTGGCACCCGTGCCCGGCTGCCCAGCTTCCCAGGCAGTAGAGCACGAACAGTTGGCCTGTGCTCCCACAGCCAAGGAGCCAGGGCAAAAAACTTGAGCTGTGCCTCTTCTGCAGAAAGTCAGCTTTGCAACGGTGCCATCCGCTTTGCTGTCGCTCCTCGATTTCACAACTCAAAGTCCATTAAAATGGAACCTCTTTGGCACCTGTGCTGGGCTGCCCAGCATCCCAGGGAGTAGAGCACGAAAGGTTGGCCTCTGCTACCACAGCCAAGCAGCCAGGGCAAAAAACTTGAGCTGTGCCTCTTCTGCAGAAAGTCAGCTTTGCAACGGTGCCATCCGCTTTGCTGTCGCTCCTCGATTTCCCAACTCAAAGTCCATTATAATGGAACCTCTTTGGCACCCGTGCTGGGCTGCCCAGCATCCATGGGAGTAGAGCACGAACGGTTGGCCTCTGCTCCCACAGCCAAAGAGCCAGGGCAAAAAACTTGAGCTGTACCTCTTCTGCAGAAAGTCAGCTTTGCAACGGTGCCATCCGCATTGCTGAGGTTCCTCGATTTCCCAACTCAAAGTCCATTACAATGGAACCTCTTTGGCACCCGTGCAGGGCTGCCCAGCATCCCAGGGAGTAGAGCACGAACGGTTGGCCTCTGCTCCCACAGCCAAAGAGCCAGGGCAAAAAACTTGAGCTGTGCCTCTTCTGCAGAAAGTCAGCTTTGCAACGGTGCCATCCGCACTGCTGTCGCTCCTCCATTTCCCAACTCAAAGTCCATTACAATGGAACCTCTTTGGCACCCGTGCTCGGCTGCCCAGCATCCCAGGCAGAAGAGCACGAACGGTTGGCCTCTGCTCCCACAGCCAAAGAGTCAAGGCAAAAAACTGGAGCTGTGCTTCTTCTGCAGAAAGTCACCTTTGCAACGGTGCCATCCGCATTGCTGTCGCTCCTCCATTTCCCAGCTCAAAGTCCATTACAATGGAAACTATCTTTGGCACCCGTGCTGGGCTGCCCAGCATCCCAGGGAGTAGAGCACGAACAGTTGGCCTGTGCTCCCACAGCCAAGCAGCCAGGGCAAAAAACTTGAGCTGTGCCTCTTCTGCAGAAAGTCAGCTTTGCAACGGTGCCATCCGCTTTGCTGTCGCTCCTCGATTTCACAACTCAAAGTCCATTACAATGGAACCTCTTTGGCACCCGTGCTGGGCTGCCCAGCATCCCAGGGAGTAGAGCACGAACGGTTCGCCTCTGCTCCCACAGCCAAAGAGCCAGGGCAAAAAACTTGAGCTGTACCTCTTCTGCAGAAAGTCAGCTTTGCAACGGTGCCATCCGCATGACTGTCGCTCCTCCATTTCCCAGCTCAAGGTCCATTACAATGGAACCTCTCTGGCACCCGTGCTCGGCTGCCCAGCATCCATGGGAGGAGAGCACGAACGGTTGGCCTCTGCTCCCACAGCCGAAGAGCCAGGGCAAAAAACTTGAGCTCTGCCTCTTCTGCAGAAAGTCACCTTTGCAACGGTGCCATCCGCACTGCTGTCGCTCCTCGATTTCCCAACTCAAAGTCCATTACAATGGAACATCTTGGCACCCGTGCTCGCCTGCCCAGCATCCCAGGGAGTAGAGCACGAACGGTTGGCCTCTGCTACCACAGCCGAAGAGTCAAAGCAAAATACTTGAGCTCTGCCTCTTCTGCAGAAAGTCACCTTTGCAACGGTGCCATCCGCATTGCTGAGGTTCCTCGATTTCACAACTCAAAGTCCATTAAAATGGAACCTCTCTGGCACCTGTGCTGGGCTGCCCAGCATCCCAGGCAGTAGAGCACGAACGGTTGGCCTCTGCTCCCACAGCCGAAGAGTCAGGGCAAAAAACATGAGCTCTGCCTCTTCTGCAGAAAGTCAGCTTTGCAACGGTGCCATCCGCATTGCTGTCGCTCCTCCATTTCCCAACTCAAAGTCCATTACAATGGAACCTCTTTGGCACCCGTGCCCGGCTGCCCAGCTTCCCAGGCAGTAGAGCACGAACAGTTGGCCTGTGCTCCCACAGCCAAGGAGCCAGGGCAAAAAACTTGAGCTGTGCCTCTTCTGCAGAAAGTCAGCTTTGCAACGGTGCCATCCGCTTTGCTGTCGCTCCTCGATTTCACAACTCAAAGTCCATTAAAATGGAACCTCTTTGGCACCTGTGCTGGGCTGCCCAGCATCCCAGGGAGTAGAGCACGAAAGGTTGGCCTCTGCTACCACAGCCAAGCAGCCAGGGCAAAAAACTTGAGCTGTGCCTCTTCTGCAGAAAGTCAGCTTTGCAACGGTGCCATCCGCTTTGCTGTCGCTCCTCGATTTCCCAACTCAAAGTCCATTATAATGGAACCTCTTTGGCACCCGTGCTGGGCTGCCCAGCATCCATGGGAGTAGAGCACGAACGGTTGGCCTCTGCTCCCACAGCCAAAGAGCCAGGGCAAAAAACTTGAGCTGTACCTCTTCTGCAGAAAGTCAGCTTTGCAACGGTGCCATCCGCATTGCTGAGGTTCCTCGATTTCCCAACTCAAAGTCCATTACAATGGAACCTCTTTGGCACCCGTGCAGGGCTGCCCAGCATCCCAGGGAGTAGAGCACGAACGGTTGGCCTCTGCTCCCACAGCCAAAGAGCCAGGGCAAAAAACTTGAGCTGTGCCTCTTCTGCAGAAAGTCAGCTTTGCAACGGTGCCATCCGCACTGCTGTCGCTCCTCCATTTCCCAACTCAAAGTCCATTACAATGGAACCTCTTTGGCACCCGTGCTCGGCTGCCCAGCATCCCAGGCAGAAGAGCACGAACGGTTGGCCTCTGCTCCCACAGCCAAAGAGTCAAGGCAAAAAACTGGAGCTGTGCTTCTTCTGCAGAAAGTCACCTTTGCAACGGTGCCATCCGCATTGCTGTCGCTCCTCCATTTCCCAGCTCAAAGTCCATTACAATGGAAACTATCTTTGGCACCCGTGCTGGGCTGCCCAGCATCCCAGGGAGTAGAGCACGAACAGTTGGCCTGTGCTCCCACAGCCAAGCAGCCAGGGCAAAAAACTTGAGCTGTGCCTCTTCTGCAGAAAGTCAGCTTTGCAACGGTGCCATCCGCTTTGCGGTCGTTCCTCGATTTCCCAACTCAAAGTCCATTACAATGGAACCTCTTTGGCACCCGTGCTGGGCTGCCCAGCATCCCAGGGAGTAGAGCACGAACGGTTGGCCTCTGCTCCCACAGCCAAGGAGCCAGGGCAAAAAGCTTGAGCTGTGCCTCTTCTGCAGAAAGTCAGCTTTGCAACGGTGCCATCTGCATTGCTGTCGCTCCTCGATTTCCCAACTCAAAGTCCATTACAATGGAACCTCTTTGGCACCCGTACTCGGCTGCCCAGCATCCCAGGCAGAAGAGCACGAACGGTTGGCCTCTGCTCCCACAGCCAAAGAGTCAAGGCAAAAAACTGGAGCTGTGCCTCTTCTGCAGAAAGTCACCTTTGCAACGGTGCCATCCGCATTGCTGTCACTCCTCCTTTTCCCAACTCAAAGTCCATTACAATGGAACCTCTCTGGCACCCGTGCTGGGCTGCCCAGCATCCCAGGGAGTAGAGCACGAACGGTTGGCCTCTGCTCCCACAGCAAAGAGCCAGGGGAAAATACTTGAGCTGTGCCTCTTCTGCAGAAAGTCAGCTTTGCAACGGTGCCATCCGCATTGCTGAGGTTCCTCGATTTCCCAACTCAAAGTCCATTACAATGGAACCTCTTTGGCACCGTGCTGGGCTGCCCAGCATCCCAGGGAGTAGAGCACGAACGGTTGGCCTCTGCTCCCACAGCCAAAGAGCCAGGGCAAAAAACTTGAGCTGTGCCTCTTCTTCAAAAAGTCAGCTTTGCAACGGTGCCATCCGCATTGCTGTCGCTCCTCCATTTCCCAACTCAAAGTCCATTACAATGGAACATCTTTGGCACCCGTGCTCGGGTGCCCAGCATCCCAGGGAGTAGAGCACGAACGGTTGGCCTCTGCTCCCACAGGCGAAGAGCCAGGGCAAAAAACTTGAGCTGTGCCTCTTCTGCAGAAAGTCAGCTTTGCAACGGTGCCATCCGCATTGCTGTCGCTCCTCGATTTCCCAACTCAAAGTCCATTACAATGGAACCTCTTTGGCACCCGTGCTGGGCTGCCCAGCATCCCAGGGAGTAGAGCACGAACGGTTGGCCTCTGCTCCCACAGCCGAAGAGCCAGGGCAAAAAACTTGAGCTGTGCCTCTTCTGCAGAAAGTCAGCTTTGCAACGGTGCCATCTGCATTGCTGTCGCTCCTCCATTTCCCAACTCAAAGTCCATTACAATGGAACCTCTTTGGCACCCGTGCTGGGCTGCCCAGAATCCCAGGGAGTAGAACACTAACGGTTGGCCTCTGCTCCCACAGCCAAAGAGCCAGGGCAAAAAACTTGAGCTCTGCCTCTTCTGCAGAAAGTCAGCTTTGCAACGGTGCCATCCGCATTGCTGTCGCTCCTCCATTTCCCAGCTCAAAGTCCATTACAATGGAACCTATTTGGCACCCGTGCTCGGCTGCCCAGCATCCCAGGCAGTAGATCACGAACAGTTGGCCTGTGCTCCCACAGCCAAGGAGCCAGGGCAAAAAACTTGAGCTGTGCCTCTTCTGCAGAAAGTCAGCTTTGCAACGGTGCCATCCGCTTTGCTGTCGCTCCTCGATTTCACAACTCAAAGTCCATTACAATGGAACCTCTTTGGCACCCGTGCTGGGCTGCCCAGCATCCCAGGGAGTAGAGCACGAACGGTTGGCCTCTGCTCCCACAGCCAAAGAGCCAGGGCAAAAAACTTGAGCTGTACCTCTTCTGCAGAAAGTCACCTTTGCAACGGTGCCATCCGCATTGCTGAGGTTCCTCGATTTCCCAACTCAAAGTCCATTACAATGGAACCTCTTTGGCACCCGTGCTCGGCTGCCCAGCATCCCAGGGAGTAGAGCACGAACGGTTGGCCTCTGCTCCCACAGCCGAAGAGTCAAGGCAAAAAACTTGAGCTGTGTCTCTTCTGCAGAAAGTCACCTTTGCAACGGTGCAATCCGCATGACTGTCGCTCCTCCATTTCCCAGCTCAAGGTCCATTACAATGGAACCTCTCTGGCACCCGTGCTCGGCTGCCCAGCATCCATGGGAGGAGAGCACGAACGGTTGGCCTCTGCTCCCACAGCCGAAGAGCCAGGGCAAAAAACTTGAGCTCTGCCTCTTCTGCAGAAAGTCACCTTTGCAACGGTGCCATCCGCACTGCTGTCGCTCCTCGATTTCCCAACTCAAAGTCCATTACAATGGAACATCTTGGCACCCGTGCTCGCCTGCCCAGCATCCCAGGGAGTAGAGCACGAACGGTTGGCCTCTGCTACCACAGCCGAAGAGTCAAAGCAAAATACTTGAGCTGTGCCTCTTCTGCAGAAAGTCACCTTTGCAACGGTGCCATCCGCATTGCTGAGGTTCCTCGATTTCACAACTCAAAGTCCATTAAAATGGAACCTCTCTGGCACCCGTGCTGGGCTGCCCAGCATCCCAGGCAGTAGAGCACGAACAGTTGGCCTGTGCTCCCACAGCCAAGGAGCCAGGGCAAAATACTTGAGCTGTGCCTCTTCTGCAGAAAGTCAGCTTTGCAACGGTGCCATCCGCTTTGCTGTCGCTCCTCGATTTCACAACTCAAAGTCCATTACAATGGAACCTCTTTGGCACCTGTGCTGGGCTGCCCAGCATCCCAGGGAGTAGAGCACGAACGGTTGGCCTCTGCTCCCACAGCCAAGCAGCCAGGGCAAAAAACTTGAGCTGTGCCTCTTCTGCAGAAAGTCAGCTTTGCAACGGTGCCATCCGCTTTGCTGTCGCTCCTCGATTTCCCAACTCAAAGTCCATTATAATGGAACCTCTTTGGCACCCGTGCTGGGCTGCCCAGCATCCCAGGGAGTAGAGCACGAACGGTTGGCCTTTGCTCCCACAGCCAAAGAGCCAGGGCAAAAAACTTGAGCTGTACCTCTTCTGCAGAAAGTCAGCTTTGCAACGGTGCCATCCGCATTGCTGAGGTTCCTCGATTTCCCAACTCAAAGTCCATTACAATGGAACCTCTTTGGCACCCGTGCTGGGCTGCCCAACATCCCAGGGAGTAGAGCACGAACGGTTGGCCTCTGCTCCCACAGTCAAAGAGCCAGGGCAAAAAACTTGAGCTGTGCCTCTTCTGCAGAAAGTCACCTTTGCAACGGTGCCATCCGCACTGCTGTCGCTCCTCCATTTCCCAACTCAAAGTCCATTACAATGGAACCTCTTTGGCACCCGTGCTCGGCTGCCCAGCATCCCAGACAGAAGAGCACGAACGGTTGGCCTC
The DNA here is from genome assembly GCF_963264785.1 of Psittacula echo. NCBI lineage: Eukaryota > Metazoa > Chordata > Aves > Psittaciformes > Psittacidae > Psittacula > Psittacula echo. Next base: position 318,578 of record NW_027664159.1, on the reverse strand, counting down.
TGCTCCCACAGCGAAAGAGTCAAGGCAAAAAACTGGAGCTGTGCCTCTTCTGCAGAAAGTCACCTTTGCAACGGTGCCATCCGCATTGCTGTCGCTCCTCCATTTCCCAGCTCAAAGTCCATTACAATGGAAACTATCTTTGGCACCCGTGCTGGGCTGCCCAGCATCCCAGGGAGTAGAGCACGAACAGTTGGCCTCTGCTCCCACAGCCAAGCAGCCAGGGCAAAAAACTTGAGCTGTGCCTCTTCTGCAGAAAGTCAGCTTTGCAACGGTGCCATCTGCATTGCTGTCGCTCCTCGATTTCCCAACTCAAAGTCCATTACAATGGAACCTCTTTGGCACCCGTGCTCGGCTGCCCAGCATCCCAGGCAGAAGAGCACGAACGGTTGGCCTCTGCTCCCACAGCCAAAGAGTCAAGGCAAAAAACTGGAGCTGTGCCTCTTCTGCAGAAAGTCAGCTTTGCAACGGTGCCATCCTCATTGATGTCGCTCCTCCATTACCCAACTCAAAGTCCATTACAATGGAAACTCTCTTTGGCACCCGTGCTGGGCTGCCCAGCATCCCAGGCAGTAGAGCACGAACAGTTGGCCTGTGCTCCCACAGCCAAGCAGCCAGGGCAAAAAGCTTGAGCTGTGCCTCTTCTGCAGAAAGTCAGCTTTGCAACGGTGCCATCCGCATTGCTGTCACTCCTCCATTTCCCAACTCAAAGTCCATTACAATGGAACCTCTTTAGCACCCGTGCTGGGCTGCCCAGCATCCCAGGGAGTAGAGCACGAACGGTTGGCCTTTGCTCCCACAGCAAAGAGAAAGGGGAAAATACTTGAGCTGTGCCTCTTCTGCAGAAAGTCAGCTTTGCAACGGTGCCATCCGCATTGCTGAGGTTCCTCGATTTCCCAACTCAAAGTCCATTACAATGGAACCTCTTTGGCACCGTGCTGGGCTGCCCAGCATCCCAGGGAGTAGAGCACGAACGGTTGGCCTCTGCTCCCACAGACGAAGAGCCAGGGCAAAAAACTTGAGCTGTGCCTCTTCTGCAGAAAGTCAGCTTTGCAACGGTGCCATCCGCATTGCTGTCGCTCCTCCATTTCCCAAATCAAAGTCCATTACAATGGAACATCTTTGGCACCCGTGCTCGCCTGCCCAGCATCCCAGGGAGTAGAGCACGAACGGTTGGCCTCTGCTCCCACAGAAGAAGAGCCAGGGCAAAAAACTTGAGCTGTGCCTCTTCTGCAGAAAGTCAGCTTTGCAACGGTGCCATCCGCATTGCTGAGGTTCCTCGATTTCCCAACTCAAAGTCCATTACAATGGAACCTCTTTGGCACCGTGCTGGGCTGCCCAGCATCCCAGGGAGTAGAGCACGAACGGTTGGCCTCTGCTCCCACAGCCAAAGAGCCAGGGCAAAAAACTTGAGCTGTGCCTCTTCTTCAGAAAGTCAGCTTTGCAACGGTGCCATCCGCATTGCTGTCGCTCCTCCATTTCCCAACTCAAAGTCCATTACAATGGAACCTCTTTAGCACCCGTGCTGGGCTGCCCAGCATCCCAGGGAGTAGAGCACGAACGGTTGGCCTCTGCTCCCACAGCAAAGAGAAAGGGGAAAATACTTGAGCTGTGCCTCTTCTGCAGAAAGTCAGCTTTGCAACGGTGCCATCCGCATTGCTGAGGTTCCTCGATTTCCCAACTCAAAGTCCATTACAATGGAACCTCTTTGGCACCGTGCTGGGCTGCCCAGCATCCCAGGGAGTAGAGCACGAACGGTTGGCCTCTGCTCCCACAGCCGAAGAGCCAGGGCAAAAAACTTGAGCTGTGCCTCTTCTTCAGAAAGTCAGCTTTGCAACGGTGCCATCCGCATTGCTGTCGCTCCTCGATTTCCCAACTCAAAGTCCATTACAATGGAACATCTTTGGCACCCGTGCTCGGGTGCCCAGCATCCCAGGGAGTAGACCACGAACGGTTGGCCTCTGCTCCCACAGAAGAAGAGCCAGGGCAAAAAACTTGAGCTGTGCCTCTTCTGCAGAAAGTCAGCTTTGCAACGGTGCCATCCGCATTGCTGTCGCTCCTCCATTTCCCAACTCAAAGTCCACTACAATGGAACCTCTTTGGCACCCGTGCTCGGCTGCCCAGCATCCCAGGGAGTACAGCACGAACGCTTGGCCTCTGCTCCCACAGCCGAAGAGCCAGGGCAAAAAACTTGAGCTGTGCCTCTTCTGCAGAAAGTCAGCTTTGCAACGGTGCCATTTGCATTGCTGTCGCTCCTCCATTTCCCAACTCAAAGTCCATTACAATGGAACCTCTTTGGCACCCGTGCTGGGCTGCCCAGCATCCCAGGGAGTAGAGCACGAACGGTTGGCCTCTGCTCCCACAGCCGAAGAGCCAGGGCAAAAAACATGAGCTCTGCCTCTTCTGCAGAAAGTCAGCTTTGCAACGGTGCCATCCGCTTTGCTGTCGCTCCTCGATTTCCCAACTCAAAGTCCATTATAATGGAACCTCTGTTTCACCCGTGCTGGGCAGCCCAGCATCCCAGGGAGTAGAGCATGAACGGTTGGCCTCTGCTCCCACAGCCGAAGAGCCAGGGCAAAAAACTTGAGCTGTGCCTCTTCTGCAGAAAGTCAGCTTTGCAACGATGCCATCCGCATTGCTGTCGCTCCTCGATTTCCCAACTCAAAGTCCATTACAATGGAACCTCTTTGGCACCCGTGCTCGGCTGCCCAGCATCCCAGGCAGTAGAGCACGAACGGTTGGCCTGTGCTCCCACAGCCGAAGAGTCAAGGCAAAAAACTTGAGCTGTGCCTCTTCTGCAGAAAGTCAGCTTTGCAACTGTGCCATCCGCATTGCTGTCGCTCCTCCATTTCCCAACTCAAAGTCCATTACAATGGAACATCTTTGGCACCCGTGCTGGGCTGCCCAGCATCCCAGGGAGTAGAGCACGAACGGTTGGCCTCTGCTCCCACAGCCAAAGAGCCAGGGCAAAAAACTTGAGCTGTGCCTCTTCTGCAGAAAGTCAGCTTTGCAACGGTGCCATCCGCACTACTGTCGCTCCTCGATTTCCCAACTCAAAGTCCATTACAATGGAACCTCTTTGGCACCCGTGCTGGGCTGCCCAGCATCCCAGGCAGAAGAGCACGAACGGTTGGCCTCTGCTCCCACAGCCGAAGAGTCAAGGCAAAAAACTTGAGCTGTGCCTCTTCTGCAGAAAGTCAGCTTTGCAACGGTGCCATCCGCATTGCTGTCGCTCCTCCATTTCCCAACTCAAAGTCCATTACAATGGAAACTCTCTTTGGCACCCGTGCTGGGCAGCCCAGCCTTTCAGGTAGTAGAGCACGAACGGTTGGCCTCTGCTCCCACAGCCGAAGAGCCAGGGCAAAAAACTTGAGCTGTGCCTCTTCTGCAGAAAGTCAGCTTTGCAACGGTGCCATCCGCATTGCTGTCGCTCCTCCATTTCCCAACTCAAAGTCCATTACAATGGAACCTCTTTGGCACCCGTGCTGGGCTGCCCAGCATCCCAGGGAGTAGAGCACGAACGGTTGGCCTCTGCTCCCACAGCCGAAGAGCCAGGGCAAAAAACATGAGCTCTGCCTCTTCTGCAGAAAGTTACCTTTGCAACGGTGCCATCCGCTTTGCTGTCACTCCTCGATTTCCCAACTCAAAGTCCATTATAATGGAACCTCTGTTTCACCCGTGCTGGGCAGCCCAGCATCCCAGGGAGTAGAGCACGAACGGTTGGCCTCTGCTCCCACAGCCGAAGAGCCAGGGCAAAAAACTTGAGCTGTGCCTCTTCTGCAGAAAGTCAGCTTTGCAACGGTGCCATCCGCATTGCTGTTGCTCCTCCATTTCCCAACTCAAAGTCCATTACAATGGAACCTCTTTGGCACCCGTGCTGGGCTGCCCAGCCTCCCAGGGAGTAGAGCACGAACTGTGGGTCTGTGTCCCACAGAGGATGAGCCAGGGCAAAAAACTTGAGCTGTGTCTCTTCTGCAGAAAGTTACCTTTGCAATGGTGCCATCCGCTTTGCGGTGGTTCCTCGATTTCCCAACTCAAAGTCCATTACAATGGAACCTCTGTGGCACCCGTGCTCGGCTGCCCAGCATCCCAGGGAGTAGAGCACGAACGGTTGGCCTCTGCTCCCACAGCTGAAGAGCCAGGGCAAAAAACTTGAGCTGTGCCTCTTCTGCAGAAAGTCAGCTTTGCAACGGTGCCATCCTCATTGCTGTCGCTCCTCCATTTCCCAACTCAAAGTCCATTACAATGGAACCTCTTTGGCACCCGTGCCCGGCTGCCCAGCATCCCAGGCAGTAGAGCACGAACGGTTGGCCTCTGCTCCCACAGCCAAAGAGCCAGGGCAAAAAACTTGAGCTGTACCTCTTCTGCAGAAAGTCAGCTTTGCAACGGTGCCATCCGCATTGCTGAGGTTCCTCGATTTCCCAACTCAAAGTCCATTACAATGGAACCTCTCTGGCACCCGTGCTCGGCTGCCCAGCATCCATGGGAGGAGAGCACGAACGGTTGGCCTGTGCTCCCACAGCCGAAGAGCCAGGGCAAAAAACTTGAGCTGTGCCTCTTCTTCAGAAAGTCACCTTTGCAACGGTGCCATCCGCACTGCTGTCGCTCCTCCATTTCCCAACTCAAAGTCCATTACAATGGAACCTCTCTGGCACCCGTGCTCGGCTGCCCAGCATCCCTGGGAGGAGAGCACGAACGGCTGGCCTCTGCTCCCACAGCCGAAGAGCCAGGGCAAAAAACTTGAGCTGTGCCTCTTCTGCAGAAAGTCACATTTGCAACGGTGCCATCCGCACTGCTGTCGCTCCTCCATTTCCCAACTCAAAGTCCATTACAATGGAACCTCTTTGGCACTTGTGCTGGGCTGCCCAGCATCCCAGGGAGTAGAGCACGAACGGTTGGCCTCTGCTACCACAGCCGAAGAGTCAAAGCAAAATACTTGAGCTGTGCCTCTTCTGCAGAAAGTCAGCTTTGCAACGGTGCCATCCGCATTCCTGTCGCTCTTCGATTTCCCAACTCAAAGTCCATTACAATGGAACCGCTCTGGCACCCGTGCAGGGCTGCCCAGCATCCCAGGGAGTAGAGCACGAACGCTTGGCCTCTGCTCCCACAGCCAAAGAGCCAGGGCAAAAAACTTGAGCTGTGTCTCTTCTGCAGAAAGTCACCTTTGCAACGGTGCCATCCGCATTCCTGTCGCTCCTCGATTTCCCAACTCAAAGTCCATTACAATGGAAACTCTCTTTGGCACCCGTGCAGGGCTGCCCAGCATCCCAGGGAGTAGAGCACGAACGCTTGGCCTCTGCTCTCACAGCCGAAGAGACAGGGCAAAAAACATGAGCTCTGCCTCTTCTGCAGAAAGTCATCTTTGCAACGGTGCCATCCTCATTGCTGTCGCTCCTCCATTTCCCAAATCAAAGTCCATTACAATGGAACCTCTTTGGCACCCGTGCCCGGCTGCCCAGCATCCCAGGGAGTAGAGCACGAACAGTTGGCCTCTGCTCCCACAGCCAAAGAGTCAAGGCAAAAAACTGGAGCTGTGCCTCTTCTGCAGAAAGTCAGCTTTGCAACGGTGCCATCCTCATTGCTGTCGCTCCTCGATTTCACAACTCAAAGTCCATTACAATGGAAACTCTCTTTGGCACCCGTGCTGGGCTGCCCAGCATCCCAGGCAGTAGAGCACGAACAGTTGGCCTCTGCTCCCACAGCCAAGCAGCCAGGGCAAAAAACTTGAGCTGTGCCTCTTCTGCAGAAAGTCAGCTTTGCAACGGTGCCATCCGCATTGCTGTCACTCCTCCATTTCCCAACTCAAAGTCCATTACAATGGAACCTCTTTAGCACCCGTGCTGGGCTGCCCAGCATCCCAGGGAGTAGAGCACGAACGGTTGGCCTCTGCTCCCACAGCAAAGAGCCAGGGGAAAATACTGGAGCTGTGCCTCTTCTGCAGAAAGTCAGCTTTGCAACGGTGCCATCCGCATTGCTGAGGTTCCTCGATTTCACAACTCAAAGTCCATTACAATGGAACCTCTTTGGCACCGTGCTGGGCTGCCCAGCATCCCAGGGAGTAGAGCACGAACGGTTGGCCTCTGCTCCCACAGCCGAGGAGCCAGGGCAAAAAACTTGAGGTGTGCCTCTTCTTCAGAAAGTCAGCTTTGCAACGGTGCCATCCGCATTGCTGTCGCTCCTCCATTTCCCAACTCAAAGTCCATTACAATGTAACCTCTTTGGCACCCGTGCTGGGCTGCCCAGCATCCCAGGCAGTACAGCACGAACGGTTGGCCTCTGCTCCCACAGCCGAAGAGTCAAGGCAAAAAACTTGAGCTGTGCCTCTTCTGCAGAAAGTCAGCTTTGCAACGGTGCCATCCGCATTGCTGTCGCTCCTCCATTTCCCAACTCAAAGTCCACTACAATGGAAACTCTCTTTGGCACCCGTACTGGGCAGTCCAGCCTTTCAGGTATTAGAGCACGAACGGTTGGCCTCTGCTCCCACAGCCAAAGAGCCAGGGCAAAAAACTTGAGCTGTGCCTCTTCTGCAGAAAGTCACCTTTGCAACGGTGCCATCTGCATTGCTGTCGCTCCTCCATTTCCCAACTCAAAGTCCATTACAATGGAACCTCTTTGGCACCCGTGCTGGGCTGCCCAGCATCCCAGGGAGTAGAGCACGAACGGTTGGCCTCTGCTCCCACAGCCAAAGAGCCAGGGCAAAATACTTGAGCTGTGCCTCTTCTGCAGAAAGTCAGCTTTGCAACGGTGCCATCCGCATTGCTGAGGTTCCTCGATTTCCCAACTCAAAGTCCATTAAAATGGAACCTCTTTGGCACCCGTGCTGGGCTGCCCAGCATCCCAGGGAGTAGAGCACGAACGCTTGGCCTCTGCTCCCACAGCCAAAGAGCCAGAGCAAAAACCTTGAGCTGTGCCTCTTCTGCAGAAAGTCACCTTTGCAACGGTGCCATCCGCATTGCTGTCGCTCCTCCATTTCCCAACTCAAGGTCCATTACAATGGAAACTATCTTTGGCACCCGTGCTGGGCTGCCCAGCATCCCAGGGAGTAGAGCACGAACGGCTGGCCTCTGCTCCCACAGCCAAAGAGCTAGGGCAAAAAGCTTGAGCTGTGCCTCTTCTGCAGAAAGTCAGCTTTGCAACGGTGCCATCCACATTGCTGAGGTTCCTCGATTTCCCAACTCAAAGTCCATTACAATGGAACATCTTTGGCACCCGTGCTCTGCTGCCCAGCATCCCAGGGAGTAGAGCACGAACGGTTGGCCTCTGCTCCCACAGCCGAAGAGCCAGGGCAAAAAACTTGAGCTGTGCCTCTTCTGCAGAAAGTCAGCTTTGCAACGGTGCCATCCGCTTTGCTGTCGCTCTTCGATTTCCCAACTCAAAGTCCATTACAATGGAACCTCTGTGGCACCCGTGCTCGGCTGCCCAGCATCCCAGGGAGTAGAGCACGAACGGTTGGCCTCTGCTCCCACAGCCAAAGAGCCAGGGCAAAAAACTTGAGCTGTGCCTCTTCTGCAGAAAGTCAGGTTTGCAACGGTGCCATCCGCATTGCTGTCGCTCCTCGATTTCCCAACTCAAAGTCCATTACAATGGAACCTCTCTGGCACCCGTGCTGGGCTGCCCAGCATCCCAGGCAGTAGAGCACGAACGGTTGGCCTCTGCTCCCACAGCCGAAGAGTCAAGGCAAAAAACTTGAGCTGTGCCTCTTCTGCAGAAAGTCAGCTTTGCAACTGTGCCATCCGCATTGCTGTCGCTCCTCCATTTCCCAACTCAAAGTCCATTACAATGGAAACTCTCTTTGGCACCGGTACTGGGCAGCCCAGCCTTTCAGGTAGTAGAGCACGAACAGTTGGCCTCTGCTCCCACAGCCGAAGAGCCAGGGCAAAAAACTGGAGCTGTGCCTCTTCTGCAGAAAGTCAGCTTTGCAACGGTGCCATCTGCATTGCTGTCGCTCCTCCATTTCCCAACTCAAAGTCCATTACAATGGAACCTCTTTGGCACCCGTGCTGGGCTGCCCAGCCTCCCAGGCAGTAGAGCACGAACGGTTGGCCTCTGCTCCCACAGCCGAAGAGCCAGGGCAAAAAACATGAGCTCTGCCTCTTCTGCAGAAAGTCAGCTTTGCAACGGTGCCATCCTCATTGCTGTCGCTCCTCCATTTCCCAACTCAAAGTCCATTACAATGGAACCTCTTTGGCACCCGTGCTCGGCTGCCCAGCATCCCAGGGAGTAGAGCACGAACGGTTGGCCTGTGCTCCCACAGCCAAGGAGCCAGGGCAAAATACTGGAGCTGTGCCTCTTCTGCAGAAAGTCAGCTTTGCAACGGTGCCATCCGCTTTGCGGTCGTTCCTCGATTTCCCAGCTCAAAGTCCATTATAATGGATCCTCTCTGGCACCCGTGCTGGGCTGCAAAGCATCCCAGGGAGGAGAGCACGAACGGCTGGCCTCTGCTCCCACAGCCGAAGAGCCAGGGCAAAAAACTTGAGCTGTGCCTCTTCTGCAGAAAGTCAGCTTTGCAACGGTGCCATCCACATTGCTGAGGTTCCTCGATTTCCCAACTCAAAGTCCATTACAATGGAACCTCTCTGGCACCCGTGCTCGGCTGCCCAGCTTCCCAGGGAGTAGAGCACGAACAGTTGGCCTGTGCTCCCACAGCCAAGGAGCCAGGGCAAAAAACTTGAGCTGTGCCTCTTCTGCAGAAAGTCACCTTTGCAACGGTGCCATCCGCATTGCTGTCGCTCCTCCATTTCCCAACTCAAAGTCCATTACAATGGAAACTCTCTTTGGCACCCGTACTGGGCAGCCCAGCCTTTCAGGTAGTAGAGCACGAACGGTTGGCCTCTGCTCCCACAGCCGAAGAGCCAGGGCAAAAAACTTGAGCTGTGCCTCTTCTGCAGAAAGTCAGCTTTGCAACGGTGCCATCCGCTTTGCTGTCGCTCCTCGATTTCACAACTCAAAGTCCATTACAATGGAACCTCTTTGGCACCTGTGCTGGGCTGCCCAGCATCCCAGGGAGTAGAGCACGAACGGTTGGCCTCTGCTCCCACAGCCAAAGAGCCAGGGCAAAAAACTTGAGCTGTACCTCTTCTGCAGAAAGTCAGCTTTGCAACGGTGCCCTCCGCATTGCTGAGATTCCTCGATTTCCCAACTCAAAGTCCATTACAATGGAACCTCTTTGGCACCCGTGCTGGGCTGCCCAGCATCCCAGGGAGTAGAGCACGAACGCTTGGCCTCTGCTCCCACAGCCAAAGAGCCAGGGCAAAAAACTTGAGCTGTGCCTCTTCTGCAGAAAGTCAGCTTTGCAACGGTGCCATCCGCATTGCTGTCGCTCCTCGATTTCCCAACTCAAAGTCCATTACAATAGAATCTCTTTGGCACTCGTGCTCGGCTGCCCAGCATCCCAGGGAGTAGAGCACAAACGGTTGGCCTCTGCTCCCACAGCCGAAGAGTCAAGGCAAAAAACTTGAGCTGTGCCTCTTCTGCAGAAAGTCACCTTTTCAACGGTGCCATCCGCATGACTGTCGCTCCTCCATTTCCCAGCTCAAGGTCCATTACAATGGAACCTCTCTGGCACCCGTGCTCGGCTGCCCAGCATCCCAGGCAGTAGAGCACGAACGCTTGGCCTCAGCTCCCACAGCCGAAGAGCCAGGGCAAAAAACATGAGCTCTGCCTCTTCTGCAGAAAGTCATCTTTGCAACGGTGCCATCCTCATTGCTGTCGCTCCTCCATTTCCCAAATCAAAGTCCATTACAATGGAACCTCTTTGGCACCCGTGCTGGGCTGCCCAGCATCCCAGGCAGTAGAGCACGAACAGTTGGCCTGTGCTCCCACAGCCAAGGAGCCAGGGCAAAAAAATTGAGCTATGCCTCTTCTGCAGAAAGTCACCTTTGCAACGGTGCCATCCGCTTTGCTGTCACTCCTCGATTTCACAACTCAAAGTCCATTACAATGGAACCTCTTTGGCACCCGTGCTGGGCTGCCCAGCATCCCAGGGAGGAGAGCAGGAACGGTTGGCCTCTGCTCCCACAGCCAAAGAGCCAGGGCAAAAAACTTGAGCTGTACCTCTTCTGCAGAAAGTCAGCTTTGCAACGGTGCCATCCGCATTGCTGAGGTTCCTCGATTTCCCAACTCAAAGTCCATTACAATGGAACCTCTGTGGCACCCGTGCTCGGGTGCCCAGCATCCCAGGGAGTAGAGCACGAACACTTGGCGTCTGCTCCCACAGCCAAAGAGCCAGGGCAAAAAACTTGAGCTGTGCCTCTTCTGCAGAAAGTCACCTTTGCAACGGTGCCATCCGCATGACTGTCGCTCCTCCATTTCCCAGCTCAAGGTCCATTACAATGGAACCTCTTTGGCACCCGTGCTCGGCTGCCCAGCATCCCAGGGAGGAGAGCACGAACGGTTGGCCTCTGCTCCCACAGCCGAAGAGCCAGGGCAAAAAACTTGAGCTGTGCCTCTTCTGCAGAAAGTCACCTTTGCAACGGTGCCATCCGCACTGCTGTCGCTCCTCGATTTCCCAACTCAAAGTCCATTACAATGGAACCTCTCTGACACCCGTGCAGGGCTGCCCAGCCTCCCAGGGAGTAGAGCACGAACGCTTGGCCTCTGCTCCCACAGCCAAAGAGCCAGGGCAAAAAACTTGAGCTGTGTCTCTTCTGCAGAAAGTCACCTTTGCAACGGTGCCATCTGCATTGCTGTCGCTCCTCGATTTCCCAACTCAAAGTCCATTACAATGGAAACTCTCTTTGGCACCCGTGCTGGGCTGCCCAGCATCCCAGGGAGTAGAGCACGAACGCTTGGCCTCTGCTCCCACAGCCGAAGAGCCAGGGCAAAAAACATGAGCTCTGCCTCTTCTGCAGAAAGTCATCTTTGCAACGGTGCCATCCTCATTGCTGTCGCTCCTCCATTTCCCAAATCAAAGTCCATTACAATGGAACCTCTTTGGCACCCGTGCTGGGCTGCCCAGCATCCCAGGCAGTAGAGCACGAACAGTTGGCCTGTGCTCCCACAGCCAAGGAGCCAGGGCAAAAAACTTGAGCTATGCCTCTTCTGCAGAAAGTCAGCTTTGCAACGGTGCCATCCGCTTTGCTGTCGCTCCTCGATTTCACAACTCAAAGTCCATTACAATGGAACCTCTTTGGCACCCGTGCTGGGCTGCCCAGCATCCCAGGGAGGAGAGCATGAACGGTTGGCCTCTGCTCCCACAGCCAAAGAGCCAGGGCAAAAAACTTGAGCTGTACCTCTTCTGCAGAAAGTCAGCTTTGCAACGGTGCCATCCGCATTGCTGAGGTTCCTCGATTTCCCAACTCAAAGTCCATTACAATGGAACCTCTTTGGCACCCGTGCAGGGCTGCCCAGCATCCCAGGGATTAGAGCACGAACGCTTGGCCTCTGCTCCCACAGCCAAAGAGCCAGGGCAAAAAACTTGAGCTGTACCTCTTCTGCAGAAAGTCAGCTTTGCAACGGTGCCATCCGCACTGCTGTCGCTCCTCGATTTCCCAACTCAAAGTCCATTACAATGGAACCTCTTTGGCACCCGTGCTCGGCTGCCCAGCATCCCAGGCAGAAGAGCACGAACGGTTGGCCTCTGCTCCCACAGCCAAAGAGTCAAGGCAAAAAACTGGAGCTGTGCCTCTTCTGCAGAAAGTCAGCTTTGCAATGGTGCCATCCTCATTGCTGTCGCTCCTCCATTTCCCAACTCAAAGTCCATTACAATGGAAACTCTCTTTGGCACCCGTGCTGGGCTGCCCAGCATCCCAGGCAGTAGAGCACGAACAGTTGGCCTGTGCTCCCACAGCCAAGCAGCCAGGGCAAAAAATTTGAGCTGTGCCTCTTCTGCAGAAAGTCAGCTTTGCAACGCTGCCATCCGCATTGCTGTCACTCCTCCATTTCCCAACTCAAAGTCCATTACAATGGAACCTCTTTAGCACCCGTGCTGGGCTGCCCAGCATCCCAGGGAGTAGAGCACGAACGGTTGGCCTCTGCTCCCACAGCAAAGAGCCAGGGGAAAATAATTGAGCTGTGCCTCTTCTGCAGAAAGTCAGCTTTGCAACGGTGCCATCCGCATTGCTGAGGTTCCTCGATTTCCCAACTCAAAGTCCATTACAATGGAACCTATTTGGCACCGTGCTGGGCTGCCCAGCATCCCAGGGAGTAGAGCACGAACGGTTGGCCTCTGCTCCCACAGCCGAAGAGCCAGGGCAAAAAACTTGAGCTGTGCCTCTTCTGCAGAAAGTCAGCTTTGCAACGGTGCCATCCGCATTGCTGTCGCTCCTCCATTTCCCAACTCAAAGTCCATTACAATGGAACATCTTTGGCACCCGTGCTCGGGTGCCCAGCATCCCAGGGAGTAGAGCACGAACGGTTGGCCTCTGCTCCCACAGCCAAAGAGCCAGGGCAAAAAACTTGAGCTGTGCCTCTTCTTCAGAAAGTCAGCTTTGCAACGGTGCCATCCGCACTGCTGTCGCTCCTCCATTTCCCAACTCAAAGTCCATTACAATGGAACCTCTTTGGCACCCGTGCTGGGCTGCCCAGCATCCCAGGCAGTACAGCACGAACGGTTGGCCTCTGCTCCCACAGCCGAAGAGTCAAGGCAAAAAACTTGAGCTGTGCCTCTTCTGCAGAAAGTCAGCTTTGCAACGGTGCCATCCGCATTGCTGTCGCTCCTCCATTTCCCAACTCAAAGTCCATTACAATGGAAACTCTCTTTGGCACCCGTACTGGGCAGTCCAGCCTTTCAGGTATTAGAGCACGAACGGTTGGCCTCTGCTCCCACAGCCGAAGAGCCAGGGCAAAAAACTGGAGCTGTGCCTCTTCTGCAGAAAGTCAGCTTTGCAACGGTGCCATCTGCATTGCTGTCGCAACTCCATTTCCCAACTCAAAGTCCATTACAATGGAACCTCTTTGGCACCCGTGCTGGGCTGCCCAGCATCCCAGGGAGTAGAGCACGAACGCTTGGCCTCTGCTCCCACAGCCGAAGAGCCAGGGTAAAAAACATGAGCTCTGCCTCTTCTGCAGAAAGTCAGCTTTGCAACGGTGCCATCCGCTTTGCTGTCACTCCTCGAATTCCCAACTCAAAGTCCATTATAATGGAACCTCTGTTTCACCCGTGCTGGGCTGCCCAGCATCCCAGGGAGTAGAGCACGAACGGTTGGCCTCTGCTCCCACAGTCGAAGAGCCAGGGCAAAAAGCTTGAGCTGTGCCTCTTCTGCAGAAAGTCAGCTTTGCAACGGTGCCATCCGCATTGCTGTCGCTCCTCGATTTCCCAACTCAAAGTCCATTATAATGGAACCTCTTTGGCACCCGTGCTGGGCTGCCCAGCATCCCAGGGAGTAGAGGACGAACGGTTGGCCTCTGCTCCCACAGCCAAAGAGCCAGGGCAAAATACTTGAGCTGTGCCTCTTCTGCAGAAAGTCAGCTTTGCAACGGTGCCATCCGCATTGCTGAGGTTCCTCGATTTCCCAACTCAAAGTCCATTAAAATGGAACCTCTTTGGCACCCGTGCTGGGCTGCAAAGCATCCCAGGCAGTAGAGCACGAACGCTTGGCCTCTGCTCCCACAGCCAAAGAGCCAGAGCAAAAACCTTGAGCTGTGCCTCTTCTGCAGAAAGTCACCTTTGCAACAGTGCCATCCGCATTGCTGTCGCTCCTGCATTTCCCAACTCAAGGTCCATTACAATGGAAACTATCTTTGGCACCCGTGCTGGGCTGCCCAGCATCCCAGGGAGTAGAGCACGAACGCTTGGCCTCTGCTCCCACAGCCAAAGAGCTAGGGCAAAAAGCTTGAGCTGTGCCTCTTCTGCAGAAAGTCAGCTTTGCAACGGTGCCATCCACATTGCTGAGGTTCCTCGATTTCCCAACTCAAAGTCCATTACAAAGGAACATCTTTGGCACCCGTGCTCTGCTGCCCAGCATCCCAGGGAGTAGAGCACGAACGGTTGGCCTCTGCTCCCACAGCCGAAGAGCCAGGGCAAAAAACTTGAGCTGTGCCTCTTCTGCAGAAAGTCAGCTTTGCAACGGTGCCATCCGCTTTGCTGTCGCTCTTCGATTTCCCAACTCAAAGTCCATTACAATGGAACCTCTGTGGCACCCGTGCTCGGCTGCCCAGCATCCCAGGGAGTACAGCACGAACGGTTGGCCTCTGCTCCCACAGCCAAAGAGCCAGGGCAAAAAACTTGAGCTGTGCCTCTTCTGCAGAAAGTCAGCTTTGCAACGGTGCCATCCGCATTGCTGTCGCTCCTCGATATCCCAACTCAAAGTCCATTACAATGGAACCTCTTTGGCACCCGTGCCCGGCTGCCCAGCATCCCAGGCAGTAGAGCACGAACGGTTGGCCTCTGCTCCCACAGCCGAAGAGTCAAGGCAAAAAACTTGAGCTGTGCCTCTTCTGCAGAAAGTCAGCTTTGCAACGGTGCCATCCGCATTGCTGTCGCTCCTCCATTTCCCAACTCAAAGTCCATTACAATGGAAACTCTCTTTGGCACCCGTACTGGGCAGCCCAGCCTTTCAGGTAGTAGAGCACGAACGGTTGGCCTCTGCTCCCACAGCCGAAGAGCCAGGGCAAAAAACTTGAGCTGTGCCTCTTCTGCAGAAAGTCAGCTTTGCAACGGTGCCATCTGCATTGCTGTCGCTCCTCCATTTCCCAACTCAAAGTCCATTACAATGGAACCTCTTTGGCACCCGTGCTGGGCTGCCCAGCCTCCCAGGCAGTAGAGCACGAACGCTTGGCCTCTGCTCCCACAGCCGAAGAGCCAGGGCAAAAAACATGAGCTCTGCCTCTTCTGCAGAAAGTCAGCTTTGCAACGGTGCCATCCTCATTGCTGTCGCTCCTCCATTTCCCAACTCAAAGTCCATTACAATGGAACCTCTTTGGCACCCGTGCTGGGCTGCCCAGCATCCCAGGGAGTAGAGCACGAACGGTTGGCCTGTGCTCCCACAGCCAAGGAGCCAGGGCAAAATACTGGAGCTGTGCCTCTTCTGCAGAAAGTCAGCTTTGCAACGGTGCCATCCGCTTTGCGGTCGTTCCTCGATTTCCCAACTCAAAGTCCATTACAATGGATCCTCTCTGGCACCCGTGCTGGGCTGCACAGCATCCCAGGGAGGAGAGCACGAACGGCTGGCCTCTGCTCCCACAGCCGAAGAGCCAGGGCAAAAAACTGGAGCTGTGCCTCTTCTGCAGAAAGTCAGCTTTGCAACGGTGCCATCCACATTGCTGAGGTTCCTCGATTTCCCAACTCAAAGTCCATTACAATGGAACCTCTCTGGCACCCGTGCTCGGCTGCCCAGCTTCCCAGGGAGTAGAGCACGAACAGTTGGCCTCTGCTCCCACAGCCAAGGAGCCAGGGCAAAAAACTTGAGCTGTGCCTCTTCTGCAGAAAGTCAGCTTTGCAACGGTGCCATCCGCATTGCTGTCACTCCTCCATTTCCCAACTCAAAGTCCATTACAATGGAACCTCTTTAGCACCCGTGCTGGGCTGCCCAGCATCCCAGGGAGTAGAGCACGAACGGTTGGCCTCTGCTCCCACAGCAAAGAGCCAGGGGAAAATACTTGAGCTGTGCCTCTTCTGCAGAAAGTCAGCTTTGCAACGGTGCCATCCGCATTGCTGAGGTTCCTCGATTTCCCAACTCAAAGTCCATTACAATGGAACCTCTTTGGCACCGTGCTGGGCTGCCCAGCATCCCAGGGAGTAGAGCACGAACGGTTGGCTTCTGCTCCCACAGCCGAAGAGCCAGGGCAAAAAACTTGAGCTGTGCCTCTTCTTCAGAAAGTCAGCTTTGCAACGGTGCCATCCGCATTGCTGTCGCTCCTCCATTTCCCAACTCAAAGTCCATTACAATGGAACATCTTTGGCACCCGTGCTCGGGTGCCCAGCATCCCAGGGAGTAGAGCACGAACGGTTGGCCTCTGCTCCCACAGCCAAAGAGCCAGGGCAAAAAACTTGAGCTGTGCCTCTTCTTCAGAAAGTCAGCTTTGCAACGGTGCCATCCGCACTGCTGTCGCTCCTCCATTTCCCAACTCAAAGTCCATTACAATGGAACCTCTTTGGCACCCGTGCTGGGCTGCCCAGCATCCCAGGCAGTACAGCACGAACGGTTGGCCTCTGCTCCCACAGCCGAAGAGTCAAGGCAAAAAACTTGAGCTGTGCCTCTTCTGCAGAAAGTCAGCTTTGCAACGGTGCCATCCGCATTGCTGTCGCTCCTCCATTTCCCAACTCAAAGTCCATTACAATGGAAACTCTCTTTGGCACCCGTACTGGGCAGTCCAGCCTTTCAGGTATTAGAGCACGAACGGTTGGCCTCTGCTCCCACAGCCGAAGAGCCAGGGCAAAAAACTGGAGCTGTGCCTCTTCTGCAGAAAGTCAGCTTTGCAACGGTGCCATCTGCATTGCTGTCGCTCCTCCATTTCCCAACTCAAAGTCCATTACAATGGAACCTCTTTGGCACCCGTGCTGGGCTGCCCAGCATCCCAGGGAGTAGAGCACGAACGGTTGGCCTCTGCTCCCACAGCCGAAGAGCCAGGGTAAAAAACATGAGCTCTGCCTCTTCTGCAGAAAGTCAGCTTTGCAACTGTGCCATCCGCATTGCTGTCACTCCTCGAATTCCCAACTCAAAGTCCATTATAATGGAACCTCTGTTTCACCCGTGCTGGGCTGCCCAGCATCCCAGGGAGTAGAGCACGAACGGTTGGCCTCTGCTCCCACAGTCGAAGAGCCAGGGCAAAAAGCTTGAGCTGTGCCTCTTCTTCAGAAAGTCAGCTTTGCAACGGTGCCATCCGCATTGCTGTCGCTCCTCGATTTCCCAACTCAAAGTCCATTATAATGGAACCTCTTTGGCACCCGTGCTGGGCTGCCCAGCATCCCAGGGAGTAGAGGACGAACGGTTGGCCTCTGCTCCCACAGCCAAAGAGCCAGGGCAAAATACTTGAGCTGTGCCTCTTCTGCAGAAAGTCAGCTTTGCAACGGTGCCATCCGCATTGCTGAGGTTCCTCGATTTCCCAACTCAAAGTCCATTAAAATGGAACCTCTTTGGCACCCGTGCTGGGCTGCAAAGCATCCCAGGCAGTAGAGCACGAACGCTTGGCCTCTGCTCCCACAGCCAAAGAGCCAGAGCAAAAACCTTGAGCTGTGCCTCTTCTGCAGAAAGTCACCTTTGCAACGGTGCCATCCGCATTGCTGTCGCTCCTGCATTTCCCAACTCAAGGTCCATTACAATGGAAACTATCTTTGGCACCCGTGCTGGGCTGCCCAGCATCCCAGGGAGTAGAGCACGAACGCTTGGCCTCTGCTCCCACAGCCAAAGAGCTAGGGCAAAAAGCTTGAGCTGTGCCTCTTCTGCAGAAAGTCAGCTTTGCAACGGTGCCATCCACATTGCTGAGGTTCCTCGATTTCCCAACTCAAAGTCCATTACAATGGAACATCTTTGGCACCCGTGCTCTGCTGCCCAGCATCCCAGGGAGTAGAGCACGAACGGTTGGCCTCTGCTCCCACAGCCGAAGAGCCAGGGCAAAAAACTTGAGCTGTGCCTCTTCTGCAGAAAGTCAGCTTTGCAACGGTGCCATCCGCTTTGCTGTCGCTCTTCGATTTCCCAACTCAAAGTCCATTACAATGGAACCTCTGTGGCACCCGTGCTCGGCTGCCCAGCATCCCAGGGAGTACAGCACGAACGGTTGGCCTCTGCTCCCACAGCCAAAGAGCCAGGGCAAAAAACTTGAGCTGTGCCTCTTCTGCAGAAAGTCAGCTTTGCAACGGTGCCATCCGCATTGCTGTCGCTCCTCGATTTCCCAACTCAAAGTCCATTACAATGGAACCTCTTTGGCACCCGTGCTGGGCTGCCCAGCATCCCAGGCAGTAGAGCACGAACGGTTGGCCTCTGCTCCCACAGCCGAAGAGTCAAGGCAAAAAACTTGAGCTGTGCCTCTTCTGCAGAAAGTCAGCTTTGCAACGGTGCCATCCGCATTGCTGTCGCTCCTCCATTTCCCAACTCAAAGTCCATTACAATGGAAACTCTCTTTGGCACCCGTACTGGGCAGCCCAGCCTTTCAGGTAGTAGAGCACGAACGGTTGGCCTCTGCTCCCACAGCCGAAGAGCCAGGGCAAAAAACTTGAGCTGTGCCTCTTCTGCAGAAAGTCAGCTTTGCAACGGTGCCATCTGCATTGCTGTCGCTCCTCCATTTCCCAACTCAAAGTCCATTACAATGGAACCTCTTTGGCACCCGTGCTGGGCTGCCCAGCCTCCCAGGGAGTAGAGCACGAACGCTTGGCCTCTGCTCCCACAGCCGAAGAGCCAGGGCAAAAAACATGAGCTCTGCCTCTTCTGCAGAAAGTCAGCTTTGCAACGGTGCCATCCTCATTGCTGTCGCTCCTCCATTTCCCAACTCAAAGTCCATTACAATGGAACCTCTTTGGCACCCGTGCTGGGCTGCCCAGCATCCCAGGGAGTAGAGCACGAACGGTTGGCCTGTGCTCCCACAGCCAAGGAGCCAGGGCAAAATACTGGAGCTGTGCCTCTTCTGCAGAAAGTCAGCTTTGCAACGGTGCCATCCGCTTTGCGGTCGTTCCTCGATTTCCCAACTCAAAGTCCATTATAATGGATCCTCTCTGGCACCCGTGCTGGGCTGCACAGCATCCCAGGGAGGAGAGCACGAACGGCTGGCCTCTGCTCCCACAGCCGAAGAGCCAGGGCAAAAAACTTGAGCTGTGCCTCTTCTGCAGAAAGTCAGCTTTGCAACGGTGCCATCCGCATTGCTGAGGTTCCTCGATTTCCCAACTCAAAGTCCATTACAATGGAACCTCTCTGGCACCCGTGCTCGGCTGCCCAGCTTCCCAGGGAGTAGAGCACGAACAGTTGGCCTCTGCTCCCACAGCCAAGGAGCCAGGGCAAAAAACTTGAGCTGTGCCTCTTCTGCAGAAAGTCAGCTTTGCAACGGTGCCATCCGCATTGCTGTCACTCCTCCATTTCCCAACTCAAAGTCCATTACAATGGAACCTCTTTAGCACCCGTGCTGGGCTGCCCAGCATCCCAGGGAGTAGAGCACGAACGGTTGGCCTCTGCTCCCACAGCAAAGAGCCAGGGGAAAATACTTGAGCTGTGCCTCTTCTGCAGAAAGTCAGCTTTGCAACGGTGCCATCCGCATTGCTGAGGTTCCTCGATTTCCCAACTCAAAGTCCATTACAATGGAACCTCTTTGGCACCGTGCTGGGCTGCCCAGCATCCCAGGGAGTAGAGCACGAACGGTTGGCCTCTGCTCCCACAGCCGAAGAGCCAGGGCAAAAAACTTGAGCTGTGCCTCTTCTGCAGAAAGTCAGCTTTGCAACGGTGCCATCCGCATTGCTGTCGCTCCTCCATTTCCCAACTCAAAGTCCATTACAATGGAACATCTTTGGCACCCGTGCTCGGGTGCCCAGCATCCCAGGGAGTAGAGCACGAACGGTTGGCCTCTGCTCCCACAGCCAAAGAGCCAGGGCAAAAAACTTGAGCTCTGCCTCTTCTTCAGAAAGTCAGCTTTGCAACGGTGCCATCCGCACTGCTGTCGCTCCTCCATTTCCCAACTCAAAGTCCATTACAATGTAACCTCTTTGGCACCCGTGCTGGGCTGCCCAGCATCCCAGGCAGTACAGCACGAACGGTTGGCTTCTGCTCCCACAGCCGAAGAGTCAAGGCAAAAAACTTGAGCTGTGCCTCTTCTGCAGAAAGTCAGCTTTGCAATGGTGCCATCCTCATTGCTGTCGCTCCT
Organism: Psittacula echo; assembly: GCF_963264785.1. Lineage (NCBI taxonomy): Eukaryota > Metazoa > Chordata > Aves > Psittaciformes > Psittacidae > Psittacula > Psittacula echo. Next base: position 298,859 of record NW_027664159.1, on the reverse strand, counting down.
CCATTTCCCAACTCAAAGTCCATTACAATGGAAACTCTCTTTGGCACCCGTACTGGGCAGTCCAGCTTTTCAGGTATTAGAGCACGAACGGTTGGCCTCTGCTCCCACAGCCGAAGAGCCAGGGCAAAAAACTTGAGCTGTGCCTCTTCTGCAGAAAGTCAGCTTTGCAACGGTGCCATCTGCATTGCTGTCGCTCCTCCATTTCCCAACTCAAAGTCCATTACAATGGAACCTCTTTGGCACCGTGCTGGGCTGCCCAGCATCCCAGGGAGTAGAGCACGAACGGTTGGCTTCTGCTCCCACAGCCGAAGAGCCAGGGCAAAAAACTTGAGCTGTGCCTCTTCTTCAGAAAGTCAGCTTTGCAACGGTGCCATCCGCATTGCTGTCGCTCCTCCATTTCCCAACTCAAAGTCCATTACAATGGAACATCTTTGGCACCCGTGCTCGGGTGCCCAGCATCCCAGGGAGTAGAGCACGAACGGTTGGCCTCTGCTCCCACAGCCAAAGAGCCAGGGCAAAAAACTTGAGCTGTGCCTCTTCTTCAGAAAGTCAGCTTTGCAACGGTGCCATCCGCACTGCTGTCGCTCCTCCATTTCCCAACTCAAAGTCCATTACAATGGAACCTCTTTGGCACCCGTGCTGGGCTGCCCAGCATCCCAGGCAGTACAGCACGAACGGTTGGCCTCTGCTCCCACAGCCGAAGAGTCAAGGCAAAAAACTTGAGCTGTGCCTCTTCTGCAGAAAGTCAGCTTTGCAACGGTGCCATCCGCATTGCTGTCGCTCCTCCATTTCCCAACTCAAAGTCCATTACAATGGAAACTCTCTTTGGCACCCGTACTGGGCAGTCCAGCCTTTCAGGTATTAGAGCACGAACGGTTGGCCTCTGCTCCCACAGCCGAAGAGCCAGGGCAAAAAACTGGAGCTGTGCCTCTTCTGCAGAAAGTCAGCTTTGCAACGGTGCCATCTGCATTGCTGTCGCTCCTCCATTTCCCAACTCAAAGTCCATTACAATGGAACCTCTTTGGCACCCGTGCTGGGCTGCCCAGCATCCCAGGGAGTAGAGCACGAACGGTTGGCCTCTGCTCCCACAGCCGAAGAGCCAGGGTAAAAAACATGAGCTCTGCCTCTTCTGCAGAAAGTCAGCTTTGCAACTGTGCCATCCGCATTGCTGTCACTCCTCGAATTCCCAACTCAAAGTCCATTATAATGGAACCTCTGTTTCACCCGTGCTGGGATGCCCAGCATCCCAGGGAGTAGAGCACGAACGGTTGGCCTCTGCTCCCACAGTCGAAGAGCCAGGGCAAAAAGCTTGAGCTGTGCCTCTTCTTCAGAAAGTCAGCTTTGCAACGGTGCCATCCGCATTGCTGTCGCTCCTCGATTTCCCAACTCAAAGTCCATTATAATGGAACCTCTTTGGCACCCGTGCTGGGCTGCCCAGCATCCCAGGGAGTAGAGGACGAACGGTTGGCCTCTGCTCCCACAGCCAAAGAGCCAGGGCAAAATACTTGAGCTGTGCCTCTTCTGCAGAAAGTCAGCTTTGCAACGGTGCCATCCGCATTGCTGAGGTTCCTCGATTTCCCAACTCAAAGTCCATTAAAATGGAACCTCTTTGGCACCCGTGCTGGGCTGCCCAGCATCCCAGGGAGTAGAGCACGAACGCTTGGCCTCTGCTCCCACAGCCAAAGAGCCAGAGCAAAAACCTTGAGCTGTGCCTCTTCTGCAGAAAGTCACCTTTGCAACGGTGCCATCCGCATTGCTGTCGCTCCTGCATTTCCCAACTCAAGGTCCATTACAATGGAAACTATCTTTGGCACCCGTGCTGGGCTGCCCAGCATCCCAGGGAGTAGAGCACGAACGCTTGGCCTCTGCTCCCACAGCCAAAGAGCTAGGGCAAAAAGCTTGAGCTGTGCCTCTTCTGCAGAAAGTCAGCTTTGCAACGGTGCCATCCACATTGCTGAGGTTCCTCGATTTCCCAACTCAAAGTCCATTACAATGGAACATCTTTGGCACCCGTGCTCTGCTGCCCAGCATCCCAGGGAGTAGAGCACGAACGGTTGGCCTCTGCTCCCACAGCCGAAGAGCCAGGGCAAAAAACTTGAGCTGTGCCTCTTCTGCAGAAAGTCAGCTTTGCAACGGTGCCATCCGCTTTGCTGTCGCTCTTCGATTTCCCAACTCAAAGTCCATTACAATGGAACCTCTGTGGCACCCGTGCTCGGCTGCCCAGCATCCCAGGGAGTACAGCACGAACGGTTGGCCTCTGCTCCCACAGCCAAAGAGCCAGGGCAAAAAACTTGAGCTGTGCCTCTTCTGCAGAAAGTCAGCTTTGCAACGGTGCCATCCGCATTGCTGTCGCTCCTCGATTTCCCAACTCAAAGTCCATTACAATGGAACCTCTTTGGCACCCGTGCTGGGCTGCCCAGCATCCCAGGCAGTAGAGCACGAACGGTTGGCCTCTGCTCCCACAGCCGAAGAGTCAAGGCAAAAAACTTGAGCTGTGCCTCTTCTGCAGAAAGTCAGCTTTGCAACGGTGCCATCCGCATTGCTGTCGCTCCTCCATTTCCCAACTCAAAGTCCATTACAATGGAAACTCTCTTTGGCACCCGTACTGGGCAGCCCAGCCTTTCAGGTAGTAGAGCACGAACGGTTGGCCTCTGCTCCCACAGCCGAAGAGCCAGGGCAAAAAACATGAGCTCTGCCTCTTCTGCAGAAAGTCAGCTTTGCAACGGTGCCATCCGCATTGCTGTCGCTCCTCCATTTCCCAACTCAAAGTCCATTACAATGGAACCTCTTTGGCACCCGTGCTGGGCTGCCCAGCATCCCAGGGAGTAGAGCACGAACGGTTGGCCTGTGCTCCCACAGCCAAGGAGCCAGGGCAAAATACTGGAGCTGTGCCTCTTCTGCAGAAAGTCAGCTTTGCAACGGTGCCATCCGCTTTGCGGTCGTTCCTCGATTTCCCAACTCAAAGTCCATTATAATGGATCCTCTCTGGCACCCGTGCTGGGCTGCACAGCATCCCAGGGAGGAGAGCACGAACGGCTGGCCTCTGCTCCCACAGCCGAAGAGCCAGGGCAAAAAACTTGAGCTGTGCCTCTTCTGCAGAAAGTCAGCTTTGCAACGGTGCCATCCGCATTGCTGAGGTTCCTCGATTTCCCAACTCAAAGTCCATTACAATGGAACCTCTCTGGCACCCGTGCTCGGCTGCCCAGCTTCCCAGGGAGTAGAGCACGAACAGTTGGCCTCTGCTCCCACAGCCAAGGAGCCAGGGCAAAAAACTTGAGCTGTGCCTCTTCTGCAGAAAGTCAGCTTTGCAACGGTGCCATCCGCATTGCTGTCACTCCTCCATTTCCCAACTCAAAGTCCATTACAATGGAACCTCTTTAGCACCCGTGCTGGGCTGCCCAGCATCCCAGGGAGTAGAGCACGAACGGTTGGCCTCTGCTCCCACAGCAAAGAGCCAGGGGAAAATACTTGAGCTGTGCCTCTTCTGCAGAAAGTCAGCTTTGCAACGGTGCCATCCGCATTGCTGAGGTTCCTCGATTTCCCAACTCAAAGTCCATTACAATGGAACCTCTTTGGCACCGTGCTGGGCTGCCCAGCATCCCAGGGAGTAGAGCACGAACGGTTGGCCTCTGCTCCCACAGCCGAAGAGCCAGGGCAAAAAACTTGAGCTGTGCCTCTTCTGCAGAAAGTCAGCTTTGCAACGGTGCCATCCGCATTGCTGTCGCTCCTCCATTTCCCAACTCAAAGTCCATTACAATGGAACATCTTTGGCACCCGTGCTCGGGTGCCCAGCATCCCAGGGAGTAGAGCACGAACGGTTGGCCTCTGCTCCCACAGCCAAAGAGCCAGGGCAAAAAACTTGAGCTCTGCCTCTTCTTCAGAAAGTCAGCTTTGCAACGGTGCCATCCGCACTGCTGTCGCTCCTCCATTTCCCAACTCAAAGTCCATTACAATGTAACCTCTTTGGCACCCGTGCTGGGCTGCCCAGCATCCCAGGCAGTACAGCACGAACGGTTGGCTTCTGCTCCCACAGCCGAAGAGTCAAGGCAAAAAACTTGAGCTGTGCCTCTTCTGCAGAAAGTCAGCTTTGCAATGGTGCCATCCTCATTGCTGTCGCTCCTCCATTTCCCAACTCAAAGTCCATTACAATGGAAACTCTCTTTGGCACCCGTACTGGGCAGTCCAGCCTTTCAGGTATTAGAGCACGAACGGTTGGCCTCTGCTCCCACAGCCGAAGAGCCAGGGCAAAAAACTTGAGCTGTGCCTCTTCTGCAGAAAGTCAGCTTTGCAACGGTGCCATCTGCATTGCTGTCGCTCCTCCATTTCCCAACTCAAAGTCCATTACAATGGAACCTCTTTGGCACCCGTGCTGGGCTGCCCAGCATCCCAGGGAGTAGAGCACGAACGCTTGGCCTCTGCTCCCACAGCCGAAGAGCCAGGGTAAAAAACATGAGCTCTGCCTCTTCTGCAGAAAGTCAGCTTTGCAACGGTGCCATCCGCTTTGCTGTCACTCCTCGATTTCCCAACTCAAAGTCCATTATAATGGAACCTCTGTTTCACCCGTGCTGGGCTGCCCAGCATCCCAGGGAGTAGAGCACGAACGGTTGGCCTCTGCTCCCACAGTCGAAGAGCCAGGGCAAAAAGCTTGAGCTGTGCCTCTTCTGCAGAAAGTCAGCTTTGCAACGGTGCCATCCGCATTGCTGTCGCTCCTCGATTTCCCAACTCAAAGTCCATTATAATGGAACCTCTTTGGCACCCGTGCTGGGCTGCCCAGCATCCCAGGGAGTAGAGGACGAACGGTTGGCCTCTGCTCCCACAGCCAAAGAGCCAGGGCAAAATACTTGAGCTGTGCCTCTTCTGCAGAAAGTCAGCTTTGCAACGGTGCCATCCGCATTGCTGAGGTTCCTCGATTTCCCAACTCAAAGTCCATTAAAATGGAACCTCTTTGGCACCCGTGCTGGGCTGCAAAGCATCCCAGGCAGTAGAGCACGAACGCTTGGCCTCTGCTCCCACAGCCAAAGAGCCAGAGGAAAAACCTTGAGCTGTGCCTCTTCTGCAGAAAGTCACCTTTGCAACGGTGCCATCCGCATTGCTGTCGCTCCTGCATTTCCCAACTCAAGGTCCATTACAATGGAAACTATCTTTGGCACCCGTGCTCGGCTGCCCAGCATCCCAGGGAGTAGAGCACGAACGCTTGGCCTCTGCTCCCACAGCCAAAGAGCTAGGGCAAAAAGCTTGAGCTGTGCCTCTTCTGCAGAAAGTCAGCTTTGCAACGGTGCCATCCACATTGCTGAGGTTCCTCGATTTCCCAACTCAAAGTCCATTACAATGGAACATCTTTGGCACCCGTGCTCTGCTGCCCAGCATCCCAGGGAGTAGAGCACGAACGGTTGGCCTCTGCTCCCACAGCCGAAGAGCCAGGGCAAAAAACTTGAGCTGTGCCTCTTCTGCAGAAAGTCAGCTTTGCAACGGTGCCATCCGCTTTGCTGTCGCTCTTCGATTTCCCAACTCAAAGTCCATTACAATGGAACCTCTGTGGCACCCGTGCTGGGCTGCCCAGCATCCCAGGGAGTAGAGCACGAACGGCTGGCCTCTGCTCCCACAGCCAAAGAGCCAGGGCAAAAAACTTGAGCTGTACCTCTTCTGCAGAAAGTCAGCTTTGCAACGGTGCCATCCGCATTGCTGAGGTTCCTCGATTTCCCAACTCAAAGTCCATTACAATGGAACCTCTTTGGCACCCGTGCTGGGCTGCCCAGCATCCCATGGGGTAGAGCACGAACGCTTGGCCTCTGCTCCCACAGCCAAAGAGCCAGGGCAAAAAACTTGAGCTGTGCCTCTTCTGCAGAAAGTCACCTTTGCAACGGTGCCATCCGCATTGCTGTCGCTCCTCGATTTCCCAACTCAAAGTCCATTACAATAGAATCTCTTTGGCACCCGTGCTCGGCTGCCCAGCATCCCAGGGAGTAGAGCACAAACGGTTGGCCTCTGCTCCCACAGCCGAAGAGTCAAGGCAAAAAACTTGAGCTGTGCCTCTTCTGCAGAAAGTCACCTTTTCAACGGTGCCATCCGCATGACTGTCGCTCCTCCATTTCCCAGCTCAAGGTCCATTACAATGGAACCTCTCTGGCACCCGTGCTCGGCTGCCCAGCATCCCAGGCAGTAGAGCACGAACGCTTGGCCTCAGCTCCCACAGCCGAAGAGCCAGGGCAAAAAACATGAGCTCTGCCTCTTCTGCAGAAAGTCATCTTTGCAACGGTGCCATCCTCATTGCTGTCGCTCCTCCATTTCCCAAATCAAAGTCCATTACAATGGAACCTCTTTGGCACCCGTGCCCGGCTGCCCAGCATCCCAGGCAGTAGAGCACGAACAGTTGGCCTCTGCTCCCACAGCCAAGGAGCCAGGGCAAAAAACTTGAGCTATGCCTCTTCTGCAGAAAGTCAGCTTTGCAACGGTGCCATCCGCTTTGCTGTCGCTCCTCGATTTCACAACTCAAAGTCCATTACAATGGAACCTCTTTGGCACCCGTGCTGGGCTGCCCAGCATCCCAGGGAGGAGAGCATGAACGGTTGGCCTCTGCTCCCACAGCCAAAGAGCCAGGGCAAAAAACTTGAGCTGTGCCTCTTCTGCAGAAAGTCAGCTTTGCAACGGTGCCATCCGCATTGCTGAGGTTCCTCCATTTCCCAACTCAAAGTCCATTACAATGGAACCTCTTTGGCACCCGTGCTGGGCTACCCAGCATCCCAGGGAGTAGAGCACGAACGGTTGGCCTCTGCTACCACAGCCGAAGAGTCAAAGCAAAATACTTGAGCTGTGCCTCTTCTGCAGAAAGTCAGCTTTGCAACGGTGCCATCCGCATTCCTGTCGCTCTTCGATTTCCCAACTCAAAGTCCATTAAAATGGAACCTCTCTGGCACCCGTGCTGGGCTGCCCAGCATCCCAGGGAGTAGAGCACGAACGGTTGTCCTCTGCTCCCACAGCCGAAGAGCCAGGGCAAAAAACTTGAGCTGTGTCTCTTCTGCAGAAAGTCACCTTTGCAACGGTGCCATCCGCATTGCTGTCGCTCCTCGATTTCCCAACTCAAAGTCCATTACAATGGAAACTCTCTTTGGCACCCGTGCTGGGCTGCCCAGCATCCCAGGGAGTAGAGCACGAACGGTTGGCCTGTGCTCCCACAGCCGAAGAGCCAGGGCAAAAAACATGAGCTCTGCCTCTTCTGCAGAAAGTCAGCTTTGCAACGGTGCCATCCTCATTGCTGTCGCTCCTCCATTTCCCAAATCAAAGTCCATTACAATGGAACCTCTCTTGCACCCGTGCCCGGCTGCCCAGCATCCCAGGCAGTAGAGCACGAACAGTTGGCCTGTGCTCCCACAGCCAAGGAGCCAGGGCAAAAAACTTGAGCTATGCCTCTTCTGCAGAAAGTCAGCTTTGCAACGGTGCCATCCGCTTTGCTGATGTTCCTCGATTTCCCAACTCAAAGTCCATTACAATGGAACCTCTTTGGCACCCGTGCTGGGCTGCCCAGCATCCCAGGGAGGAGAGCATGAACGGTTGGCGTCTGCTCCCACAGCCAAAGAGCCAGGGCAAAAACCTTGAGCTGTGCCTCTTCTGCAGAAAGTCAGCTTTGCAACGGTGCCATCCGCATTGCTGTCGCTCCTCCATTTCCCAGCTCAAAGTCCATTACAATGGAAACTCTCTTTGGCACCCGTGCTGGGGTGCCCAGCATCCCAGGGAGTAGAGCACGAACGCTTGGCCTCTGCTACCACAGCCGAAGAGTCAAAGCAAAATACTTGAGCTGTGCCTCTTCTGCAGAAAGTCACCTTTGCAACGGTGCCATCCGCATTCCTGTCGCTCTTCGATTTCCCAACTCAAAGTCCATTACAATGGAACCTCTCTGGCACCCGTGCTGGGCTGCCCAGCCTCCCAGGGAGTAGAGCACGAACGGTTGGCCTCTACTCCCACAGACGAAGAGCCAGGGCAAAAAACTGGAGCTGTGTCTCTTCTGCAGAAAGTCACCTTTGCAACGGTGCCATCCGCATTGCTGAGGTTCCTCGATTTCACAACTCAAAGTCCATTAAAATGGAACCTCTCTTGCACCCGTGCTCGGCTGCCCCGCATCCCAGGGAGTAGAGCACGAACGCTTGGCGTCTGCTCCCACAGCCAAAGAGCCAGGGCAAAAAACTTGAGCTGTACCTCTTCTGCAGAAAGTCAGCTTTGCAACGGTGCCATCCGCATTGCGGTCGCTCCTTGATTTCCCAACTCAAAGTCCATTATAATGGAACCTCTGTGGCACCCGTGCTGGGCTGCCCAGCATCCCAGGGAGTAGAGCACGAACGGTTGGCCTCTGCTCCCACAGCCGAAGAGCCAGGGCAAAAAACTTGAGCTGTGCCTCTTCTGCAGAAAGTCAGCTTTGCAACTGTGCCATCCGCATTGCTGTTGCTCCTCGATTTCCCAACTCAAAGTCCATTACAATGGAACCTCTTTGGCACCCGTGCTGGGCTGCCCAGCCTCCCAGGGAGTAGAGCACGAACGGTTGGCCTGTGCTCCCACAGCCGAAGAGCCAGGGCAAAAATCTTGAGCTGTGCCTCTTCTGCAGAAAGTCACCTTTGCAACGGTGCCATTCACTTTGCTGTCGCTCCTCGATTGCCCAACTCAAAGTCCATTATAATGGAAGCTCTCTGGCACCCGTGCTGGGCTGCCCAGCATCCCAGGGAGTAGAGCACGAACGGTTCGCCTCTGCTCCCACAGCCAAAGAGCCAGGGCAAAAAACTTGAGCTGTGCCTCTTCTTCAGAAAGTCAGCTTTGCAACGGTGCCATCCGCATTGCTGTCACTCCTCCATTTCCCAACTCAAAGTCCATTACAATGGAACCTCTCTGGCACCCGTGCTGGGCTGCCCAGCATCCCAGGGAGTAGAGCACGAACGGTTGGCCTCTGCTCCCACAGCCGAAGAGTCAAGGCAAAAAACTTGAGCTGTGCCTCTTCTGCAGAAAGTCACCTTTGCAACGGTGCCATCCGCATTGCTGTCGCTCCTCCATTTCCCAGCTCAAAGTCCATTACAATGGAACCTCTTTGGCACCCGTGCTCGGCTGCCCAGCATCCCAGGGATTAGAGCACGAACGGTTGGCCTCTGCTCCCACAGCCGAAGAGTCAAGGCAAAAAACTTGAGCTGTGCCTCTTCTGCAGAAAGTCAGCTTTGCAACGGTGCCATCCGCATTGCTGTCGCTCCTCCATTTCCCAGCTCAAAGTCCATTACAATGGAAACTCTCTTTGGCACCCGTGCTGGGCTGCCCAGCATCCCAGGGAGTAGAGCACGAACGGTTGGCCTCTGCTCCCACAGCCGAAGAGCCAGGGCAAATGCTTGAGCTGTGCCTCTTCTGCAGAAAGTCAGCTTTGCAACGGTGCCATCCGCATTGCAGTCGCTCCTCGATTTCCCAACTCAAAGTCCATTACAATGGAACCTCTTTGGCACCCGTGCTGGGCTGCCCAGCCTCCCAGGGAGTAGAGCACGAAGGGTTGGCCTCTGCTCCCACAGCAAAGAGCCAGGACAAAATACTTGAGCTGTGTCTCTTCTGCAGAACGTCAGCTTTGCAACGGTGCCATCCGCATTGCTGATGTTCCTCGATTTCCCAACTCAAAGTCCATTACAATGGAACCTCTGTGGCACCCGTGCTCGGCTGCCCAGCATCCCAGGGAGTAGAGCACGAACGGTTGGCCTCTGCTCCCACAGCCGAAGAGCCAGGGCAAAAAACATGAGCTCTGCCTCTTCTGCAGAAAGTCAGCTTTGCAACGGTGCCATCCGCATTGCTGAGGTTCCTCCATTTCCCAACTCAAAGTCCATTACAATGGAACCTCTTTGGCACCCGTGCTGGGCTGCGCAGCATCCCAGGGAGTAGAGCACGAACGGTTGGCCTCTGCTCCCACAGCAAAGAGCCAGGGCAAAATACTTGAGCTGTGCCTCTTCTGCAGAAAGTCAGCTTTGCAACGGTGCCATCCGCATTGCTGAGGTTCCTCGATTTCCCAACTCAAAGTCCATTACAATGGAACCTCTTTGGCACCGTGCTGGGCTGCCCAGCATCCCAGGGAGTAGAGCACGAACGGTTGGCCTCTGCTCCCACAGCCGAAGAGCCAGGGCAAAAAACTTGAGCTGTGCCTCTTCTGCAGAAAGTCAGCTTTGCAACGGTGCCATCCGCATTGCTGTCGCTCCTCGATTTCCCAACTCAAAGTCCATTACAATGGAACCTCTCTGCCACCCGTGCTGGGCTGCCCAGCATCCCAGGGAGTAGAGCACGAACGGTTGGCCTGTGCTCCCACAGCCGAAGAGCCAGGGCAAAAAACTGGAGCTGTGTCTCTTCTGCAGAGAGTCACCTTTGCAACGGTGCCATCCGCTTTGCTGTCGCTCCTCCATTTCCCAACTCAAAGTCCATTATAATGGAACCTCTGTTTCACCCGTGCTGGGCAGCCCAGCATCCCAGGGAGTAGAGCATGAACGGTTGCCCTCTGCTCCCACAGCCGAAGAGCCAGGGCAAAAAAACATGAGCTGTGCCTCTTCTGCAGAAAGTCACCTTTGCAACGATGCCATCCGCATTGCTGTCGCTCCTCGATTTCCCAACTCAAAGTCCATTACAATGGAACCTCTTTGACACCCGTGCTCGGCTGCCCAGCATCCCAGGGAGTAGAGCACGAACGGTTGGCCTTTGCTCCCACAGCCAAAGAGTCAAGGGAAAAAACTTAAGCTCTGCCTCTTCTGCAGAAAGTCACCTTTGCAACGGTGCCATCCACATTGCTGTCGCTCCTCCATTTCCCAGCTCAAAGTCCATTACAATGGAACCTCTTTGGCACCCGTGCTCGGCTGCCCAGCATCCCAGGGATTAGAGCACGAACGGTTGGCCTCTGCTCCCACAGCTGAAGAGTCAAGGCAAAAAACTTGAGCTGTGCCTCTTCTGCAGAAAGTCAGCTTTGCAACGGTGCCATCCGCATTGCTGTCGCTCCTCGATTTCACAACTCAAAGTCCATTACAATGGAAACAATCTTTGGCACCCGTGCTGGGCTGCCCAGCATCCCAGGGAGTAGAGCACGAACGGTTGTCCTCTGTTCCCACAGCCGAAGAGCCAGGGCAAAATACTTGAGCTGTGCCTCTTCTGCAGAACGTCAGCTTTGCAACGGTGCCATCCGCATTGCTGAGGTTCCTCGATTTCCCAACTCAAAGTCCATTACAATGGAACCTCTTTGGCACCCGTGCTGGGCTGCCCAGCATCCCAGGGAGTAGAGCACGAACGGTTGGCCTCTGCTCCCACAGCCGAAGAGCCAGGCCAAAAAACATGAGCTCTGCCTCTTCTGCAGAAAGTCAGCTTTGCAACGGTGCCATCCGCACTGCTGTCGCTCCTCCATTTCCCAACTCAAAGTCCATTACAATGGAACCTCTTTGGCACCCGTGCTGGGCTGCCCAGCATCCCAGGGAGTAGAGCACGAACGGTGGGTCTGTGTCCCACAGACGATGAGCCAGGGCAAAAAAATGGAGCTGTGTCTCTTCTGCAGAAAGTCACCTTTGCAACGGTGCCATCCGCTTTGCTGTCGCTCCTCGATTTCCCAACTCAAAGTCCATTATAATGGAACCTCTGTTTCACCCGTGCTGGGCAGCCCAGCATCCCAGGGAGTAGAGCACGAACGGTTGGCCCGTGCTCCCACAGCCGAAGAGCCAGGGCAAAAAACATGACCTCTGCCTCTTCTGCAGAAAGTCAGCTTTGCAACGGTGCCATCCGCACTGCTGTCTCTCCTCGATTTCCCAACTCAAAGTCCATTACAATGGAACCTCTTTGGCACCCGTGCTGGGCTGCCCAGCCTCCCAGGGAGTAGAGCACGAACGGTGGGTCTGTGTCCCACAGACGATGAGCCAGGGCAAAAAAATGGAGCTGTGTCTCTTCTGCAGAAAGTTACCTTTGCAACGGTGCCATCCGCTTTGCGGTAGTTCCTCGATTTCCCAACTCAAAGTCCATTATAATGGAACCTCTCTGGCACCCGTGCTCGGCTGCCCAGCTTCCCAGGGAGTAGAGCACGAACGGTTGGCCTCTGCTCCCACAGACGAAGAGCCAGGGCAAAAAACTTGAGCTGTGCCTCTTCTGCAGAAAGTCATCTTTGCAACGGTGCCATCCTCATTGCTGTCGCTCCTCCATTTCCCAACTCAAAGTCCATTACAATGGAACCTCTTTGGCACCCGTGCCCGGCTGCCCAGCATCCCAGGCAGTAGAGCACGAACAGTTGGCCTCTGCTCCCACAGCCAAGGAGCCAGGGCAAAACACTTGAGCTGTGCCTCTTCTGCAGAAAGTCAGCTTTGCAATGGTGCCATCCGCTTTGCTGTCGCTCCTCGATTTCCCAACTCAAAGTCCATTACAATGGAACCTCTTTGGCACCCGTGCAGGGCTGCCCAGCATCCCAGGGAGTAGAGCACGAACGCTTGGCCTCTGCTCCCACAGCCAAGGAGCCAGAGCAAAAAACTGAAGCTGTGCCTCTTCTGCAGAAAGTTACCTTTGCAACGGTGCCATCCGCATGGCTGTCGCTCCTCCATTTCCCAGCTCAAGGTCCATTACAAAGGAAACTCTCTTTGGCACCCGTGCTGGGCAGCCCAGCATCCCAGGCAGTAGAGCACGAACGGTTGGCCTCTGCTCCCACAGCCGAAGAGCCAGGGCAAAAAGCTAGAGCTGTGCCTCTTCTGCAGAAAGTCAGCTTTGCAACGGTGCCATCTGCATTGCTGTCGCTCCTCGATTTCCCAACTCAAAGTCCATTACAATGGAACCTCTCTGGCACCCGTGCTGGGCTGCCCAGCATCCCAGGGAGTAGAGCACGAACGCTTGGCCTGTGCTCCCACAGCCAAAGAGCCAGGGCAAAAAACTTAAGCTCTGCCTCTTCTGCAGAAAGTCACCTTTGCAACGGTGCCATCCGCATTGCTGTCGCTCCTCCATTTCCCAGCTCAAAGTCCATTACAATGGAACCTCTTTGGCACCCGTGCTCGGCTGCCCCGCATCCCAGGGAGTAGAGCACGAACGGTTGGCCTCTGCTCCCACAGCCGAAGAGTCAAGGCAAAAAACTTGAGCTGTGCCTCTTCTGCAGAAAGTCAGCTTTGCAACGGTGCCATCCGCACTGCTGTCGCTCCTCCATTTCCCAACTCAAAGTCCATTACAATGGAAACTCTCTTTGGCACCCGTGCTGGGCTGCCCAGCATCCCAGTTAGTAGAGCACGAACGGTTGTCCTCTGTTCCCACAGCCGAAGAGCCAGGGCAAAAAGCTTGAGCTGTGCCTCTTCTGCAGAAAGTCAGCTTTGCAACGGTGCCATCCGCATTGCTGAGGTTCCTCGATTTCCCAACTCAAAGTCCATTACAATGGAACCTCTCTGGCACCCGTGCTGGGCTGCCCAGCATCCCAGGGAGTAGAGCACGAACGCTTGGCCTCTGCTCCCACAGCCGAAGAGCCAGGGCAAAAAACTGGAGCTCTGCCTCTTCTGCAGAAAGTCAGCTTTGCAACGGTGCCATCCGCACTGCTGTCGCTCCTCGATTTCACAACTCAAAGTCCATTACAATGGAACCTCTTTGGCACCCGTGCTGGGCTGCCCAGCATCCCAGGGAGTAGAGCACGAACGCTTGGCCTCTGCTCCCACAGCCGAAGAGCCAGGGCAAAAAGCTTGAGCTGTGCCTCTTCTGCACAAAGTCAGCTTTGCAACGGTGCCATCTGCATTGCTGTCGCTCCTCCATTTCCCAACTCAAAGTCCATTACAATGGAACCTCTTTGGCACCCGTGCTCGGCTGCCCAGCCTCCCAGGGAGTAGAGCACGAACGGTGGGTCTGTGTCCCACAGACGATGAGCCAGGGCAAAAAAATGGAGCTGTGTCTCTTCTGCAGAAAGTCAGCTTTGCAATGGTGCCATCCGCTTTGCGGTAGTTCCTCGATTTCCCAACTCAAAGTCCATTATAATGGAACCTCTCTGGCACCCGTGCTCGGCTGCCCAGCTTCCCAGGGAGTAGAGCACGAACGGTTGGCCTCTGCTCCCACAGCCGAAGAGCCAGGGCAAAAAACTTGAGCTGTGCCTCTTCTTCAGAAAGTCAGCTTTGCAACGGTGCCATCCTCCTTGCTGTCGCTCCTCCATTTCCCAACTCAAAGTCCATTACAATGGAACCTCTTTGGCACCCGTGCCCGGCTGCCCAGCATCCCAGGGAGTAGAGCACGAACAGTTGGCCTGTGCTCCCACAGCCAAGGAGCCAGGGCAAAAAACTTGAGCTGTGCCTCTTCTGCAGAAAGTCAGCTTTGCAATGGTGCCATCCGCTTTGCTGTCGCTCCTCGATTTCCCAACTCAAAGTCCATTACAATGGAACCTCTTTGGCACCCGTGCTGGGCTGCCCAGCATCCCAGGGAGTAGAGCACGAACGCTTGGCCTCTGCTCCCACAGGTGAAGGGCCAGAGCAAAAAACTTGAGCTGTGCCTCTTCTGCAGAAAGTCACCTTTGCAACGGTGCCATCCGCATTGCTGTCGCTCCTCCATTTCCCAGCTCAAGGTCCATTACAGTGGAAACTCTCTTTGGCACCCGTGCTGGGCTGCCCAGCATCCCAGGGAGTAGAGCACGAACGGTTGGCCTGTGCTCCCACAGTCGAAGAGCCAGGGCAAAAAGCTTGAGCTGTGCCTCTTCTGCAGAAAGTCAGCTTTGCAACGGTGCCATCCGCTTTACTGTAGCTCCTCCATTTCCCAGCTCAAGGTCCATTACAATGGAAACTCTCTTTGGCACCCGTGCTGGGCTGCCCAGCATCCCAGGGAGTAGAGCACGAACGGTTGGCCTCTGCTCCCACAGTCGAAGAGCCTGGGCAAAAAGCTTGAGCTGTGCCTCTTCTGCAGAAAGTTAGCTTTGCAACTGTGCCTTCCGCATTGCTGTCGCTCTTCGATTTCCCAACTCAAAGTCCATTACAATGGAACCTCTCTGGCACCCGTGCTGGGCTGCCCAGCATCCCAGGCAGTAGAGCATGAACGCTTGGCCTCTGCTCCCACAGCCGAAGAGCCAGGGCAAAAAACATGAGCTCTGCCTCTTCTGCAGAAAGTCACCTTTGCAACGGTGCCATCCGCACTGCTGTCGCTCCTCCATTTCCCAACTCAAAGTCCATTACAATGGAACCTCTTTGGCACCCGTGCTGGGCTGCCCAGCATCCCAGGGAGTAGAGCACGAACGGTGGGTCTGTGTCCCACAGACGATGAGCCAGGGCAAAAAAATGGAGCTGTGCCTCTTCTGCAGAAAGTCAGCTTTGCAATGGTGCCATCTGCATTGCTGAGGTTCCTCGGTTTCTCAACTCAAAGTCCATTACAATGGAACCTCTTTGGCACCGTGCTGGGCAGCCCAGCATCCCAGGGAGTAGAGCACGAACGGTTGGCCTCTGCTCCCACAGCCAAAGAGCCAGGGCAAAAAACTTGAGCTGTGCCTCTTCTTCAGAAAGTCAGCTTTGCAACGGTGCCATCCACACTTCTGTCTCTCCTCCATTTCCCAACTCAAAGTCCATTACAATGGAACCTCTTTGGCACCCGTGCTGGGCTGCCCAGCATCCCAGGGAGTAGAGCACGAACGGTGGGTCTGTGTCCCACAGACGATGAGCCAGGGCAAAAAAATGGAGCTGTGTCTCTTCTGCAGAAAGTCACCTTTGCAACGGTGCCATCCGCTTTGCTGTCGCTCCTCGATTTCCCAACTCAAAGTCCATTATAATGGAACCTCTCTTTCACCCGTGCTGAGCAGCCCAGCATCCCAGGGAGTAGAGCACGAACGGTTGGCCTGTGCTCCCACAGCCGAAGAGCCAGGGCAAAAAACATGAGCTCTGCCTCTTCTGCAGAAAGTCAGATTTGCAACGGTGCCATCCGCACTGCTGTCGCTCCTCGATTTCCCAACTCAAAGTCCATTACAATGGAACCTCTTTGGCACCCGTGCCCGGCTGCCCAGCATCCCAGGCAGTAGAGCACGAACAGTTGGCCTGTGCTCCCACAGCCAAGGAGCCAGGGCAAAAAACTTGAGCTGTGCCTCTTCTGCAGAAAGTCAGCTTTGCAATGGTGCCATCCGCTTTGTTGTCGCTCCTCGATTTCCCAACTCAAAGTCCATTACAATGGAACCTCTTTGGCACCCGTGCAGGGCTGCCCAGCATCCCAGGGAGTAGAGCACGAACGCTTGGCCTCTGCTCCCACAGCCAAAGAGCCAGAGCAAAAAACTGGAGCTGTGCCTCTTCTGCAGAAAGTTACCTTTGCAACGGTGCCATCCGCATGGCTGTCGCTCCTCCATTTCCCAGCTCAAGGTCCATTACAAAGGAAACTCTCTTTGGCACCCGTGCTGGGCTGCCCAGCATCCCAGGGAGTAGAGCACGAACGGTTGGCCTCTGCTCCCACAGCCAAAGAGCCAGGGCAAAAAACTTGAGCTGTGCCTCTTCTGCAGAAAGTCACCTTTGCAACGGTGCCATCTGCATTGCTGTCGCTCCTCCATTTCCCAACTCAAAGTCCATTACAATGGAACCTCTTTGGCACCCGTGCTCGCCTGCCCAGCATCCCAGGGAGTAGAGCACGAACGGTTGGCCTGTGCTCCCACAGCCAAAGAGCCAGGGCAAAAAACTTAAGCTCTGCCTCTTCTGCAGAAAGTCACCTTTGCAACGGTGCCATCCGCATTGCTGTCGCTCCTCCATTTCCCAGCTCAAAGTCCATTACAATGGAACCTCTTTGGCACCCGTGCTCGGCTGCCCCGCATCCCAGGGAGTAGAGCACGAACGGTTGGCCTCTGCTCCCACAGCCAAAGAGTCAAGGCAAAAAACTTGAGCTGTGCCTCTTCTGCAGAAAGTCAGCTTTGCAAGGGTGCCATCCGCATTGCTGTCGCTCCTCCATTTCCCAACTCAAAGTCCATTACAATGGAAACTCTCTTTGGCACCCGTGCTGGGCTGCCCAGCATCCCAGGGAGTAGAGCACGAACGCTTGGCCTCTGCTCCCACAGGCGAAGAGCCAGGGCAAAAAACATGAGCTCTGCCTCTTCTGCAGAAAGTCAGCTTTGCAACGGTGCCATCCGCACTGCTGTCGCTCCTCGATTTCCCAACTCAAAGTCCATTACAATGGAACCTCTTTGGCACCCGTGCTGGGCTGCCCAGCATCCCAGGGAGTAGAGCACGAACGGTTGGCCTCTGCTCCCACAGCCGAAGAGCCAGGGCAAAAAACTTGAGCTGTGCCTCTTCTGCACAAAGTCAGCTTTGCAACGGTGCCATCTGCATTGCTGTCGCTCCTCCATTTCCCAACTCAAAGTCCATTACAATGGAACCTCTTTGGCACCCGTGCTCGACTGCCCAGCCTCCCAGGGAGTAGAGCACGAACGGTGGGTCTGTGTCCCACAGACGATGAGCCAGGGCAAAAAAATGGAGCTGTGTCTCTTCTGCAGAAAGTCAGCTTTGCAATGGTGCCATCCGCTTTGCGGTAGTTCCTCGATTTCCCAACTCAAAGTCCATTATAATGGAACCTCTCAGGCACCCGTGCTCGGCTGCCCAGCTTCCCAGGGAGTAGAGCACGAACGGTTGGCCTCTGCTCCCACAGCCGAAGAGCCAGGGCAAAAAACTTGAGCTGTGCCTCTTCTGCAGAAAGTCAGCTTTGCAACGGTGCCATCCTCATTGCTGTCGCTCCTCCATTTCCCAACTCAAAGTCCATTACAATGGAACCTCTTTGGCACCCGTGCTCGGCTGCCCAGCATCCCAGGCAGTAGAGCACGAACAGTTGGCCTGTGCTCCCACAGCCAAGGAGCCAGGGCAAAAAACTTGAGCTGTGCCTCTTCTGCACAAAGTCAGCTTTGCAATGGTGCCATCCGCTTTGCTGTCGCTCCTCGATTTCACAACTCAAAGTCCATTACAATGGAACCTCTGTGGCACCCGTGCTGGGCTGCCCAGCATCCCAGGGAGTAGAGCACGAACGCTTGGCCTCTGCTCCCACAGCCAAAGAGGCAGAGCAAAAAACTTGAGCTGTGCCTCTTCTGCAGAAAGTCACCTTTGCAACGGTGCCATCCGCACTGCTGTCGCTCCTCGATTTCACAACTCAAAGTCCATTACAATGGAACCTCTTTGGCACCCGTGCTGGGCTGCCAGGCATCCCAGGGAGTAGAGCACGAACGGTTGGCCTCTGCTCCCACAGCCGAAGAGCCAGGGCAAAAAACTTGAGCTGTGCCTCTTCTTCAGAAAGTCAGCTTTGCAACGGTGCCATCCGCATTGCTGTCGCTCCTCCATTTCCCAACTCAAAGTCCATTACAATGGAACCTCTTTGGCACCCGTGCTGGGCATGCCCAGCCTGCCAGGGAGTAGAGCACGAACGGTGGGTCTGTGCAACCACAGACGATGAGCCAGGGCAAAAAACTTGAGCTGTGCCTCTTCTGCAGAAAGTCATCTTTGCAACGGTGCCATCCTCATTGCTGTCGCTCCTCCATTTCCCAACTCAAAGTCCATTACAATGGAACCTCTTTGGCACCCGTGCCCGGCTGCCCAGCATCCCAGGCAGTAGAGCACGAACAGTTGGCCTGTGCTCCCACAGCCAAGGAGCCAGGGCAAAAAACTTGAGCTGTGCCTCTTCTGCAGAAAGTCAGCTTTGCAATGGTGCCATCCGCTTTGTTGTCGCTCCTCGATTTCCCAACTCAAAGTCCATTACAATGGAACCTCTTTGGCACCCGTGCAGGGCTGCCCAGCATCCCAGGGAGTAGAGCACGAACGCTTGGCCTCTGCTCCCACAGCCAAAGAGCCAGAGCAAAAAACTGGAGCTGTGCCTCTTCTGCAGAAAGTTACCTTTGCAACGGTGCCATCCGCATGGCTGTCGCTCCTCCATTTCCCAGCTCAAGGTCCATTACAAAGGAAACTCTCTTTGGCACCCGTGCTGGGCTGCCCAGCATCCCAGGGAGTAGAGCACGAACGGTTGGCCTCTGCTCCCACAGCCGAAGAGCCAGGGCAAAAAACTTGAGCTGTGCCTCTTCTGCAGAAAGTCACCTTTGCAACGGTGCCATCTGCATTGCTGTCGCTCCTCCATTTCCCAACTCAAAGTCCATTACAATGGAACCTCTTTGGCACCCGTGCTCGCCTGCCCAGCATCCCAGGGAGTAGAGCACGAACGGTTGGCCTGTGCTCCCACAGCCAAAGAGCCAGGGCAAAAAACTTAAGCTCTGCCTCTTCTGCAGAAAGTCACCTTTGCAACGGTGCCATCCGCATTGCTGTCGCTCCTCCATTTCCCAGCTCAAAGTCCATTACAATGGAACCTCTTTGGCACCCGTGCTCGGCTGCCCCGCATCCCAGGGAGTAGAGCACGAACGGTTGGCCTCTGCTCCCACAGCCAAAGAGTCAAGGCAAAAAACTTGAGCTGTGCCTCTTCTGCAGAAAGTCAGCTTTGCAAGGGTGCCATCCGCATTGCTGTCGCTCCTCCATTTCCCAGCTCAAAGTCCATTACAATGGAAACTCTCTTTGGCACCCGTGCTGGGCTGCCCAGCATCCCAGGGAGTAGAGCACGAACGGTTGTCCTCTGTTCCCACAGCCGAAGAGCCAGGGCAAAAAGCTTGAGCTGTGCCTCTTCTGCAGAAAGTCAGCTTTGCAACGGTGCCATCCGCATTGCTGATGTTCCTCGATTTCCCAACTCAAAGTCCATTACAATGGAACCTCTCTGGCACCCGTTCTGGGCTGCCCAGCATCCCAGGGAGTAGAGCACGAACGCTTGGCCTCTGCTCCCACAGGCGAAGAGCCAGGGCAAAAAACATGAGCTCTGCCTCTTCTGCAGAAAGTCAGCTTTGCAACGGTGCCATCCGCACTGCTGTCGCTCCTCGATTTCCCAACTCAAAGTCCATTACAATGGAACCTCTTTGGCACCCGTGCTGGGCTGCCCAGCATCCCAGGGAGTAGAGCACGAACGGTTGGCCTCTGCTCCCACAGCCGAAGAGCCAGGGCAAAAAGCTTGAGCTGTGCCTCTTCTGCACAAAGTCAGCTTTGCAACGGTGCCATCTGCATTGCTGTCGCTCCTCCATTTCCCAACTCAAAGTCCATTACAATGGAACCTCTTTGGCACCCGTGCTCGGCTGCCCAGCCTCCCAGGGAGTAGAGCACGAACGGTGGGTCTGTGTCCCACAGACGATGAGCCAGGGCAAAAAAATGGAGCTGTGTCTCTTCTGCAGAAAGTCAGCTTTGCAATGGTGCCATCCGCTTTGCGGTAGTTCCTCGATTTCCCAACTCAAAGTCCATTATAATGGAACCTCTCTGGCACCCGTGCTCGGCTGCCCAGCTTCCCAGGGAGTAGAGCACGAACGGTTGGCCTCTGCTCCCACAGCCGAAGAGCCAGGGCAAAAAACTTGAGCTGTGCCTCTTCTGCAGAAAGTCAGCTTTGCAACGGTGCCATCCTCATTGCTGTCGCTCCTCCATTTCCCAACTCAAAGTCCATTACAATGGAACCTCTTTGGCACCCGTGCCCGGCTGCCCAGCATCCCAGGCAGTAGAGCACGAACAGTTGGCCTGTGCTCCCACAGCCAAGGAGCCAGGGCAAAAAACTTGAGCTGTGCCTCTTCTGCACAAAGTCAGCTTTGCAATGGTGCCATCCGCTTTGCTGTCGCTCCTCGATTTCACAACTCAAAGTCCATTACAATGGAACCTCTTTGGCACCCGTGCTGGGCTGCCAGGCATCCCAGGGAGTAGAGCACGAACGGTTGGCCTCTGCTCCCACAGCCGAAGAGCCAGGGCAAAAAACTTGAGCTGTGCCTCTTCTTCAGAAAGTCAGCTTTGCAACGGTGCCATCCGCATTGCTGTCGCTCCTCCATTTCCCAACTCAAAGTCCATTACAATGGAACCTCTGTGGCACCCGTGCTCGGCTGCCCAGCTTCCCAGGGAGTAGAGCACGAACGGTTGGCCTCTGCTCCCACAGCCAAAGAGCCAGGGCAAAAAACTTGAGCTGTGCCTCTTCTGCAGAAAGTCAGCTTTGCAACGGTGCCATCTGCATTGCTGTCGCTCCTCCATTTCCCAACTCAAAGTCCATTACAATGGAACCTCTTTGGCACCCGTGAAGGGCTGCCCAGCCTCCCAGGGAGTAGAGCACGAACGGTTGGCCTCTGCTCTCACAGACGAAGAGCCAGGGCAAAAAACTTGAGCTGTGTCTCTTCTGCAGAAAGTTACCTTTGCAACGGTGCCATTCGCTTTGCGGTCGTTCCTCGATTTCCCAACTCAAAGTCCATTATAATGGAACCTCTCTGGCACCCGTGCCCGGCTGCCCAGCTTCCCAGGGAGGAGAGCACTAACGGCTGGCCTCTGCTCCCACAGCCGAAGAGCCAGGGCAAAAAACATGAGCTCTGCCTCTTCTGCAGAAAGTCAGCTTTGCAACGGTGCCATCCGCATTGCTGAGGTTCCTCAATTTCCCAACTCAAAGTCCATTACAATGGAACCTCTTTGGCACCCGTGCTGGGCTGCCCAGCATCCCAGGGAGTAGAGCACGAACGGCTGGCCTCTGCTCCCACAGCCGAAGAGCCAGGGCAAAAAACTTGAGCTGTGCCTCTTCTGCAGAAAGTCAGCTTTGCAACGGTGCCATCTGCATTGCTGTCGCTCTTCCATTTCCCAACTCAAAGTCCATTACAATGGAACCTCTTTGGCACCCGTGCTGGGCTGCCCAGCTTCCCAGGGAGTAGAGCACGAACGCTTGGCCTCTGCTCCCACAGCCGAAGAGCCAGGGCAAAAAACTTGAGCTGTGCCTCTTCTGCAGAAAGTCAGCTTTGCAACGGTGCCATCTACATTGCTGAGGTTCCTCGATTTCCCAACTCAAAGTCCATTACAATGGAACCTCTCTGGCACCCGTGCTCGGCTGCCCAGCTTCCCAGGGAGTAGAGCACGAACGGTTGGCCTCTGCTCCCACAGCCGAAGAGCCAGGGCAAAAAACTTGAGCTGTGCCTCTTCTGCAGAAAGTCAGCTTTGCAACGGTGCCATCCTCCTTGCTGTCGCTCCTCCATTTCCCAACTCAAAGTATATTACAATGGAACCTCTTTGGCACCCGTGCCCGGCTGCCCAGCATCCCAGGCAGTAGAGCACGAACAGTTGGCCTGTGCTCCCACAGCCAAGGAGCCAGGGCAAAAAACTTGAGCTCTGCCTCTTCTGCAGAAAGTCAGCTTTGCAACGGTGCCATCCGCTTTGCTGTCGCTCCTCGATTTCACAACTCAAAGTCCATTACAATGGAACCTCTTTGGCACCTATGCTGGGCTGCCCAGCATCCCAGGGAGTAGAGCACGAACGGTTGGCCTGTGCTCCCACAGCCGAAGAGCCAGGGCAAAAAACTGGAGCTGTGTCTCTTCTGCAGAAAGTCACCTTTGCAACGGTGCCATTCGCATTGCTGTCGCTCTTCCATTTCCCAACTCAAAGTCCATTACAATGGAACCTCTTTGGCACCCGTGCTGGGCTGCCCAGCATCCCAGGGAGTAGAGCAAGAACGGTTGGCCTCTGCTCCCACAGCCGAAGAGCCAGGGCAAAAAACTTGAGCTGTGCCTCTTCTGCAGAAAGTCAGCTTTGCAACGGTGCCATCCACATTGCTGAGGTTCCTCGGTTTCCCAACTCAAAGTCCATTACAATGGAACCTCTCTGGCACCCGTGCTCGGCTGCCCAGCTTCCCAGGGAGTAGAGCACGAACGGTTGGCCTCTGCTCCCACAGCCGAAGAGCCAGGGCAAAAAACTTGAGCTGTGCCTCTTCTGCAGAAAGTCAGCTTTGCAACGGTGCCATCCGCATTGCTGTCGCTCCTCCATTTCCCAACTCAAAGTCCATTACAATGGAAACTCTCTTTGGCACCCGTGCTGGGCTGCCCAGCATCCCAGGGAGTAGAGCACGAACGCTTGGCCTCTGCTCCCACAGCCAAAGAGCCAGGGCAAAAAACTTGAGCTGTGCCTCTTCTGCAGAAAGTCAGCTTTGCAACGGTGCCATCCGCATTGCTGAGGTTCCTCGATTTCCCAACTCAAAGTCCATTACAATGGAAACTCTCTGGCACCCGTGCTCTGCTGCCCAGCATCCCAGGGAGTAGAGCACGAACGCTTGGCCTCTGCTCGCACAGCCGAAGAGCCAGGGCAAAAAGCTTGAGCTGTGCCTCTTCTGCAGAAAGTCAGCTTTGCAACGGTGCCATCCGCATCGGTGAGGTTCCTCGATTTCCCAACTCAAAGTCCATTACAATGGAACCTCTCTGGCACCCGTGCTGGGCTGCCCAGCATCCCAGGGAGTAGAGCACGAACGGTTGGCCTCTGCTCCCACAGTCGAAGAGCCAGGGCAAAAAGCTTGAGCTGTGCCTCTTCTGCAGAAAGTCAGCTTTGCAACGGGGCCATCCGCTTTGCTGTCGCTCTTCGATTTCCCAACTCAAAGTCCATTACAATGGAACCTCTCTGGCACCCGTGCTGGGCTGCCCAGCATCCCAGAGAGTAGAGGACGAACGGTTGGCCTCTGCTCCCACAGCCAAAGAGCCAGGGCAAAAAACTTGAGCTGTGCCTCTTCTGCCGAAAGTCAGCTTTGCAACGGTGCCATCCGCACTGCTGTCGCTCCTCGATTTCCCAACTCAAAGTCCATTACAATGGAACCTCTTTGGCACCCGTGCTGGGCTGCCAGGCATCCCAGGGAGTAGAGCACGAACGGTTGGCCTCTGCTCCCACAGCCGAAGAGCCAGGGCAAAAAGCTTGAGCTGTGCCTCTTCTGCAGAAAGTCAGCTTTGCAACGGTGCCATCCGCTTTGCTGTCGCTCTTCGATTTCCCAACTCAAAGTCCATTACAATGGAACCTCTCTGGCACCCGTGCTGGGCTGCCCAGCATCCCAGGGAGTAGAGGACGAACGGTTGGCCTCTGCTCCCACAGCCAAAGAGCCAGGGCAAAAAACTTGAGCTGTGCCTCTTCTGCCGAAAGTCAGCTTTGCAACTGTGCCATCCGCATGGCTGTCGCTCCTCGATTTCCCAACTCAAAGTCCATTACAATGGAACCTCTTTGGCACCCGTGCTGGGCTGCCAGGCATCCCAGGGAGTAGAGCACGAACGGTTGGCCTCTGCTCCCACAGCCGAAGAGCCAGGGCAAAAAACTGGAGCTGTGCCTCTTCTGCAGAAAGTCAGCTTTGCAACGGTGCCATCCGCATTGCTGTCGCTCCTCCATTTCCCAACTCAAAGTCCATTACAATGGAACCTCTGTGGCACCCGTGCTCGGCTGCCCAGCTTCCCAGGGAGTAGAGCACGAACGGTTGGCCTCTGCTCCCACAGCCGAAGAGCCAGGGCAAAAAACTTGAGCTGTGCCTCTTCTGCAGAAAGTCAGCTTTGCAACGGTGCCATCTGCATTGCTGTCGCTCCTCCATTTCCCAACTCAAAGTCCATTACAATGGAACCTCTTTGGCACCCGTGCAGGGCTGCCCAGCCTCCCAGGGAGTAGAGCACGAACGGTTGGCCTCTGCTCTCACAGACGAAGAGCCAGGGCAAAAAACTTGAGCTGTGTCTCTTCTGCAGAAAGTTACCTTTGCAACGGTGCCATTCGCTTTGCGGTCGTTCCTCGATTTCCCAACTCAAAGTCCATTATAATGGAACCTCTCTGGCACCCGTGCTGGGCTGCCCAGCATCCCAGGGAGGAGAGCACTAACGGCTGGCCTCTGCTCCCACAGCCGAAGAGCCAGGGCAAAAAACATGAGCTCTGCCTCTTCTGCAGAAAGTCAGCTTTGCAACGGTGCCATCCGCATTGCTGAGGTTCCTCAATTTCCCAACTCAAAGTCCATTACAATG
Organism: Psittacula echo; assembly: GCF_963264785.1. Classification (NCBI taxonomy): domain Eukaryota; kingdom Metazoa; phylum Chordata; class Aves; order Psittaciformes; family Psittacidae; genus Psittacula; species Psittacula echo. The sequence continues at coordinate 274,108 of NW_027664159.1, read as the reverse complement.
GAACCTCTTTGGCACCCGTGCTGGGCTGCCCAGCATCCCAGGGAGTAGAGCACGAACGGCTGGCCTCTGCTCCCACAGCCGAAGAGCCAGGGCAAAAAACTTGAGCTGTGCCTCTTCTGCAGAAAGTCAGCTTTGCAACGGTGCCATTCGCATTGCTGTCGCTCTTCCATTTCCCAACTCAAAGTCCATTACAATGGAACCTCTTTGGCACCCGTGCTGGGCTGCCCAGCATCCCAGGGAGTAGAGCACGAACGCTTGGCCTCTGCTCCCACAGCCGAAGAGCCAGGGCAAAAAACTTGAGCTGTGCCTCTTCTGCAGAAAGTCAGCTTTGCAACGGTGCCATCTACATTGCTGAGGTTCCTCGATTTCCCAACTCAAAGTCCATTACAATGGAACCTCTCAGGCACCCGTGCTCGGCTGCCCAGCTTCCCAGGGAGTAGAGCACGAACGGTTGGCCTCTGCTCCCACAGCCAAAGAGCCAGGGCAAAAAACTTGAGCTGTGCCTCTTCTGCAGAAAGTCAGCTTTCCAATGGTGCCATCCGCATTGCTGTCGCTCCTCGATTTCACAACTCAAAGTCCATTACAATGGAACCTCTGTGGCACACGTGCTGGGCTGCCCAGCATCCCAGGGAGTAGAGCACGAAAGGTTGGCCTCTGCTCCCACAGCCGAAGAGCCAGGGCAAAAAACTTGAGCTGTGCCTCTTCTGCAGAAAGTCAGCTTTGCAACGGTGCCATCCGCATTGCTGAGGTTCCTCGATTTCCCAACTCAAAGTCCATTACAATGGAAACTCTCTGGCACCCGTGCAGGGCTGCCCAGCATCCCAGGGAGTAGAGCACGAACGGTTGGCCTCTGCTCCCACAGCCGAAGAGCCAGGGCAAAAAGCTTGAGCTGTGCCTCTTCTGCAGAAAGTCAGCTTTGCAACGGTGCCATCCGCATCGGTGAGGTTCCTCGATTTCCCAACTCAAAGTCCATTACAATGGAACCTCTCTGGCACCCGTGCTGGGCTGCCCAGCATCCCAGGGAGTAGAGCACGAACGGTTGGCCTCTGCTCCCACAGCCAAAGAGCCAGGGCAAAAAACTTGAGCTGTGCCTCTTCTGCAGAAAGTCAGCTTTGCAACGGTGCCATCTGCATTGCTGTCGCTCCTCCATTTCCCAACTCAAAGTCCATTACAATGGAACCTCTTTGGCACCCGTGCAGGGCTGCCCAGCCTCCCAGGGAGTAGAGCACGAACGGTTGGCCTCTGCTCTCACAGACGAAGAGCCAGGGCAAAAAACTTGAGCTGTGTCTCTTCTGCAGAAAGTTACCTTTGCAACGGTGCCATTCGCTTTGCGGTCGTTCCTCGATTTCCCAACTCAAAGTCCATTATAATGGAACCTCTCTGGCACCCGTGCTGGGCTGCCCAGCATCCCAGGGAGGAGAGCACTAACGGCTGGCCTCTGCTCCCACAGCCGAAGAGCCAGGGCAAAAAACATGAGCTCTGCCTCTTCTGCAGAAAGTCAGCTTTGCAACGGTGCCATCCGCATTGCTGAGGTTCCTCAATTTCCCAACTCAAAGTCCATTACAATGGAACCTCTTTGGCACCCGTGCTCGGCTGCCCAGCATCCCAGGGAGTAGAGCACGAACGGCTGGCCTCTGCTCCCACAGCCGAAGAGCCAGGGCAAAAAACTTGAGCTGTGCCTCTTCTGCAGAAAGTCAGCTTTGCAACGGTGCCATTCGCATTGCTGTCGCTCTTCCATTTCCCAACTCAAAGTCCATTACAATGGAACCTCTTTGGCACCCGTGCTGTTCTGCCCAGCATCCCAGGGAGTAGAGCACGAACGCTTGGCCTCTGCTCCCACAGCCGAAGAGCCAGGGCAAAAAACTTGAGCTGTGCCTCTTCTGCAGAAAGTCAGCTTTGCAACGGTGCCATTCGCATTGCTGTCGCTCCTCCATTTCCCAAATCAAAGTATATTACAATGGAACCTCTTTGGCACCCGTGCCCGGCTGCCCAGCATCCCAGGCAGTAGAGCACGAACAGTTGGCCTCTGCTCCCACAGCCAAGGAGCCAGGGCAAAAAACTTGAGCTGTGCCTCTTCTGCAGACAGTCAGCTTTGCAACGGTGCCATCCGCTTTGCTGTCGCTCCTCGATTTCCCAACTCAAAGTCCATTACAATGGAACCTCTTTGGCACCCGTGCTGGGCTGCCAGGCATCCCAGGGAGTAGAGCACGAACGGTTGGCCTCTGCTCCCACAGCCAAAGAGCCAGGGCAAAAAACTTGAGCTGTGCCTCTTCTGCAGAAAGTCACCTTTGCAACGGTGCCATCCGCATGGCTGTCGCTCCTCCATTTCCCAGCTCAAGGTCCATTACAATGGAACCTCTCTGGCACCCGTGCTCGGCTGCCCAGCATCCCTGGGAGGAGAGCACGAACGGTTGGCCTCTGCTCCCACAGCCGAAGAGCCAGGGCAAAAAACTTGAGCTCTACCTCTTCTGCAGAAAGTCACCTTTGCAACGGTGCCATCCGCACTGCTGTCGCTCCTCGATTTCCCAACTCAAAGTCCATTACAATGGAACATCTTTGGCACCCGTGCTCGCCTGCCCAGCATCCCAGGGAGTAGAGCACGAACGGTTGGCCTGTGCAACCACAGCCGAAGAGTCAAAGCAAAATACTTGAGCTGTGCCTCTTCTGCAGAAAGTCACCTTTCAACGGTGCCATCCGCATTCCTGTCGCTCTTCGATTTCCCAACTCAAAGTCCATTACAATGGAACCTCTCTGGCACCCGTGCTCGGCTGCCCAGCATCCCAGGCAGTAGAGCACGAACGGTTGGCCTCTGCTCCCACAGCCAAAGAGCCAGGGCAAAAAACTTGAGCTGTGTCTCTTCTGCAGAAAGTCAGCTTTGCAACGGTGCCATCCGCATTGCTGAGGTTCCTCGATTTCACAACTCAAAGTCCATTAAAATGGAACCTCTCTGGCACCCGTGCTCGGCTGCCCCGCATCCCAGGGAGTAGAGCACGAACGCTTGGCCTCTGCTCCCACAGCCGAAGAGCCAGGCCAAAAAACATGAGCTCTGCCTCTTCTGCAGAAAGTCAGCTTTGCAACGGTGCCATCCGCATTGCTGTCGCTCCTCCATTTCCCAACTCAAAGTCCATTACAATGGAACCTCTTTGGCACCCGTGCTCGGCTGCCCAGCATCCCAGGGAGTAGAGCACGAACAGTTGGCCTGTGCTCCCACAGCCAAGGAGCCAGGGCAAAAAACTTGAGCTGTGCCTCTTCTGCAGAAAGTCAGCTTTGCAACGGTGCCATCCGCTTTGCTGTCGCTCCTCGATTTCACATCTCAAAGTCCATTACAATGGAACCTCTTTGGCACCTGTGCTGGGCTGCCCAGCATCCCAGGGAGTAGAGCACGAACGCTTGGCCTCTGCTCCCATAGCCAAAGAGCCAGGGCAAAAAACTTGAGCTGTACCTCTTCTGCAGAAAGTCAGCTTTGCAACGGTGCCATCCGCATTGCTGTCGCTCTTCGATTTCCCAACTCAAAGTCCATTACAATGGAACCTCTCTGGCACCCGTGCTGGGCTGCCCAGCATCCCAGGGAGTAGAGCACGAACGGTTGGCCTCTGCTCCCACAGCCAAAGAGCCAGGGCAAAAAACTTGAGCTGTGCCTCTTCTGCAGAAAGTCAGCTTTGCAACGGTGCCATCCGCATTGCTGAGGTTCCTCGATTTCCCAACTCAAAGTCCATTACAATGGAACCTCTCTGGCACCCGTGCTCGGCTGCCCAGCTTCCCAGGGAGTAGAGCACGAACGGTTGGCCTCTGCTCCCACAGCCGAAGAGCCAGGGCAAAAAACTTGAGCTGTGCCTCTTCTGCAGAAAGTCAGCTTTGCAACGGTGCCATCTACATTGCTGAGGTTCCTCGATTTCCCAACTCAAAGTCCATTACAATGGAACCTCTCTGGCACCCGTGCTCGGCTGCCCAGCTTCCCAGGGAGTAGAGCACGAACGGTTGGCCTCTGCTCCCACAGCCGAAGAGCCAGGGCAAAAAACTTGAGCTGTGCCTCTTCTGCAGAAAGTCAGCTTTGCAACGGTGCCATTCGCATTGCTGTCGCTCCTCCATTTCCCAACTCAAAGTATATTACAATGGAACCTCTTTGGCACCCGTGCCCGGCTGCCCAGCATCCCAGGCAGTAGAGCACGAACAGTTGGCCTCTGCTCCCACAGCCAAGGAGCCAGGGCAAAAAACTTGAGCTGTGCCTCTTCTGCAGACAGTCAGCTTTGCAACGGTGCCATCCGCTTTGCTGTCGCTCCTCGATTTCACAACTCAAAGTCCATTACAATGGAACCTCTTTGGCACCTATGCTGGGCTGCCCAGCATCCCAGGGAGTAGAGCACGAACGGTTGGCCTGTGCTCCCACAGCCGAAGAGCCAGGGCAAAAAACTGGAGCTGTGTCTCTTCTGCAGAAAGTCACCTTTGCAACGGTGCCATTCGCATTGCTGTCGCTCTTCCATTTCCCAACTCAAAGTCCATTACAATGGAACCTCTTTGGCACCCGTGCTGGGCTGCCCAGCATCCCAGGGAGTAGAGCAAGAACGGTTGGCCTCTGCTCCCACAGCCGAAGAGCCAGGGCAAAAAACTTGAGCTGTGCCTCTTCTGCAGAAAGTCAGCTTTGCAACGGTGCCATCCACATTGCTGAGGTTCCTCGGTTTCCCAACTCAAAGTCCATTACAATGGAACCTCTCAGGCACCCGTGCTCGGCTGCCCAGCTTCCCAGGGAGTAGAGCACGAACGGTTGGCCTCTGCTCCCACAGCCGAAGAGCCAGGGCAAAAAACTTGAGCTGTGCCTCTTCTGCAGAAAGTCAGCTTTGCAACGGTGCCATCCGCATTGCTGTCGCTCCTCCATTTCCCAACTCAAAGTCCATTACAATGGAAACTCTCTTTGGCACCCGTGCTGGGCTGCCCAGCATCCCAGGGAGTAGAGCACGAACGCTTGGCCTCTGCTCCCACAGCCAAAGAGCCAGGGCAAAAAACTTGAGCTGTGCCTCTTCTGCAGAAAGTCAGCTTTGCAACGGTGCCATCCGCATTGCTGAGGTTCCTCGATTTCCCAACTCAAAGTCCATTACAATGGAAACTCTCTGGCACCCGTGCTCTGCTGCCCAGCATCCCAGGGAGTAGAGCACGAACGGTTGGCCTCTGCTCGCACAGCCGAAGAGCCAGGGCAAAAAGCTTGAGCTGTGCCTCTTCTGCAGAAAGTCAGCTTTGCAACGGTGCCATCCGCATCGGTGAGGTTCCTCGATTTCCCAACTCAAAGTCCATTACAATGGAACCTCTCTGGCACCCGTGCTGGGCTGCCCAGCATCCCAGGGAGTAGAGCACGAACGGTTGGCCTCTGCTCCCACAGTCGAAGAGCCAGGGCAAAAAGCTTGAGCTGTGCCTCTTCTGCAGAAAGTCAGCTTTGCAACGGGGCCATCCGCTTTGCTGTCGCTCTTCGATTTCCCAACTCAAAGTCCATTACAATGGAACCTCTCTGGCACCCGTGCTGGGCTGCCCAGCATCCCAGAGAGTAGAGGACGAACGGTTGGCCTCTGCTCCCACAGCCAAAGAGCCAGGGCAAAAAACTTGAGCTGTGCCTCTTCTGCCGAAAGTCAGCTTTGCAACGGTGCCATCCGCACTGCTGTCGCTCCTCGATTTCCCAACTCAAAGTCCATTACAATGGAACCTCTTTGGCACCCGTGCTGGGCTGCCAGGCATCCCAGGGAGTAGAGCACGAACGGTTGGCCTCTGCTCCCACAGCCGAAGAGCCAGGGCAAAAAGCTTGAGCTGTGCCTCTTCTGCAGAAAGTCAGCTTTGCAACGGGGCCATCCGCTTTGCTGTCGCTCTTCGATTTCCCAACTCAAAGTCCATTACAATGGAACCTCTCTGGCACCCGTGCTGGGCTGCCCAGCATCCCAGGGAGTAGAGGACGAACGGTTGGCCTCTGCTCCCACAGCCAAAGAGCCAGGGCAAAAAACTTGAGCTGTGCCTCTTCTGCAGAAAGTCACCTTTGCAACTGTGCCATCCGCATGGCTGTCGCTCCTCGATTTCCCAACTCAAAGTCCATTACAATGGAACCTCTTTGGCACCCGTGCTGGGCTGCCAGGCATCCCAGGGAGTAGAGCACGAACGGTTGGCCTCTGCTCCCACAGCCGAAGAGCCAGGGCAAAAAACTGGAGCTGTGCCTCTTCTGCAGAAAGTCAGCTTTGCAACGGTGCCATCCGCATTGCTGTCGCTCCTCCATTTCCCAACTCAAAGTCCATTACAATGGAACCTCTGTGGCACCCGTGCTCGGCTGCCCAGCTTCCCAGGGAGTAGAGCACGAACGGTTGGCCTCTGCTCCCACAGCCGAAGAGCCAGGGCAAAAAACTTGAGCTGTGCCTCTTCTGCAGAAAGTCAGCTTTGCAACGGTGCCATCTGCATTGCTGTCGCTCCTCCATTTCCCAACTCAAAGTCCATTACAATGGAACCTCTTTGGCACCCGTGCAGGGCTGCCCAGCCTCCCAGGGAGTAGAGCACGAACGGTTGGCCTCTGCTCTCACAGACGAAGAGCCAGGGCAAAAAACTTGAGCTGTGTCTCTTCTGCAGAAAGTTACCTTTGCAACGGTGCCATTCGCTTTGCGGTCGTTCCTCGATTTCCCAACTCAAAGTCCATTATAATGGAACCTCTCTGGCACCCGTGCTGGGCTGCCCAGCATCCCAGGGAGGAGAGCACTAACGGCTGGCCTCTGCTCCCACAGCCGAAGAGCCAGGGCAAAAAACATGAGCTCTGCCTCTTCTGCAGAAAGTCAGCTTTGCAACGGTGCCATCCGCATTGCTGAGGTTCCTCAATTTCCCAACTCAAAGTCCATTACAATGGAACCTCTTTGGCACCCGTGCTGGGCTGCCCAGCATCCCAGGGAGTAGAGCACGAACGGCTGGCCTCTGCTCCCACAGCCGAAGAGCCAGGGCAAAAAACTTGAGCTGTGCCTCTTCTGCAGAAAGTCAGCTTTGCAACGGTGCCATTCGCATTGCTGTCGCTCTTCCATTTCCCAACTCAAAGTCCATTACAATGGAACCTCTTTGGCACCCGTGCTGGGCTGCCCAGCATCCCAGGGAGTAGAGCACGAACGCTTGGCCTCTGCTCCCACAGCCGAAGAGCCAGGGCAAAAAACTTGAGCTGTGCCTCTTCTGCAGAAAGTCAGCTTTGCAACGGTGCCATCTACATTGCTGAGGTTCCTCGATTTCCCAACTCAAAGTCCATTACAATGGAACCTCTCAGGCACCCGTGCTCGGCTGCCCAGCTTCCCAGGGAGTAGAGCACGAACGGTTGGCCTCTGCTCCCACAGCCAAAGAGCCAGGGCAAAAAACTTGAGCTGTGCCTCTTCTGCAGAAAGTCAGCTTTCCAATGGTGCCATCCGCATTGCTGTCGCTCCTCGATTTCACAACTCAAAGTCCATTACAATGGAACCTCTCTGGCACACGTGCTGGGCTGCCCAGCATCCCAGGGAGTAGAGCACGAAAGGTTGGCCTCTGCTCCCACAGCCGAAGAGCCAGGGCAAAAAACTTGAGCTGTGCCTCTTCTGCAGAAAGTCAGCTTTGCAACGGTGCCATCCGCATTGCTGAGGTTCCTCGATTTCCCAACTCAAAGTCCATTACAATGGAAACTCTCTGGCACCCGTGCAGGGCTGCCCAGCATCCCAGGGAGTAGAGCACGAACGGTTGGCCTCTGCTCCCACAGCCGAAGAGCCAGGGCAAAAAGCTTGAGCTGTGCCTCTTCTGCAGAAAGTCAGCTTTGCAACGGTGCCATCTGCATTGCTGTCGCTCCTCCATTTCCCAACTCAAAGTCCATTACAATGGAACCTCTTTGGCACCCGTGAAGGGCTGCCCAGCCTCCCAGGGAGTAGAGCACGAACGGTTGGCCTCTGCTCTCACAGACGAAGAGCCAGGGCAAAAAACTTGAGCTGTGTCTCTTCTGCAGAAAGTTACCTTTGCAACGGTGCCATTCGCTTTGCGGTCGTTCCTCGATTTCCCAACTCAAAGTCCATTATAATGGAACCTCTCTGGCACCCGTGCTGGGCTGCCCAGCATCCCAGGGAGGAGAGCACTAACGGCTGGCCTCTGCTCCCACAGCCGAAGAGCCAGGGCAAAAAACATGAGCTCTGCCTCTTCTGCAGAAAGTCAGCTTTGCAACGGTGCCATCCGCATTGCTGAGGTTCCTCAATTTCCCAACTCAAAGTCCATTACAATGGAACCTCTTTGGCACCCGTGCTCGCCTGCCCAGCATCCCAGCGAGTAGAGCACGAACGGCTGGCCTCTGCTCCCACAGCCGAAGAGCCAGGGCAAAAAACTTGAGCTGTGCCTCTTCTGCAGAAAGTCAGCTTTGCAACGGTGCCATTCGCATTGCTGTCGCTCTTCCATTTCCCAACTCAAAGTCCATTACAATGGAACCTCTTTGGCACCCGTGCTGTTCTGCCCAGCATCCCAGGGAGTAGAGCACGAACGCTTGGCCTCTGCTCCCACAGCCGAAGAGCCAGGGCAAAAAACTTGAGCTGTGCCTCTTCTGCAGAAAGTCAGCTTTGCAACGGTGCCATCTACATTGCTGAGGTTCCTCGATTTCCCAACTCAAAGTCCATTACAATGGAACCTCTCTGGCACCCGTGCTGGGCTGCCCAGCATCCCAGGGAGTAGAGCATGAACGGTTGGCCTCTGCTCCCACAGCCGAAGAGCCAGGGCAAAAAACTTGAGCTGTGCCTCTTCTGCAGAAAGTCAGCTTTGCAACGGTGCCATCCTCCTTGCTGTCGCTCCTCCATTTCCCAACTCAAAGTATATTACAATGGAACCTCTTTGGCACCCGTGCCCGGCTGCCCAGCATCCCAGGCAGTAGAGCACGAACAGTTGGCCTGTGCTCCCACAGCCAAGGAGCCAGGGCAAAAAACTTGAGCTGTGTCTCTTCTGCAGAAAGTCACCTTTGCAACGGTGCCATCCGCATGGCTGTCGCTCCTCCATTTCCCAGCTCAAGCTCCATTACAATGGAACCTCTCTGGCACCCGTGCTCGGCTGCCCAGCATCCCTGGGAGTAGAGCACGAACGGTTGGCCTCTGCTCCCACAGCCGAAGAGCCAGGGCAAAAAACTGGAGCTGTGTCTCTTCTGCAGAAAGTCACCTTTGCAACGGTGCCATTCGCATTGCTGTCGCTCTTCCATTTCCCAACTCAAAGTCCATTACAATGGAACCTCTTTGGCACCCGTGCTCGCCTGCCCAGCATCCCAGGGAGTAGAGCACGAACGGTTGGCCTGTGCAACCACAGCCGAAGAGTCAAAGCAAAATACTTGAGCTGTGCCTCTTCTGCAGAAAGTCACCTTTGCAACGGTGCCATCCGCATTCCTGTCGCTCTTCGATTTCCCAACTCAAAGTCCATTACAATGGAACCTCTTTGGCACCCGTGCTGGGCTGCCCAGCATCCCAGGGAGTAGAGCACGAACGGTTGGCCTCTGCTACCACAGCCGAAGAGTCAAAGCAAAATACTTGAGCTGTGCCTCTTCTGCAGAAAGTCACCTTTGCAACGGTGCCATCCGCATTCCTGTCGCTCTTCGATTTCCCAACTCAAAGTCCATTACAATGGAACCGCTCTGGCACCCGTGCTGGGCTGCCCAGCCTCCCAGGGAGTAGAGCACGAACGGTTGGCCTCTGCTCCCACAGCCAAAGAGCCAGGGCAAAAAACTTGAGCTGTGTCTCTTCTGCAGAAAGTCAGCTTTGCAACGGTGCCATCCGCATTGCTGAGGTTCCTCGATTTCACAACTCAAAGTCCATTAAAATGGAACCTCTCTGGCACCCGTGCTCGGCTGCCCCGCATCCCAGGGAGTAGAGCACGAACGCTTGGCCTCTGCTCCCACAGCCGAAGAGCCAGGCCAAAAAACATGAGCTCTGCCTCTTCTGCAGAAAGTCAGCTTTGCAACGGTGCCATCCTCATTGCTGTCGCTCCTCCATTTCCCAACTCAAAGTCCATTACAATGGAACCTCTTTGGCACCCGTGCCCGGCTGCCCAGCATCCCAGGCAGTAGAGCACGAACAGTTGGCCTGTGCTCCCACAGCCAAGGAGCCAGGGCAAAAAACTTGAGCTGTGCCTCTTCTGCAGAAAGTCAGCTTTGCAACGGTGCCATCCGCTTTGCTGTCGCTCCTCGATTTCACATCTCAAAGTCCATTACAATGGAACCTCTTTGGCACCTGTGCTGGGCTGCCCAGCATCCCAGGGAGTAGAGCACGAACGCTTGGCCTCTGCTCCCACAGCCAAAGAGCCAGGGCAAAAAACTTGAGCTGTACCTCTTCTGCAGAAAGTCAGCTTTGCAACGGTGCCATCCGCATTGCTGTCGCTCTTCGATTTCCCAACTCAAAGTCCATTACAATGTAACCTCTCTGGCACCCGTGCTGGGCTGCCCAGCATCCCAGGGAGTAGAGCACGAACGGTTGGCCTGTGCTCCCACAGCCAAAGAGCCAGGGCAAAAAACTTGAGCTGTGCCTCTTCTGCAGAAAGTCAGCTTTGCAACGGTGCCATCCGCATTGCTTTCGCTCCTCCATTTCCCAACTCAAAGTCCATTACAATGGAACCTCTGTGGCACCCGTGCTCGGCTGCCCAGCTTCCCAGGGAGTAGACCACGAACGGTTGGCCTCTGCTCCCACAGCCAAAGAGCCAGGGCAAAAAACTTGAGCTGTGCCTCTTCTGCAGAAAGTCAGCTTTGCAACGGTGCCATCCGCATTGCTGTCGCTCCTCCATTTCCCAACTCAAAGTCCATTACAATGGAACCTCTTTGGCACCCGTGCAGGGCTGCCCAGCATCCCAGGGAGTAGAGCACGAACGGTTGGCCTCTGCTCCCACAGACGAAGAGCCAGGGCAAAAAACTTGAGCTGTGTCTCTTCTGCAGAAAGTTACCTTTGCAACGGTGCCATTCGCTTTGCGGTCGTTCCTCGATTTCCCAACTCAAAGTCCATTATAATGGAACCTCTCTGGCACCCGTGCTGGGCTGCCCAGCATCCCAGGGAGGAGAGCACTAACGGCTGGCCTCTGCTCCCACAGCCGAAGAGCCAGGGCAAAAAACATGAGCTCTGCCTCTTCTGCAGAAAGTCAGCTTTGCAACGGTGCCATCCGCATTGCTGAGGTTCCTCCATTTCCCAACTCAAAGTCCATTACAATGGAACCTCTTTGGCACCCGTGCTGGGCTGCCCAGCATCCCAGGGAGTAGAGCACGAACGGCTGGCCTCTGCTCCCACAGCCGAAGAGCCAGGGCAAAAAACTTGAGCTGTGCCTCTTCTGCAGAAAGTCAGCTCTGCAACGGTGCCATTCGCATTGCTGTCGCTCTTCCATTTCCCAACTCAAAGTCCATTACAATGGAACCTCTTTGGCACCCGTGCTGGGCTGCCCAGCATCCCAGGGAGTAGAGCACGAACGGTTGTCCTCTGCTCCCACAGCCGAAGAGCCAGGGCAAAAAACTTGAGCTGTGCCTCTTCTGCAGAAAGTCAGCTTTGCAACGGTGCCATCTACATTGCTGAGGTTCCTCGATTTCCCAACTCAAAGTCCATTACAATGGAACCTCTCTGGCACCCGTGCTCGGCTGCCCAGCTTCCCAGGGAGTAGAGCACGAACGGTTGGCCTCTGCTCCCACAGCCGAAGAGCCAGGGCAAAAAACTTGAGCTGTGCCTCTTCTGCAGAAAGTCAGCTTTGCAACGGTGCCATCCTCATTCGCATTGCTGTCGCTCCTCCATTTCCCAACTCAAAGTATATTACAATGGAACCTCTTTGGCACCCGTGCCCGGCTGCCCAGCATCCCAGGCAGTAGAGCACGAACAGTTGGCCTCTGCTCCCACAGCCAAGGAGCCAGGGCAAAAAACTTGAGCTGTGCCTCTTCTGCAGACAGTCAGCTTTGCAACGGTGCCATCCGCTTTGCTGTCGCTCCTCGATTTCCCAACTCAAAGTCCATTACAATGGAACCTCTTTGGCACCTGTGCTGGGCTGCCAGGCATCCCAGGGAGTAGAGCACGAACGGTTGGCCTCTGCTCCCACAGCCAAAGAGCCAGGGCAAAAAACTTGAGCTGTGCCTCTTCTGCAGAAAGTCACCTTTGCAACGGTGCCATCCGCATGGCTGTCGCTCCTCCATTTCCCAGCTCAAGGTCCATTACAATGGAACCTCTCTGGCACCCGTGCTCGGCTGCCCAGCATCCCTGGGAGGAGAGCACGAACGGTTGGCCTCTGCTCCCACAGCCGAAGAGCCAGGGCAAAAAACTTGAGCTGTACCTCTTCTGCAGAAAGTCACCTTTGCAACGGTGCCATCCGCACTGCTGTCGCTCCTCGATTTCCCAACTCAAAGTCCATTACAATGGAACATCTTTGGCACCCGTGCTCGCCTGCCCAGCATCCCAGGGAGTAGAGCACGAACGGTTGGCCTGTGCAACCACAGCCGAAGAGTCAAAGCAAAATACTTGAGCTGTGCCTCTTCTGCAGAAAGTCACCTTTCAACGGTGCCATCCGCATTCCTGTCGCTCTTCGATTTCCCAACTCAAAGTCCATTACAATGGAACCTCTCTGGCACCCGTGCTCGGCTGCCCAGCATCCCAGGGAGTAGAGCACGAACGGTTGGCCTCTGCTCCCACAGCCAAAGAGCCAGGGCAAAAAACTTGAGCTGTGTCTCTTCTGCAGAAAGTCAGCTTTGCAACGGTGCCATCCGCATTGCTGAGGTTCCTCGATTTCACAACTCAAAGTCCATTAAAATGGAACCTCTCTGGCACCCGTGCTCGGCTGCCCCGCATCCCAGGGAGTAGAGCACGAACGCTTGGCCTCTGCTCCCACAGCCGAAGAGCCAGGCCAAAAAACATGAGCTCTGCCTCTTCTGCAGAAAGTCAGCTTTGCAACGGTGCCATCCGCATTGCTGTCGCTCCTCCATTTCCCAACTCAAAGTCCATTACAATGGAACCTCTTTGGCACCCGTGCAGGGCTGCCCAGCATCCCAGGGAGTAGAGCACGAACAGTTGGCCTGTGCTCCCACAGCCAAGGAGCCAGGGCAAAAAACTTGAGCTGTGCCTCTTCTGCAGAAAGTCAGCTTTGCAACGGTGCCATCCGCTTTGCTGTCGCTCCTCGATTTCACATCTCAAAGTCCATTACAATGGAACCTCTTTGGCACCTGTGCTGGGCTGCCCAGCATCCCAGGGAGTAGAGCACGAACGCTTGGCCTCTGCTCCCATAGCCAAAGAGCCAGGGCAAAAAACTTGAGCTGTACCTCTTCTGCAGAAAGTCAGCTTTGCAACGGTGCCATCCGCATTGCTGTCGCTCTTCGATTTCCCAACTCAAAGTCCATTACAATGGAACCTCTCTGGCACCCGTGCTGGGCTGCCCAGCATCCCAGGGAGTAGAGCACGAACGGTTGGCCTCTGCTCCCACAGCCAAAGAGCCAGGGCAAAAAACTTGAGCTGTGCCTCTTCTGCAGAAAGTCAGCTTTGCAACGGTGCCATCCGCATTGCTGAGGTTCCTCGATTTCCCAACTCAAAGTCCATTACAATGGAACCTCTCTGGCACCCGTGCTCGGCTGCCCAGCTTCCCAGGGAGTAGAGCACGAACGGTTGTCCTCTGCTCCCACAGCCGAAGAGCCAGGGCAAAAAACTTGAGCTGTGCCTCTTCTGCAGAAAGTCAGCTTTGCAACGGTGCCATCTACATTGCTGAGGTTCCTCGATTTCCCAACTCAAAGTCCATTACAATGGAACCTCTCTGGCACCCGTGCTCGGCTGCCCAGCTTCCCAGGGAGTAGCGCACGAACGGTTGGCCTCTGCTCCCACAGCCGAAGAGCCAGGGCAAAAAACTTGAGCTGTGCCTCTTCTGCAGAAAGTCAGCTTTGCAACGGTGCCATTCGCATTGCTGTCGCTCCTCCATTTCCCAACTCAAAGTATATTACAATGGAACCTCTTTGGCACCCGTGCTGGGCTGCCCAGCATCCCAGGCAGTAGAGCACGAACAGTTGGCCTCTGCTCCCACAGCCAAGGAGCCAGGGCAAAAAACTTGAGCTGTGCCTCTTCTGCAGACAGTCAGCTTTGCAACGGTGCCATCCGCTTTGCTGTCGCTCCTCGATTTCCCAACTCAAAGTCCATTACAATGGAACCTCTTTGGCACCTGTGCTGGGCTGCCAGGCATCCCAGGGAGTAGAGCACGAACGGTTGGCCTCTGCTCCCACAGCCAAAGAGCCAGGGCAAAAAACTTGAGCTGTGCCTCTTCTGCAGAAAGTCACCTTTGCAACGGTGCCATCCGCATGGCTGTCGCTCCTCCATTTCCCAGCTCAAGGTCCATTACAATGGAACCTCTCTGGCACCCGTGCTCGGCTGCCCAGCATCCCTGGGAGGAGAGCACGAACGGTTGGCCTCTGCTCCCACAGCCGAAGAGCCAGGGCAAAAAACTTGAGCTCTACCTCTTCTGCAGAAAGTCACCTTTGCAACGGTGCCATCCGCATTGCTGTCGCTCCTCGATTTCCCAACTCAAAGTCCATTACAATGGAACATCTTTGGCACCCGTGCTGGGCTGCCCAGCATCCCAGGGAGTAGAGCACGAACGGTTGGCCTGTGCAACCACAGCCGAAGAGTCAAAGCAAAATACTTGAGCTGTGCCTCTTCTGCAGAAAGTCACCTTTCAACGGTGCCATCCGCATTCCTGTCGCTCTTCGATTTCCCAACTCAAAGTCCATTACAATGGAACCTCTCTGGCACCCGTGCTCGGCTGCCCAGCATCCCAGGGAGTAGAGCACGAACGGTTGGCCTCTGCTCCCACAGCCAAAGAGCCAGGGCAAAAAACTTGAGCTGTGTCTCTTCTGCAGAAAGTCAGCTTTGCAACGGTGCCATCCGCATTGCTGAGGTTCCTCGATTTCACAACTCAAAGTCCATTAAAATGGAACCTCTCTGGCACCCGTGCTCGGCTGCCCCGCATCCCAGGGAGTATAGCACGAACGCTTGGCCTCTGCTCCCACAGCCGAAGAGCCAGGCCAAAAAACATGAGCTCTGCCTCTTCTGCAGAAAGTCAGCTTTGCAACGGTGCCATCCGCATTGCTGTCGCTCCTCCATTTCCCAACTCAAAGTCCATTACAATGGAACCTCTTTGGCACCCGTGCAGGGCTGCCCAGCATCCCAGGGAGTAGAGCACGAACAGTTGGCCTGTGCTCCCACAGCCAAGGAGCCAGGGCAAAAAACTTGAGCTGTGCCTCTTCTGCAGAAAGTCAGCTTTGCAACGGTGCCATCCGCTTTGCTGTCGCTCCTCGATTTCACATCTCAAAGTCCATTACAATGGAACCTCTTTGGCACCTGTGCTGGGCTGCCCAGCATCCCAGGGAGTAGAGCACGAACGCTTGGCCTCTGCTCCCATAGCCAAAGAGCCAGGGCAAAAAACTTGAGCTGTACCTCTTCTGCAGAAAGTCAGCTTTGCAACGGTGCCATCCGCATTGCTGTCGCTCTTCGATTTCCCAACTCAAAGTCCATTACAATGGAACCTCTCTGGCACCCGTGCTGGGCTGCCCAGCATCCCAGGGAGTAGAGCACGAACGGTTGGCCTCTGCTCCCACAGCCAAAGAGCCAGGGCAAAAAACTTGAGCTGTGCCTCTTCTGCAGAAAGTCAGCTTTGCAACGGTGCCATCCGCATTGCTGAGGTTCCTCGATTTCCCAACTCAAAGTCCATTACAATGGAACCTCTCTGGCACCCGTGCTCGGCTGCCCAGCTTCCCAGGGAGTAGAGCACGAACGGTTGGCCTCTGCTCCCACAGCCGAAGAGCCAGGGCAAAAAACTTGAGCTGTGCCTCTTCTGCAGAAAGTCAGCTTTGCAACGGTGCCATCTACATTGCTGAGGTTCCTCGATTTCCCAACTCAAAGTCCATTACAATGGAACCTCTCTGGCACCCGTGCTCGGCTGCCCAGCTTCCCAGGGAGTAGCGCACGAACGGTTGGCCTCTGCTCCCACAGCCGAAGAGCCAGGGCAAAAAACTTGAGCTGTGCCTCTTCTGCAGAAAGTCAGCTTTGCAACGGTGCCATTCGCATTGCTGTCGCTCCTCCATTTCCCAACTCAAAGTATATTACAATGGAACCTCTTTGGCACCCGTGCCCGGCTGCCCAGCATCCCAGGCAGTAGAGCACGAACAGTTGGCCTCTGCTCCCACAGCCAAGGAGCCAGGGCAAAAAACTTGAGCTGTGCCTCTTCTGCAGACAGTCAGCTTTGCAACGGTGCCATCCGCTTTGCTGTCGCTCCTCGATTTCCCAACTCAAAGTCCATTACAATGGAACCTCTTTGGCACCTGTGCTGGGCTGCCAGGCATCCCAGGGAGTAGAGCACGAACGGTTGGCCTCTGCTCCCACAGCCAAAGAGCCAGGGCAAAAAACTTGAGCTGTGCCTCTTCTGCAGAAAGTTACCTTTGCAACGGTGCCATCCGCATGGCTGTCGCTCCTCCATTTCCCAGCTCAAGGTCCATTACAATGGAACCTCTCTGGCACCCGTGCTCGGCTGCCCAGCATCCCTGGGAGGAGAGCACGAACGGTTGGCCTCTGCTCCCACAGCCGAAGAGCCAGGGCAAAAAACTTGAGCTCTACCTCTTCTGCAGAAAGTCACCTTTGCAACGGTGCCATCCGCACTGCTGTCGCTCCTCGATTTCCCAACTCAAAGTCCATTACAATGGAACATCTTTGGCACCCGTGCTCGCCTGCCCAGCATCCCAGGGAGTAGAGCACGAACGGTTGGCCTGTGCAACCACAGCCGAAGAGTCAAAGCAAAATACTTGAGCTGTGCCTCTTCTGCAGAAAGTCACCTTTCAACGGTGCCATCCGCATTCCTGTCGCTCTTCGATTTCCCAACTCAAAGTCCATTACAATGGAACCTCTCTGGCACCCGTGCTCGGCTGCCCAGCATCCCAGGGAGTAGAGCACGAACGGTTGGCCTCTGCTCCCACAGCCAAAGAGCCAGGGCAAAAAACTTGAGCTGTGTCTCTTCTGCAGAAAGTCAGCTTTGCAACGGTGCCATCCGCATTGCTGAGGTTCCTCGATTTCACAACTCAAAGTCCATTAAAATGGAACCTCTCTGGCACCCGTGCTCGGCTGCCCCGCATCCCAGGGAGTAGAGCACGAACGCTTGGCCTCTGCTCCCACAGCCGAAGAGCCAGGCCAAAAAACATGAGCTCTGCCTCTTCTGCAGAAAGTCAGCTTTGCAACGGTGCCATCTGCATTGCTGTCGCTCCTCCATTTCCCAACTCAAAGTCCATTACAATGGAACCTCTTTGGCACCCGTGCAGGGCTGCCCAGCATCCCAGGGAGTAGAGCACGAACAGTTGGCCTGTGCTCCCACAGCCAAGGAGCCAGGGCAAAAAACTTGAGCTGTGCCTCTTCTGCAGAAAGTCAGCTTTGCAACGGTGCCATCCGCTTTGCTGTCGCTCCTCGATTTCACATCTCAAAGTCCATTACAATGGAACCTCTTTGGCACCTGTGCTGGGCTGCCCAGCATCCCAGGGAGTAGAGCACGAACGCTTGGCCTCTGCTCCCATAGCCAAAGAGCCAGGGCAAAAAACTTGAGCTGTACCTCTTCTGCAGAAAGTCAGCTTTGCAACGGTGCCATCCGCATTGCTGTCGCTCTTCGATTTCCCAACTCAAAGTCCATTACAATGGAACCTCTCTGGCACCCGTGCTGGGCTGCCCAGCATCCCAGGGAGTAGAGCACGAACGGTTGGCCTCTGCTCCCACAGCCAAAGAGCCAGGGCAAAAAACTTGAGCTGTGCCTCTTCTGCAGAAAGTCAGCTTTGCAACGGTGCCATCCGCATTGCTGAGGTTCCTCGATTTCCCAACTCAAAGTCCATTACAATGGAACCTCTCTGGCACCCGTGCTCGGCTGCCCAGCTTCCCAGGGAGTAGAGCACGAACGGTTGGCCTCTGCTCCCACAGCCGAAGAGCCAGGGCAAAAAACTTGAGCTGTGCCTCTTCTGCAGAAAGTCAGCTTTGCAACGGTGCCATCCTCATTGCTGTCGCTCCTCCATTTCCCAACTCAAAGTATATTACAATGGAACATCTTTGGCACCCGTGCCCGGCTGCCCAGCATCCCAGGCAGTAGAGCACGAACAGTTGGCCTCTGCTCCCACAGCCAAGGAGCCAGGGCAAAAAACTTGAGCTGTGCCTCTTCTGCAGAAAGTCAGCTTTGCAACGGTGCCATCCGCTTTGCTGTCGCTCCTCGATTTCCCAACTCAAAGTCCATTACAATGGAACCTCTTTGGCACCTGTGCTGGGCTGCCAGGCATCCCAGGGAGTAGAGCACGAACGGTTGGCCTCTGCTCCCACAGCCAAAGAGCCAGGGCAAAAAACTTGAGCTGTGCCTCTTCTGCAGAAAGTCACCTTTGCAACGGTGCCATCCGCATGGCTGTCGCTCCTCCATTTCCCAGCTCAAGGTCCATTACAATGGAACCTCTCTGGCACCCGTGCTGGGCTGCCCAGCATCCCTGGGAGTAGAGCACGAACGGTTGGCCTCTGCTCCCACAGCCGAAGAGCCAGGGCAAAAAACTTGAGCTCTACCTCTTCTGCAGAAAGTCACCTTTGCAACGGTGCCATCCGCACTGCTGTCGCTCCTCGATTTCCCAACTCAAAGTCCATTACAATGGAACCTATTTGGCACCGTGCTCGCCTGCCCAGCATCCCAGGGAGTAGAGCACGAACGGTTGGCCTGTGCAACCACAGCCGAAGAGTCAAAGCAAAATACTTGAGCTGTGCCTCTTCTGCAGAAAGTCACCTTTGCAACGGTGCCATCCGCATTCCTGTCGCTCTTCGATTTCCCAACTCAAAGTCCATTAAAATGGAACCTCTCTGGCACCCGTGCTCGGCTGCCCCGCATCCCAGGGAGTAGAGCACGAACGCTTGGCCTCTGCTCCCACAGCCGAAGAGCCAGGGCAAAAAACATGAGCTCTGCCTCTTCTGCAGAAAGTCAGCTTTGCAACGGTGCCATCCGCATTGCTGTCGCTCCTCCATTTCCCAACTCAAAGTCCATTACAATGGAACCTCTTTGGCACCCGTGCCCGGCTGCCCAGCATCCCAGGCAGTAGAGCACGAACAGTTGGCCTGTGCTACCACAGCCAAGGAGCCAGGGCAAAAAACTTGAGCTGTGCCTCTTCTGCAGAATGTCAGCTTTGCAACGGTGCCATCCGCTTTGCTGTTGCTCCTCGATTTCACATCTCAAAGTCCATTACAATGGAACCTCTTTGGCACCTGTGCTGGGCTGCCCAGCATCCCAGGGAGTAGAGCACGAACGCTTGGCCTCTGCTCCCACAGCCAAAGAGCCAGGGCAAAAAACTTGAGCTGTACCTCTTCTGCAGAAAGTCAGCTTTGCAACGGTGCCATCCGCATTGCTGTCGCTCTTCGATTTAACAACTCAAAGTCCATTACAATGGAACCTCTCTGGCACCCGTGCCCGGCTGCCCAGCATCCCAGGGAGTAGAGCACGAACGGTTGGCCTCTGCTCCCACAGCCAAAGAGCCAGGGCAAAAAACTTGAGCTGTACCTCTTCTGCAGAAAGTCAGCTTTGCAACGGTGCCATCCGCATTGCTGAGGTTCCTCGATTTCCCAACTCAAAGTCCATTACAATGGAACCTCTTTGGCACCCGTGCTGGGCTGCCCAGCATCCCAGGGAGTAGAGCACGAACGGTTGGCCTCTGCTCCCACAGCCGAAGAGCCAGGGCAAAAAACTTGAGCTGTGCCTCTTCTGCAGAACGTCAGCTTTGCAACGGTGCCATCCGCATTGCTTTCGCTCCTCCATTTCCCAACTCAAAGTCCATTACAATGGAACCTCTGTGGCACCCGTGCTCGGCTGCCCAGCTTCCCAGGGAGTAGAGCACGAACGGTTGGCCTCTGCTCCCACAGCCGAAGAGCCAGGGCAAAAAACTTGAGCTGTGCCTCTTCTGCAGAAAGTCAGCTTTGCAACGGTGCCATCCGCATTGCTGTCGCTCCTCCATTTCCCAACTCAAAGTCCATTACAATGGAAACTCTCTTTGGCACCCGTGCTGGGCTGCCCAGCATCCCAGGGAGTAGAGCACGAACGGTTGGCCTCTGCTCCCACAGCCGAAGAGTCAAGGCAAAAAACTTGAGCTGTGCCTCTTCTGCAGAAAGTCACCTTTGCAACGGTGCCATCCGCATGGCTGTCGCTCCTCCATTTCCCAGCTCAAGGTCCATTACAATGGAACCTCTCTGGCACCCGTGCTGGGCTGCCCAGCATCCCTGGGAGGAGAGCACGAACGGTTGGCCTCTGCTCCCACAGCCGAAGAGCCAGGGCAAAAAACTTGAGCTCTGCCTCTTCTGCAGAAAGTCACCTTTGCAACGGTGCCATCCGCACTGCTTTCGCTCCTCCATTTCCCAACTCAAAGTCCATTACAATGGAACATCTTTGGCACCCGTGCTCGCCTGCCCAGCATCCCAGGGAGTAGAGCACGAACGGTTGGCCTCTGCTACCACAGCCGAAGAGTCAAAGCAAAATACTTGAGCTGTGCCTCTTCTGCAGAAAGTCAGCTTTGCAACGGTGCCATCTGCATTGCTGTCGCTCCTCCATTTCCCAACTCAAAGTCCATTACAATGGAACCTCTTTGGCACCCGTGCAGGGCTGCCCAGCATCCCAGGGAGTAGAGCACGAACGGTTGGCCTCTGCTCCCACAGACGAAGAGCCAGGGCAAAAAACTTGAGCTGTGTCTCTTCTGCAGAAAGTTACCTTTGCAACGGTGCCATTCGCTTTGCGGTCGTTCCTCGATTTCCCAACTCAAAGTCCATTATAATGGAACCTCTCTGGCACCCGTGCTGGGCTGCCCAGCATCCCAGGGAGGAGAGAACTAACGGCTGGCCTCTGCTCCCACAGCCGAAGAGCCAGGGCAAAAAACTTGAGCTGTGCCTCTTCTGCAGAAAGTCAGCTTTGCAACGGTGCCATCCGCATTGCTGAGGTTCCTCAATTTCCCAACTCAAAGTCCATTACAATGGAACCTCTTTGGCACCCGTGCTGGGCTGCCCAGCATCCCAGGGAGTAGAGCACGAACTGTTGTCCTCTGCTCCCACAGCCGAAGAGCCAGGGCAAAAAACTTGAGCTGTGCCTCTTCTGCAGAAAGTCAGCTTTGCAACGGTGCCATCTACATTGCTGAGGTTCCTCGATTTCCCAACTCAAAGTCCATTACAATGGAACCTCTCTGGCACCCGTGCTCGGCTGCCCAGCTTCCCAGGGAGTAGAGCACGAACGGTTGGCCTCTGCTCCCACAGCCGAAGAGCCAGGGCAAAAAACTTGAGCTGTGCCTCTTCTGCAGAAAGTCAGCTTTGCAACGGTGCCATCCTCCTTGCTGTCGCTCCTCCATTTCCCAACTCAAAGTCCATTACAATGGAACCTCTTCGGCACCCGTGCCCGGCTGCCCAGCATCCCAGGCAGTAGAGCACGAACAGTTGGCCTGTGCTCCCACAGCCAAGGAGCCAGGGCAAAAAACTTGAGCTGTGCCTCTTCTGCAGAAAGTCAGCTTTGCAACGGTGCCATCTACATTGCTGAGGTTCCTCGATTTCCCAACTCAAAGTCCATTACAATGGAACCTCTCTGGCACCCGTGCTCGGCTGCCCAGCTTCCCAGGGAGTAGAGCACGAACGGTTGGCCTCTGCTCCCACAGCCGAAGAGCCAGGGCAAAAAACTTGAGCTGTGCCTCTTCTGCAGAAAGTCAGCTTTGCAACGGTGCCATTCGCATTGCTGTCGCTCCTCCATTTCCCAACTCAAAGTATATTACAATGGAACCTCTTTGGCACCCGTGCCCGGCTGCCCAGCATCCCAGGCAGTAGAGCACGAACAGTTGGCCTCTGCTCCCACAGCCAAGGAGCCAGGGCAAAAAACTTGAGCTGTGCCTCTTCTGCAGACAGTCAGCTTTGCAACGGTGCCATCTGCTTTGCTGTCGCTCCTCGATTTCACAACTCAAAGTCCATTACAATGGAACCTCTTTGGCACCTGTGCTGGGCTGCCAGGCATCCCAGGGAGTAGAGCACGAACGGTTGGCCTCTGCTCCCACAGCCAAAGAGCCAGGGCAAAAAACTTGAGCTGTGCCTCTTCTGCAGAAAGTCACCTTTGCAACGGTGCCATCCGCATGGCTGTCGCTCCTCCATTTCCCAGCTCAAGGTCCATTACAATGGAACCTCTCTGGCACCCGTGCTCGGCTGCCCAGCATCCCTGGGAGTAGAGCACGAACGGTTGGCCTCTGCTCCCACAGCCGAAGAGCCAGGGCAAAAAACTTGAGCTCTACCTCTTCTGCAGAAAGTCACCTTTGCAACGGTGCCATCCGCACTGCTGTCGCTCCTCGATTTCCCAACTCAAAGTCCATTACAATGGAACATCTTTGGCACCCGTGCTCGCCTGCCCAGCATCCCAGGGAGTAGAGCACGAACGGTTGGCCTGTGCAACCACAGCCGAAGAGTCAAAGCAAAATACTTGAGCTGTGCCTCTTCTGCAGAAAGTCACCTTTGCAACGGTGCCATCCGCATTGCTGTCGCTCTTCGATTTCCCAACTCAAAGTCCATTACAATGGAACCTCTCTGGCACCCGTGCTCGGCTGCCCAGCATCCCAGGGAGTAGAGCACGAACGGTTGGCCTCTGCTCCCACAGCCAAAGAGCCAGGGCAAAAAACTTGAGCTGTGTCTCTTCTGCAGAAAGTCAGCTTTGCAACGGTGCCATCCGCATTGCTGAGGTTCCTCGATTTCACAACTCAAAGTCCATTAAAATGGAACCTCTCTGGCACCCGTGCTCGGCTGCCCCGCATCCCAGGGAGTAGAGCACGAACGCTTGGCCTCTGCTCCCACAGCCGAAGAGCCACGCCAAAAAACATGAGCTCTGCCTCTTCTGCAGAAAGTCAGCTTTGCAACGGTGCCATCCGCATTGCTGTCGCTCCTCCATTTCCCAACTCAAAGTCCATTACAATGGAACCTCTTTGGCACCCGTGCTGGGCTGCCCAGCATCCCAGGGAGTAGAGCACGAACAGTTGGCCTGTGCTCCCACAGCCAAGGAGCCAGGGCAAAAAACTTGAGCTGTGCCTCTTCTGCAGAAAGTCAGCTTTGCAACGGTGCCATCCGCTTTGCTGTCGCTCCTCGATTTCCCAACTCAAAGTCCATTACAATGGAACCTCTTTGGCACCTGTGCTGGGCTGCCCAGCATCCCAGGGAGTAGAGCACGAACGCTTGGCCTCTGCTCCCATAGCCAAAGAGCCAGGGCAAAAAACTTGAGCTGTGCCTCTTCTGCAGAAAGTCAGCTTTGCAACGGTGCCATCCGCATTGCTGTCGCTCTTCGATTTCCCAACTCAAAGTCCATTACAATGGAACCTCTCTGGCACCCGTGCTGGGCTGCCCAGCATCCCAGGGAGTAGAGCACGAACGGTTGGCCTGTGCTCCCACAGCCAAAGAGCCAGGGCAAAAAACTTGAGCTGTACCTCTTCTGCAGAAAGTCAGCTTTGCAACGGTGCCATCCGCATTGCTGAGGTTCCTCGATTTCCCAACTCAAAGTCCATTACAATGGAACCTCTTTGGCACCCGTGCTGGGCTGCCCAGCATCCCAGGGAGTAGAACACGAACGGTTGGCCTCTGCTCCCACAGCCAAAGAACCAGGGCAAAAAACTTGAGCTGTGCCTCTTCTGCAGAAAGTCAGCTTTGCAACGGTGCCATCCGCATTGCTTTCGCTCCTCCATTTCCCAACTCAAAGTCCATTACAATGGAACCTCAGTGGCACCCGTGCTCGGCTGCCCAGCTTCCCAGGGAGTAGAGCACGAACGGTTGGCCTGTGCTCCCACAGCCAAAGAGCCAGGGCAAAAAACTTGAGCTGTGCCTCTTCTGCAGAAAGTCAGATTTGCAACGGTGCCATCCTCCTTGCTGTCGCTCCTCCATTTCCCAACTCAAAGTCCATTACAATGGAACCTCTTTGGCACCCGTGCTGGGCTGCCCAGCCTCCCAGGGAGTAGAGCACGAACGGTTGGCCTCTGCTCCCACAGCCAAAGAGCCAGGGCAAAAAACGTGAGCTGTGCCTCTTCTGCAGAAAGTCAGCTTTGCAACGGTGCCATCTACATTGCTGAGGTTCCTCGATTTCCCAACTCAAAGTCCATTACAATGGAACCTCTCTGGCACCCGTGCTCGGCTGCCCAGCTTCCCAGGGAGTAGAGCACGAACGGTTGGCCTCTGCTCCCACAGCCGAAGAGCCAGGGCAAAAAACTTGAGCTGTGCCTCTTCTGCAGAAAGTCAGCTTTGCAACGGTGCCATCCTCATTGCTGTCGCTCCTCCATTTCCCAACTCAAAGTATATTACAATGGAACCTCTTTGGCACCCGTGCCCGGCTGCCCAGCATCCCAGGGAGCAGAGCACGAACAGTTGGCCTGTGCTCCCACAGCCAAGGAGCCAGGGCAAAAAACTTGAGCTGTGCCTCTTCTGCAGAAAGTCAGCTTTGCAACGGTGCCATCCGCTTTGCTGTCGCTCCTCGATTTCACAACTCAAAGTCCATTACAATGGAACCTCTTTGGCACCTGTGCTGGGCTGCCCAGCATCCCAGGGAGTAGAGCACGAACAGTTGGCCTGTGCTCCCACAGCCAAGGAGCCAGGGCAAAAAACTTGAGCTGTGCCTCTTCTGCAGAAAGTCACCTTTGCAACGGTGCCATCCGCATGGCTGTCGCTCCTCCATTTCCCAGCTCAAGGTCCATTACAATGGAACCTCTCTGGCACCCGTGCTCGGCTGCCCAGCATCCCTGGGAGTAGAGCACGAACGGTTGGCCTCTGCTCCCACAGCCGAAGAGCCAGGGCAAAAAACTTGAGCTCTACCTCTTCTGCAGAAAGTCACCTTTGCAACGGTGCCATCCGCACTGCTGTCGCTCCTCGATTTCCCAACTCAAAGTCCATTACAATGGAACATCTTTGGCACCCGTGCTCGCCTGCCCAGCATCCCAGGGAGTAGAGCACGAACGGTTGGCCTGTGCAACCACAGCCGAAGAGTCAAAGCAAAATACTTGAGCTGTGCCTCTTCTGCAGAAAGTCACCTTTGCAACGGTGCCATCCGCATTCCTGTCGCTCTTCGATTTCCCAACTCAAAGTCCATTACAATGGAACCTCACTGGCACCCGTGCTCGGCTGCCCAGCATCCCAGGGAGTAGAGCACGAACGGTTGGCCTCTGCTCCCACAGCCGAAGAGCCAGGCCAAAAAACTTGAGCTGTGTCTCTTCTGCAGAAAGTCAGCTTTGCAACGGTGCCATCCGCATTGCTGAGGTTCCTCGATTTCACAACTCAAAGTCCATTAAAATGGAACCTCTCTGGCACCCGTGCTCGGCTGCCCCGCATCCCAGGGAGTAGAGCACGAACGCTTGGCCTCTGCTCCCACAGCCGAAGAGCCAGGCCAAAAAACATGAGCTCTGCCTCTTCTGCAGAAAGTCAGCTTTGCAACGGTGCCATCCGCATTGCTGTCGCTCCTCCATTTCCCAACTCAAAGTCCATTACAATGGAACCTCTTTGGCACCCGTGCAGGGCTGCCCAGCATCCCAGGGAGTAGAGCACGAACAGTTGGCCTGTGCTCCCACAGCCAAGGAGCCAGGGCAAAAAACTTGAGCTGTGCCTCTTCTGCAGAAAGTCAGCTTTGCAACGGTGCCATCCGCTTTGCTGTCGCTCCTCGATTTCACATCTCAAAGTCCATTACAATGGAACCTCTTTGGCACCTGTGCTGGGCTGCCCAGCATCCCAGGGAGTAGAGCACGAACGCTTGGCCTCTGCTCCCATAGCCAAAGAGCCAGGGCAAAAAACTTGAGCTGTGCCTCTTCTGCAGAAAGTCAGCTTTGCAACGGTGCCATCCGCATTGCTGTCGCTCTTCGATTTCCCAACTCAAAGTCCATTACAATGGAACCTCTCTGGCACCCGTGCTGGGCTGCCCAGCATCCCAGGGAGTAGAGCACGAACGCTTGGCCTCTGCTCCCACAGCCAAAGAGCCAGGGCAAAAAACTTGAGCTGTACCTCTTCTGCAGAAAGTCAGCTTTGCAACGGTGCCATCCGCATTGCTGAGGTTCCTCGATTTCCCAACTCAAAGTCCATTACAATGGAACCTCTTTGGCACCCGTGCTGGGCTGCCCAGCATCCCAGGGAGTAGAACACGAACGGTTGGCCTCTGCTCCCACAGCCAAAGAACCAGGGCAAAAAACTTGAGCTGTGCCTCTTCTGCAGAAAGTCAGCTTTGCAACGGTGCCATCCGCATTGCTTTCGCTCCTCCATTTCCCAACTCAAAGTCCATTACAATGGAACCTCAGTGGCACCCGTGCTCGGCTGCCCAGCTTCCCAGGGAGTAGAGCACGAACGGTTGGCCTCTGCTCCCACAGCCGAAGAGCCAGGGCAAAAAACTTGAGCTGTGCCTCTTCTGCAGAAAGTCAGCTTTGCAACGGTGCCATCCTCATTGCTGTCGCTCCTCCATTTCCCAACTCAAAGTATATTACAATGGAACCTCTTTGGCACCCGTGCCCGGCTGCCCAGCATCCCAGGGAGTAGAGCACGAACAGTTGGCCTGTGCTCCCACAGCCAAGGAGCCAGGGCAAAAAACTTGAGCTGTGCCTCTTCTGCAGAAAGTCAGCTTTGCAACGGTGCCATCCGCTTTGCTGTCGCTCCTCGATTTCACAACTCAAAGTCCATTACAATGGAACCTCTTTGGCACCTGTGCTGGGCTGCCAGGCATCCCAGGGAGTAGAGCACGAACGGTTGGCCTCTGCTCCCACAGCCAAAGAGCCAGGGCAAAAAACTTGAGCTGTGCCTCTTCTGCAGAAAGTCACCTTTGCAACGGTGCCATCCGCATGGCTGTCGCTCCTCCATTTCCCAGCTCAAGGTCCATTACAATGGAACCTCTCTGGCACCCGTGCTGGGCTGCCCAGCATCCCTGGGAGTAGAGCACGAACGGTTGGCCTCTGCTCCCACAGCCGAAGAGCCAGGGCAAAAAACTTGAGCTCTACCTCTTCTGCAGAAAGTCACCTTTGCAACGGTGCCATCCGCACTGCTGTCGCTCCTCGATTTCCCAACTCAAAGTCCATTACAATGGAACATCTTTGGCACCCGTGCTCGCCTGCCCAGCATCCCAGGGAGTAGAGCACGAACGGTTGGCCTGTGCAACCACAGCCGAAGAGTCAAAGCAAAATACTTGAGCTGTGCCTCTTCTGCAGAAAGTCACCTTTGCAACGGTGCCATCCGCATTCCTGTCGCTCTTCGATTTCCCAACTCAAAGTCCATTACAATGGAACCTCTCTGGCACCCGTGCTCGGCTGCCCAGCATCCCAGGGAGTAGAGCACGAACGGTTGGCCTCTGCTCCCACAGCCAAAGAGCCAGGGCAAAAAACTTGAGCTGTGTCTCTTCTGCAGAAAGTCAGCTTTGCAACGGTGCCATCCGCATTGCTGAGGTTCCTCGATTTCACAACTCAAAGTCCATTAAAATGGAACCTCTCTGGCACCCGTGCTCGGCTGCCCCGCATCCCAGGGAGTAGAGCACGAACGCTTGGCCTCTGCTCCCACAGCCGAAGAGCCAGGCCAAAAAACATGAGCTCTGCCTCTTCTGCAGAAAGTCAGCTTTGCAACGGTGCCATCCGCATTGCTGTCGCTCCTCCATTTCCCAACTCAAAGTCCATTACAATGGAACCTCTTTGGCACCCGTGCCCGGCTGCCCAGCATCCCAGGCAGTAGAGCACGAACAGTTGGCCTGTGCTACCACAGCCAAGGAGCCAGGGCAAAAAACTTGAGCTGTGCCTCTTCTGCAGAATGTCAGCTTTGCAACGGTGCCATCCGCACTGCTGTCGCTCCTCGATTTCACATCTCAAAGTCCATTACAATGGAACCTCTTTGGCACCCGTGCTGGGCTGCCCAGCATCCCAGGGAGTAGAGCACGAACGCTTGGCCTCTGCTCCCACAGCCAAAGAGCCAGGGCAAAAAACTTGAGCTGTACCTCTTCTGCAGAAAGTCAGCTTTGCAACGGTGCCATCCGCATTGCTGTCGCTCTTCGATTTCCCAACTCAAAGTCCATTACAATGGAACCTCTCTGGCACCCGTGCTGGGCTGCCCACCATCCCAGGGAGTAGAGCACGAACGGTTGGCCTCTGCTCCCACAGCCAAAGAGCCAGGGCAAAAAACTTGAGCTGTACCTCTTCTGCAGAAAGTCAGCTTTGCAACGGTGCCATCCGCATTGCTGTCGCTCTTCGATTTCCCAACTCAAAGTCCATTACAATGGAACCTCTCTGGCACCCGTGCTGGGCTGCCCAGCATCCCAGGGAGTAGAGCATGAACGCTTGGCCTCTGCTCCCACAGCCGAAGAGCCAGGGCAAAAAACATGAGCTCTGCCTCTTCTGCAGAAAGTCAGCTTTGCAACGGTGCCATCCTCATTGCTGTCGCTCCTCCATTTCCCAACTCAAAGTCCATTACAATGGAACCTCTTTGGCACCCGTGCCCGGCTGCCCAGCATCCCAGGCAGTAGAGCACGAACAGTTGGCCTCTGCTCCCACAGCCAAGGAGCCAGGGCAAAAAACTTGAGCTGTGCCTCTTCTGCAGAAAGTCAGCTTTGCAACGGTGCCATCCGCTTTGCTGTCGCTCCTCGATTTCCCAACTCAAAGTCCATTACAATGGAACCTCTCTGGCACCCGTGCTCGGCTGCCCAGCTTCCCAGGGAGTAGAGCACGAACGGTTGGCCTCTGCTCCCACAGCCGAAGAGCCAGGGCAAAAAACTTGAGCTGTGCCTCTTCTGCAGAAAGTCAGCTTTGCAACGGTGCCATCCGCATTGGTGTCGCTCCTCCATTTCCCAACTCAAAGTCCATTACAATGGAAACTCTCTTTGGCACCCGTGCTGGGCTGCCCAGCATCCCAGGGAGTAGAGCACGAACGCTTGGCCTCTGCTCCCACAGCCAAAGAGCCAGGGCAAAAAACTTGAGCTGTGCCTCTTCTGCAGAAAGTCAGCTTTGCAACGGTGCCATCCGCACTGCTGTCGCTCCTCGATTTCCCAACTCAAAGTCCATTACAATGGAATCTCTTTGGCACCCGTGCTGGGCTGCCCAGCATCCCAGGGAGTAGAGCACGAACGGTTGGCCTCTGCTCCCACAGCCGAAGAGTCAAGGCAAAAAACTTGAGCTGTGCCTCTTCTGCAGAAAGTCACCTTTGCAACGGTGCCATCCGCATGGCTGTCGCTCCTCCATTTCCCAGCTCAAGGTCCATTGCAATGGAACCTCTCTGGCACCCGTGCTGGGCTGCCCAGCATCCCTGGGAGGAGAGCACGAACGGTTGGCCTCTGCTCCCACAGCCGAAGAGCCAGGGCAAAAAACTTGAGCTGTGCCTCTTCTGCAGAAAGTCACCTTTGCAACGGTGCCATCCGCACTGCTGTCGCTCCTCCATTTCCGAACTCAAAGTCCATTACAATGGAACATCTTTGGCACCCGTGCTCGCCTGCCCAGCATCCCAGGGAGTAGAGCACGAACGGTTGGCCTCTGCTACCACAGCCGAAGAGTCAAAGCAAAATACTTGAGCTGTGCCTCTTCTGCAGAAAGTCAGCTTTGCAACGGTGCCATCTGCATTGCTGTCGCTCCTCCATTTCCCAACTCAAAGTCCATTACAATGGAACCTCTTTGGCACCCGTGCAGGGCTGCCCAGCATCCCAGGGAGTAGAGCACGAACGGTTGGCCTCTGCTCCCACAGACGAAGAGCCAGGGCAAAAAACTTGAGCTGTGTCTCTTCTGCAGAAAGTTACCTTTGCAACGGTGCCATTCGCTTTGCGGTCGTTCCTCGATTTCCCAACTCAAAGTCCATTATAATGGAACCTCTCTGGCACCCGTGCTGAGCTGCCCAGCATCCCAGGGAGGAGAGCACTAACGGCTGGCCTCTGCTCCCACAGCCGAAGAGCCAGGCCAAAAAACATGAGCTCTGCCTCTTCTGCAGAAAGTCAGCTTTGCAACGGTGCCATCCGCATTGCTGAGGTTCCTCAATTTCCCAACTCAAAGTCCATTACAATGGAACCTCTTTGGCACCCGTGCTGGGCTGCCCAGCATCCCAGGGAGTAGAGCACGAACGCTTGGCCTCTGCTCCCACAGCCGAAGAGCCAGGGCAAAAAACTTGAGCTGTGCCTCTTCTGCAGAAAGTCAGCTTTGCAACGGTGCCATCTACATTGCTGAGGTTCCTCGATTTCCCAACTCAAAGTCCATTACAATGGAACCTCTCTGGCACCCGTGCTCGGCTGCCCAGCTTCCCAGGGAGTAGAGCACGAACGATTGGCCTCTGCTCCCACAGCCAAAGAGCCAGGGCAAAAAACTTGAGCTGTGCCTCTTCTGCAGAAAGTCAGCTTTGCAACGGTGCCATCCTCCTTGCTGTCTCTCCTCCATTTCCCAACTCAAAGTATATTACAATGGAACCTCTTCGGCACCCGTGCTGGGCTGCCCAGCATCCCAGGCAGTAGAGCACGAACAGTTGGCCTGTGCTCCCACAGCCAAGGAGCCAGGGCAAAAAACTTGAGCTGTGCCTCTTCTGCAGAAAGTCAGCTTTGCAACGGTGCCATCCGCTTTCCTGTCGCTCCTCGATTTCCCAACTCAAAGTCCATTACAATGGAACCTCTTTGGCACCTGTGCTGGGCTGCCAGGCATCCCAGGGAGTAGAGCACGAACGGTTGGCCTCTGCTCCCACAGCCAAAGAGCCAGGGCAAAAAACTTGAGCTGTGCCTCTTCTGCAGAAAGTCAGCTTTGCAAAGGTGCCATCCGCATGGCTGTCGCTCCTCCATTTCCCAGCTCAAGGTCCATTACAATGGAACCTCTCTGGCACCCGTGCTCGGCTGCCCAGCATCCCTGGGAGTAGAGCACGAACGGTTGGCCTCTGCTCCCACAGCCGAAGAGCCAGGGCAAAAAACTTGAGCTCTACCTCTTCTGCAGAAAGTCAGCTTTGCAACGGTGCCATCCGCACTGCTGTCGCTCCTCGATTTCCCAACTCAAAGTCCATTACAATGGAACATCTTTGGCACCCGTGCTCGGCTGCCCAGCATCCCAGGGAGTAGAGCACGAACGGTTGGCCTCTGCTACCACAGCCGAAGAGTCAAAGCAAAATACTTGAGCTGTGCCTCTTCTGCAGAAAGTCACCTTTGCAACGGTGCCATCCGCATTCCTGTCGCTCTTCGATTTCCCAACTCAAAGTCCATTACAATGGAACCTCTCTGGCACCCGTGCTCGGCTGCCCAGCATCCCAGGGAGTAGAGCACGAACGGTTGGCCTCTGCTCCCACAGCCAAAGAGCCAGGGCAAAAAACTTGAGCTGTGTCTCTTCTGCAGAAAGTCACCTTTGCAACGGTGCCATCCGCATTGCTGAGGTTCCTCGATTTCACAACTCAAAGTCCATTAAAATGGAACCTCTCTGGCACCCGTGCTGGGCTGCCCAGCATCCCAGGCAGTAGAGCACGAACGCTTGGCCTCTGCTCCCACAGCCGAAGAGCCAGGGCAAAAAACATGAGCTCTGCCTCTTCTGCAGAAAGTCAGCTTTGCAACGGTGCCATCCTCATTGCTGTCGCTCCTCCATTTCCCAACTCAAAGTCCATTACAATGGAACCTCTTTGGCACCCGTGCCCGGCTGCCCAGCATCCCAGGCAGTAGAGCACGAACAGTTGGCCTGTGCTCCCACAGCCAAGGAGCCAGGGCAAAAAACTTGAGCTGTGCCTCTTCTGCAGAAAGTCAGCTTTGCAACGGTGCCATCCGCTTTGAAGTCGCTCCTCGATTTCACAACTCAAAGTCCATTACAATGGAACCTCTTTGGCACCTATGCTGGGCTGCCCAGCATCCCAGGGAGTACAGCACGAACGGTTGGCCTCTGCTCCCACAGCCGAAGAGCCAGGGCAAAAAACTGGAGCTGTGCCTCTTCTGCAGAAAGTCAGCTTTGCAACGGTGCCATCTGCATTGCTGTCGCTCTTCCATTTCCCAACTCAAAGTCCATTACAATGGAACCTCTTTGGCACCCGTGCTGGGCTGCCCAGCTTCCCAGGGAGTAGAGCACGAACGGTTGGCCTCTGCTCCCACAGCCAAAGAGCCAGGGCAAAAAACTTGAGCTGTGCCTCTTCTGCAGAAAGTCAGCTTTGCAACGGTGCCATCCACATTGCTGAGGTTCCTCGGTTTCCCAACTCAAAGTCCATTACAATGGAACCTCTCTGGCACCCGTGCTCGGCTGCCCAGCTTCCCAGGGAGTAGAGCACAAACGGTTGGCCTCTGCTCCCACAGCCAAAGAGCCAGGGCAAAAAACTTGAGCTGTGCCTCTTCTGCAGAAAGTCAGCTTTGCAACGGTGCCATCCGCATTGCTGTCGCTCCTCCATTTCCCAACTCAAAGTCCATTACAAAGGAAACTCTCTTTGGCACCCGTGCTGGGCTGCCCAGCATCCCAGGGAGTAGAGCACGAACGCTTGGCCTCTGCTCCCACAGCCAAAGAGCCAGGGCAAAAAACTTGAGCTGTGCCTCTTCTGCAGAAAGTCAGCTTTGCAACGGTGCCATCCGCACTGCTGTCGCTCCTCGATTTCCCAACTCAAAGTCCATTACAATGGAACCTCTTTGGCACCCGTGCTGGGCTGCCCAGCATCCCAGGGAGTAGAGCACGAACGGTTGGCCTCTGCTCCCACAGCCGAAGAGTCAAGGCAAAAAACTTGAGCTGTGCCTCTTCTGCAGAAAGTCAGCTTTGCAACGGTGCCATCCTCATTGCTGTCGCTCCTCCATTTCCCAGCTCAAGGTCCATTACAATGGAACCTCTCTGGCACCCGTGCTGGGCTGCCCAGCATCCCAGGGAGTAGAGCACGAACGGTTGGCCTCTGCTCCCACAGCCGAAGAGCCAGGGCAAAAAACTTGAGCTCTGCCTCTTCTGCAGAAAGTCACCTTTGCAACGGTGCCATCCGCACTGCTGATTTTCCTCGATTTCACAACTCAAAGTCCATTAAAATGGAACCTCTCTGGCACCCGTGCTCGGCTGCCCCGCATCCCAGGGAGTAGAGCACGAACGCTTGGCCTCTGCTCCCACAGCCAAAGAGCCAGGGCAAAAAACTTGAGCTGTGCCTCTTCTGCAGAAAGTCAGCTTTGCAACGGTGCCATCCGCACTGCTGTCGCTCCTCGATTTCCCAACTCAAAGTCCATTACAATGGAATCTCTTTGGCACCCGTGCTGGGCTGCCCAGCATCCCAGGGAGTAGAGCACGAACGGCTGGCCTCTGCTCCCACAGCCGAAGAGTCAAGGCAAAAAACTTGAGCTGTGCCTCTTCTGCAGAAAGTCAGCTTTGCAACGGTGCCATCCTCATTGCTGTCGCTCCTCCATTTCCCAGCTCAAGGTCCATTACAATGGAACCTCTCTGGCACCCGTGCTGGGCTGCCCAGCATCCCTGGGAGGAGAGCACGAACGGTTGGCCTCTGCTCCCACAGCCGAAGAGCCAGGGCAAAAAACTTGAGCTCTGCCTCTTCTGCAGAAAGTCACCTTTGCAACGGTGCCATCCGCACTGCTGATTTTCCTCGATTTCACAACTCAAAGTCCATTAAAATGGAACCTCTCTGGCACCCGTGCTCGGCTGCCCCGCATCCCAGGGAGTAGAGCACGAACGCTTGGCCTCTGCTCCCACAGCCGAAGAGCCAGGGCAAAAAACATGAGCTCTGCCTCTTCTGCAGAAAGTCAGCTTTGCAACGGTGCCAT
This sequence comes from Psittacula echo, assembly GCF_963264785.1. Classification (NCBI taxonomy): domain Eukaryota; kingdom Metazoa; phylum Chordata; class Aves; order Psittaciformes; family Psittacidae; genus Psittacula; species Psittacula echo. Next base: position 240,436 of record NW_027664159.1, on the reverse strand, counting down.
CCTCATTGCTGTCGCTCCTCCATTTCCCAACTCAAAGTCCATTACAATGGAACCTCTTTGGCACCCGTGCCCGGCTGCCCAGCATCCCAGGCAGTAGAGCACGAACAGTTGGCCTGTGCTCCCACAGCCAAGGAGCCAGGGCAAAAAACTTGAGCTGTGCCTCTTCTGCAGAAAGTCAGCTTTGCAACGGTGCCATCCGCTTTGCTGTCGCTCCTCGATTTCACATCTCAAAGTCCATTACAATGGAACCTCTTTGGCACCTGTGCTGGGCTGCCCAGCATCCCTGGGAGTAGAGCACGAACGCTACGCCTCTGCTCCCACAGCCAAAGAGCCAGGGCAAAAAACTTGAGCTGTACCTCTTCTGCAGAAAGTCAGCTTTGCAACGGTGCCATCCGCATTGCTGTCGCTCTTCGATTTCCCAACTCAAAGTCCATTACAATGGAACCTCTCTGGCACCCGTGCTGGGCTGCCCAGCATCCCAGGGAGTAGAGCACGAACGGTTGGCCTCTGCTCCCACAGCCAAGGAGCCAGGGCAAAAAACTTGAGCTGTGCCTCTTCTGCAGAAAGTCAGCTTTGCAACGGTGCCATCCGCATTGCTGAGGTTCCTCGATTTCCCAACTCAAAGTCCATTACAATGGAACCTCTTTGGCACCCGTGCTGGGCTGCCCAGCATCCCAGGGAGTAGAGCACGAACGGTTGGCCTCTGCTCCCACAGCCAAAGAGCCAGGGCAAAAAACTTGAGCTGTGCCTCTTCTGCAGAAAGTCAGCTTTGCAACGGTGCCATCCGCATTGCTGTCGCTCCTCCATTTCCCAACTCAAAGTCCATTACAATGGAACCTCTGTGGCACCCGTGCTCGGCTGCCCAGCTTCCCAGGCAGTAGAGCACGAACGGTTGGCCTCTGCTCCCACAGCCAAAGAGCCAGGGCAAAAAACTTGAGCTGTGCCTCTTCTGCAGAAAGTCAGCTTTGCAACGGTGCCATCTGCATTGCTGTCGCTCCTCCATTTCCCAACTCAAAGTCCATTACAATGGAACCTCTTTGGCACCCGTGCCCGGCTGCCCAGCATCCCAGGGAGTAGAGCACGAACGGTTGGCCTCTGCCCCCACAGACGAAGAGCCAGGGCAAAAAACTTGAGCTGTGTCTCTTCTGCAGAAAGTTACCTTTGCAACGGTGCCATTCGCTTTGCGGTCGTTCCTCGATTTCCCAACTCAAAGTCCATTATAATGGAACCTCTTTGGCACCCGTGCTGGGCTGCCCAGCATCCCAGGGGGGAGAGCACTAACGGCTGGCCTCTGCTCCCACAGCCGAAGAGCCAGGGCAAAAAACATGAGCTGTGCCTCTTCTGCAGAAAGTCAGCTTTGCAACGGTGCCATCCGCATTGCTGAGGTTCCTCAATTTCCCAACTCAAAGTATATTACAATGGAACCTCTTTGGCACCCGTGCTCGGCTGCCCAGCATCCCAGGGAGTAGAGCACGAACGGCTGGCCTCTGCTCCCACAGCCGAAGAGCCAGGGCAAAAAACTTGAGCTGTGCCTCTTCTGCAGAAAGTCAGCTTTGCAACGGTGCCATTCGCATTGCTGTCGCTCTTCCATTTCCCAACTCAAAGTCCATTACAATGGAACCTCTTTGGCACCCGTGCTGGGCTGCCCAGCATCCCAGGGAGTAGAGCACGAACGGTTGTCCTCTGCTCCCACAGCCGAAGAGCCAGGGCAAAAAACTTGAGCTGTGCCTCTTCTGCAGAAAGTCAGCTTTGCAACGGTGCCATCTACATTGCTGAGGTTCCTCGATTTCCCAACTCAAAGTCCATTACAATGGAACATCTCTGGCACCCGTGCTCGGCTGCCCAGCATCCCAGGGAGTAGAGCACGAACGGTTGGCCTCTGCTCCCACAGCCGAAGAGCCAGGGCAAAAAACTTGAGCTGTGCCTCTTCTGCAGAAAGTCAGCTTTGCAACGGTGCCATCCGCACTGCTGTCGCTCCTCGATTTCCCAACTCAAAGTCCATTACAATGGAATCTCTTTGGCACCCGTGCTGGGCTGCCCAGCATCCCAGGGAGTAGAGCACGAACGGTTGGCCTCTGCTCCCACAGCCGAAGAGCCAGGGCAAAAAACTTGAGCTCTGCCTCTTCTGCAGAAAGTCACCTTTGCAACGGTGCCATCCGCACTGCTGTCGCTCCTCCATTTCCGAACTCAAAGTCCATTACAATGGAACATCTTTGGCACCCGTGCTCGCCTGCCCAGCATCCCAGGGAGTAGAGTACGAACGGTTGGCCTCTGCTACCACAGCCGAATAGTCAAAGCAAAATACTTGAGCTGTGCCTCTTCTGCAGAAAGTCAGCTTCGCAACGGTGCCATCCGCATTGCTGAGGTTCCTCGATTTCCCAACTCAAAGTCCATTACAATGGAACCGCTCTGGCACCCGTGCTGGGCTGCCCAGCATCCCAGGGAGTAGAGCACGAACGGTTGGCCTCTGCTCCCACAGCCAAAGAGCCAGGGCAAAAAACTTGAGCTGTGTCTCTTCTGCAGAAAGTCACCTTTGCAACGGTGCCATCCGCATTGCTGAGGTTCCTCGATTTCACAACTCAAAGTCCATTAAAATGGAACCTCTCTGGCACCCGTGCTCGGCTGCCCCGCATCCCAGGGAGTAGAGCACGAATGCTTGGCCTCTGCTCCCACAGCCGAAGAGCCAGGCCAAAAAACATGAGCTCTGCCTCTTCTGCAGAAAGTCACCTTTGCAACGGTGCCATCCTCATTGCTGTCGCTCCTCCATTTCCCAACTCAAAGTCCATTACAATGGAACCTCTTTGGCACCCGTGCCCGGCTGCCCAGCATCCCAGGCAGTAGAGCACGAACAGTTGGCCTGTGCTCCCACAGCCAAGGAGCCAGGGCAAAAAACTTGAGCTGTGCCTCTTCTGCAGAAAGTCAGCTTTGCAACGGTGCCATCCGCTTTGCTGTCGCTCCTCGATTTCACATCTCAAAGTCCATTACAATGGAACCTCTTTGGCACCTGTGCTGGGCTGCCCAGCATCCCAGGGAGTAGAGCACGAACGCTTGGCCTCTGCTCCCACAGCCAAAGAGCCAGGGCAAAAAACTTGAGCTGTACCTCTTCTGCAGAAAGTCAGCTTTGCAACGGTGCCATCCGCATTGCTGTCGCTCTTCGATTTCCCAACTCAAAGTCCATTACAATGGAACCTCTCTGGCACCCGTGCTGGGCTGCCCAGCATCCCAGGGAGTAGAGCACGAACGGTTGGCCTCTGCTCCCACAGCCAAAGAGCCAGGGCAAAAAACTTGAGCTGTACCTCTTCTGCAGAAAGTCAGCTTTGCAACGGTGCCATCCGCATTGCTGAGGTTCCTCGATTTCCCAACTCAAAGTCCATTACAATGGAACCTCTTTGGCACCCGTGCTGGGCTGCCCAGCATCCCAGGGAGTAGAGCACGAACGGTTGGCCTCTGCTCCCACAGCCAAAGAGCCAGGGCAAAAAACTTGAGCTGTGCCTCTTCTGCAGAAAGTCAGCTTTGCAACGGTGCCATCCGCATTGCTGTCGCTCCTCCATTTCCCAACTCAAAGTCCATTACAATGGAACCTCTGTGGCACCCGTGCTCGGCTGCCCAGCTTCCCAGGGAGTAGAGAACGAACGGTTGGCCTCTGCTCCCACAGCCAAAGAGCCAGGGCAAAAAACTTGAGCTGTGCCTCTTCTGCAGAAAGTCAGCTTTGCAACGGTGCCATCTGCATTGCTGTCGCTCCTCCATTTCCCAACTCAAAGTCCATTACAATGGAACCTCTTTGGCACCCGTGCAGGGCTGCCCAGCCTCCCAGGGAGTAGAGCACGAACGGTTGGCCTCTGCTCCCACAGACGAAGAGCCAGGGCAAAAAACTTGAGCTGTGTCTCTTCTGCAGAAAGTTACCTTTGCAACGGTGCCATTCGCTTTGCGGTCGTTCCTCGATTTCTCAACTCAAAGTCCATTATAATGGAACCTCTCTGGCACCCGTGCTGGGCTGCCCAGCATCCCAGGGAGGAGAGCACTAACGGCTGGCCTCTGCTCCCACAGCCGAAGAGCCAGGGCAAAAAACATGAGCTCTGCCTCTTCTGCAGAAAGTAAGCTTTGCAACGGTGCCATCCGCATTGCTGAGGTTCCTCAATTTCCCAACTCAAAGTCCATTACAATGGAACCTCTTTGGCACCCGTGCTCGGCTGCCCCGCATCCCAGGGAGTAGAGCACGAACGCTTGGCCTCTGCTCCCACAGCCGAAGAGCCAGGGCAAAAAACATGAGCTCTGCCTCTTCTGCAGAAAGTCAGCTTTGCAACGGTGCCATCCTCATTGCTGTCGCTCCTCCATTTCCCAACTCAAAGTCCATTACAATGGAACCTCTTTGGCACCCGTGCCCGGCTGCCCAGCATCCCAGGCAGTAGAGCACGAACAGTTGGCCTGTGCTCCCACAGCCAAGGAGCCAGGGCAAAAAACTTGAGCTGTGCCTCTTCTGCAGAAAGTCAGCTTTGCAACGGTGCCATCCGCTTTGCTGTCGCTCCTCGATTTCACATCTCAAAGTCCATTACAATGGAACATCTTTGGCACCTGTGCTGGGCTGCCCAGCATCCCTGGGAGTAGAGCACGAACGGTTGGCCTCTGCTCCCACAGCCAAAGAGCCAGGGCAAAAAACTTGAGCTGTACCTCTTCTGCAGAAAGTCAGCTTTGCAACGGTGCCATCCTCATTGCTGTCGCTCTTCGATTTCCCAACTCAAAGTCCATTACAATGGAACCTCTCTGGCACCCGTGCTGGGCTGCCCAGCATCCCAGGGAGTAGAGCACGAACAGTTGGCCTGTGCTCCCACAGCCAAGGAGCCAGGGCAAAAAACTTGAGCTGTGCCTCTTCTGCAGAAAGTCAGCTTTGCAACGGTGCCATCCGCATTGCTGAGGTTCCTCGATTTCCCAACTCAAAGTCCATTACAATGGAACCTCTTTGGCACCCGTGCTGGGCTGCCCAGCATCCCAGGGAGTAGAGCACGAACGCTTGGCCTCTGCTCCCACAGCCAAAGAGCCAGGGCAAAAAACTTGAGCTGTGCCTCTTCTGCAGAAAGTCAGCTTTGCAACGGTGCCATCCGCATTGCTGTCGCTCCTCCATTTCCCAACTCAAAGTCCATTACAATGGAACCTCTGTGGCACCCGTGCCCGGCTGCCCAGCATCCCAGGCAGTAGAGCACGAACGGTTGGCCTCTGCTCCCACAGCCAAAGAGCCAGGGCAAAAAACTTGAGCTGTGCCTCTTCTGCAGAAAGTCAGCTTTGCAACGGTGCCATCTGCATTGCTGTCGCTCCTCCATTTCCCAACTCAAAGTCCATTACAATGGAACCTCTTTGGCACCCGTGCAGGGCTGCCCAGCCTCCCAGGGAGTAGAGCACGAATGGTTGGCCTGTGCCCCCACAGACGAAGAGCCAGGGCAAAAAACTTGAGCTGTGTCTCTTCTGCAGAAAGTTACCTTTGCAACGGTGCCATTCGCTTTGCGGTCGTTCCTCGATTTCCCAACTCAAAGTCCATTATAATGGAACCTCTTTGGCACCCGTGCTGGGCTGCCCAGCATCCCAGGGAGTAGAGCACGAACGGCTGGCCTCTGCTCCCACAGCCGAAGAGCCAGGGCAAAAAACATGAGCTCTGCCTCTTCTGCAGAAAGTCAGCTTTGCAACGGTGCCATCCGCATTGCTGAGGTTCCTCAATTTCCCAACTCAAAGTATATTACAATGGAACCTCTTTGGCACCCGTGCTCGGCTGCCCAGCATCCCAGGGAGTAGAGCACGAACGGCTGGCCTCTGCTCCCACAGCCGAAGAGCCAGGGCAAAAAACTTGAGCTGTGCCTCTTCTGCAGAAAGTCAGCTTTGCAGCGGTGCCATTCGCATTGCTGTCGCTCTTCCATTTCCCAACTCAAAGTCCATTACAATGGAACCTCTGTGGCACCCGTGCTGGGCTGCCCAGCATCCCAGGGAGTAGAGCACGAACGGTTGTCCTCTGCTCCCACAGCCGAAGAGCCAGGGCAAAATACTTGAGCTGTGCCTCTTCTGCAGAAAGTCAGCTTTGCAACGGTGCCATCCGCATTGTTGAGGTTCCTCGATTTCCCAACTCAAAGTCCATTACAATGGAACCTCTCTGGCACCCGTGCTCGGCTGCCCAGCATCCCAGGGAGTAGAGCACGAACGGTTGGCCTCTGCTCCCACAGCCGAAGAGCCAGGGCAAAAAACTTAAGCTCTGCCTCTTCTGCAGAAAGTCAGCTTTGCAACAGTGCCATCCGCACTGCTTTCGCTCCTCGATTTCCCAACTCAAAGTCCATTACAATGGAACCTCTTTGGCACCCGTGCCCGGCTGCCCAGCATCCCAGGCAGTAGAGCACGAACAGTTGGCCTGTGCTCCCACAGCCAAGGAGCCAGGGCAAAAAACTTGAGCTGTGCCTCTTCTGCAGAAAGTCAGCTTTGCAACGGTGCCATCCGCTTTGCTGTCGCTCCTCGATTTCACATCTCAAAGTCCATTACAATGGAACCTCTTTGGCACCTGTGCTGGGCTGCCCAGCATCCCAGGGAGTAGAGCACGAACGCTTGGCCTCTGTTCCCACAGCCAAAGAGCCAGGGCAAAAAACTTGAGCTGTGCCTCTTCTGCAGAAAGTCACCTTTGCAACGGTGCCATCCGCATTGCTGTCGCTCTTCGATTTCCCAACTCAAAGTCCATTACAATGGAACCTCTCTGGCACCCGTGCTGGGCTGCCCAGCATCCCAGGGAGTAGAGCACGAACGGTTGGCCTCTGCTCCCACAGCCAAAGAGCCAGGGCAAAAAACTTGAGCTGTGTCTCTTCTGCAGAAAGTCACCTTTGCAACGGTGCCATCCGCATTGCTGTCGCTCCTCGATTTCCCAACTCAAAGTCCATTATAATGGAACCTCTGTTTCACCCGTGCTGGGCAGCCCAGCATCCCAGGGAGTAGAGCATGAACGGTTGGCCTGTGCTCCCACAGCCGAAGAGCCAAGGCAAAAAACTTGAGCTGTGCCTCTTCTGCAGAAAGTCAGCTTTGCAACGATGCCATCCGCATTGCTGTCGCTCCTCGATTTCAAAACTCAAAGTCCATTACAATGGAACCTCTTTGGCACCCGTGCTGGGCTGCCCAGCATCCCAGGGAGTAGAGCACGAACGGTTGGCCTGTGCTCCCACAGCCGAAGAGTCAAGGCAAAAAACTTGAGCTGTGCCTCTTCTGCAGAAAGTCACCTTTGCAACGGTGCCATCCGCATTGCTGTCGCTCTTGCATTTCCCAACTCAAAGTCCATTACAATGGAACCTCTTTGGCACCCGTGCTGGGCAGCCCAGCCTTTCAGGGAGTAGAGCACGAACGGTTGGCCTCTGCTCCCACAGCCGAAGAGTCAAGGCAAAAAACTTGAGCTGTGCCTCTTCTGCAGAAAGTCAGCTTTGCAACGGTGCCATCCGCATTGCTGTCGCTCCTCCATTTCCCAGCTCAAAGTCCATTACAATGGAAACTCTCTTTGGCACCCGTGCTGGGCTGCCCAGCATCCCAGGGAGTAGAGCACGAACGGTTGTCCTCTGTTCCCACAGCCGAAGAGCCAGGGCAAAAAGCTTGAGCTGTGCCTCTTCTGCAGAAAGTCAGCTTTGCAACGGTGCCATCCGCATTGCTGTCGCTCCTCGATTTCCCAACTCAAAGTCCATTACAATGGAACCTCTTTGGCACCCGTGCTGGGCTGCCCAGCCTCCCAGGGAGTAGAGTACGAACGGTTGGCCTCTGCTCCCACAGCAAAGAGCCAGGGCAAAATACTTGAGCTGTGCCTCTTCTGCAGAAAGTCAGCTTTGCAACGGTGCCATCCGCATTGCTGAGGTTCCTCGATTTCCCAACTCAAAGTCCATTACAATGGAACCTCTCTGGCACCCGTGCTCGGCTGCCCAGCATCCCAGGGAGTAGAGCACGAACGGTTGGCCTCTGCTCCCACAGCCGAAGAGCCAGGGCAAAAAACTTAAGCTCTGCCTCTTCTGCAGAAAGTCAGCTTTGCAACAGTGCCATCCGCACTGCTTTCGCTCCTCGATTTCCCAACTCAAAGTCCATTACAATGGAACCTCTTTGGCACCCGTGCTCGGCTGCCCAGCATCCCAGGCAGAAGAGCACGAACAGTTGGCCTGTGCTCCCACAGCCAAGGAGCCAGGGCAAAAAACTTGAGCTGTGCCTCTTCTGCAGAAAGTCAGCTTTGCAACGGTGCCATCCGCTTTGCTGTCGCTCCTCGATTTCACATCTCAAAGTCCATTACAATGGAACCTCTTTGGCACCTGTGCTGGGCTGCCCAGCATCCCAGGGAGTAGAGCACGAACGGTCGGCCTCTGCTCCCACAGCCAAAGAGCCAGGGCAAAAAACTTGAGCTGTGCCTCTTCTGCAGAAAGTCAGCTTTGCAACGGTGCCATCCGCATTGCTGTCGCTCTTCGATTTCCCAACTCAAAGTCCATTACAATGGAACCTCTCTGGCACCCGTGCTGGGCTGCCCAGCATCCCAGGGAGTAGAGCACGAACGGTTGGCCTCTGCTCCCACAGCCAAAGAGCCAGGGCAAAAAACTTGAGCTGTACCTCTTCTGCAGAAAGTCAGCTTTGCAACGGTGCCATCCGCATTGCTGAGGTTCCTCGATTTCCCAACTCAAAGTCCATTACAATGGAACCTCTTTGGCACCCGTGCCCGGCTGCCCAGCATCCCAGGGAGTAGAGCACGAACGCTTGGCCTCTGCTCCCACAGCCAAGGAGCCAGGGCAAAAAACTTGAGCTGTGCCTCTTCTGCAGAAAGTCAGCTTTGCAACGGTGCCATCCGCACTGCTGTCGCTCCTCGATTTCCCAACTCAAAGTCCATTACAATGGAACTTCTTTGGCACCCGTGCTCGGCTGCCCAGCATCCCAGGCAGAAGAGCACGAACGGTTGGCCTCTGCTCCCACAGCCGAAGAGTCAAGGCAAAAAACTTGAGCTGTGCCTCTTCTGCAGAAAGTCACCTTTGCAATTGTGCCATCCGCATGGCTGTCGCTCCTCCATTTCCCAACTCAAAGTCCATTACAATGGAAACTCTCTTTGGCACCCGTGCTGGGCTGCCCAGCATCCCAGGGAGTAGAGCACGAACGGTTGGCCTCTGCTCCCACAGACGAAGAGCCAGGGCAAAAAGCTGGAGCTGTGTCTCTTCTGCAGAAAGTTACCTTTGCAACGGTGCCATCCGCTTTGCGGTCGCTCCTCGATTTCCCAACTCAAAGTCCATTATAATGGAACCTCTGTGGCACCCGTGCTGGGCTGCCCAGCATCCCAGGGAGTAGAGCACGAACGGTTGGCCTGTGCTCCCACAGCCAAAGAGCCAGGGCAAAAAACTTGAGCTGTGCCTCTTCTGCAGAAAGTCAGCTTTGCAACGGTGCCATCCGCACTGCTGTCGCTCCTCGATTTCCCAACTCAAAGTCCATTACAATGGAATCTCTTTGGCACCCGTGCTGGGCTGCCCAGCATCCCAGGGAGTAGAGCACGAACGGTTGGCCTCTGCTCCCACAGCCGAAGAGTCAAGGCAAAAAACTTGAGCTGTGCCTCTTCTGCAGAAAGTCACCTTTGCAACGGTGCCATCCGCATGGCTGTCGCTCCTCCATTTCCCAGCTCAAGGTCCATTACAATGGAACCTCTCTGGCACCCGTGCTCGGCTGCCCAGCATCCCTGGGAGGAGAGCACGAACGCTTGGCCTCTGCTCCCACAGCCAAAGAGCCAGGGCAAAAAACTTGAGCTGTACCTCTTCTGCAGAAAGTCAGCTTTGCAACGGTGCCATCCGCATTGGTGAGGTTCCTCGATTTCCCAACTCAAAGTCCATTACAATGGAACCTCTTTGGCACCCGTGCAGGGTTGCCCAGCATCCCAGGGAGTAGAGCACGAACGCTTGGCCTCTGCTCCCACAGCCAAAGAGCCAGGGCAAAAAACTTGAGCTGTGTCTCTTCTGCAGAAAGTCAGCTTTTCAAAGGTGCCATCCGCATTGCTGTCGCTCCTCGATTTCCCAACTCAAAGTCCATTACAATGGAACTTCTTTGGCACCCGTGCTCGGCTGCCCAGCATTCCAGGCAGAAGAGCACGAACGGTTGTCCTCTGCTCCCACAGCCAAAGAGCCAGGGCAAAAAACTTGAGCTGTGCCTCTTCTGCAGAAAGTCACCTTTGCAATGGTGCCATCCGCATGGCTGTCGCTCCTCCATTTCCCAGCTCAAAGTCCATTACAATGGAAACTCTCTTTGGCACCCGTGCTGGGCTGCCCAGCATCCCAGGGAGTAGAGCACGAACGGTTGGCCTCTGCTCCCACAGACGAAGAGCCAGGGCAAAAAGCTGGAGCTGTGTCTCTTCTTCAGAAAGTTACCTTTGAAACGGTGCCATCCGCTTTGCGGTCGCTCCTCGATTTCCCAACTCAAAGTCCATTATAATGGAACCTCTGTGGCACCCGTGCTGGGCTGCCCAGCATCCCAGGGAGTAGAGCACGAACGGTTGGCCTCTGCTCCCACAGACGAAGAGCCAGGGCAAAAAGCTGGAGCTGTGTCTCTTCTGCAGAAAGTTACATTTGCAACGGTGCCATCCGCTTTGCGGTCGCTCCTCGATTTCCCAACTCAAAGTCCATTATAATGGAACCTCTGTGGCACCCGTGCTGGGCTGCCCAGCATCCCAGGGAGTAGAGCACGAACGGTTGGCCTCTGCTCCCACAGCCGAAGAGTCAGGGCAAAAAACTTGAGCTGTACCTCTTCTGCAGAAAGTCAGCTTTGCAACGGTGCCATCCGCATTGCTGTCGCTCCTCCATTACCCAACTCAAAGTCCATTACAATGGAACCTCTTTGGCACTCGTGCTGGGCTGCCCAGCATCCCAGGGAGTAGAGCACGAACGGTTGGCCTCTGCTCCCACAGCCGAAGAGTCAAGGCAAAAAACTTGAGCTGTGCCTCTTCTGCAGAAAGTCAGCTTTGCAACGGTGCCATCCGCATTGCTGTCGCTCCTCGATTTCCCAACTCAAAGTCCATTACAATGGAACCTCTGTTTCACCCGTGCTGGGCAGCCCAGCATCCCAGGGAGTAGAGCATGAACGGTTGGCCTGTGCTCCCACAGCCGAAGAGCCAAGGCAAAAAACTTGAGCTGTGCCTCTTCTGCAGAAAGTCAGCTTTGCAACGATGCCATCCGCATTGCTGTCGCTCCTCGATTTCAAAACTCAAAGTCCATTACAATGGAACCTCTTTGGCACCCGTGCTGGGCTGCCCAGCATCCCAGGGAGTAGAGCACGAACGGTTGGCCTGTGCTCCCACAGCCGAAGAGTCAAGGCAAAAAACTTGAGCTGTGCCTCTTCTGCAGAAAGTCACCTTTGCAACGGTGCCATCCGCATTGCTGTCGCTCTTGCATTTCCCAACTCAAAGTCCATTACAATGGAACCTCTTTGGCACCCGTGCTGGGCAGCCCAGCCTTTCAGGGAGTAGAGCACGAACGGTTGGCCTCTGCTCCCACAGCCGAAGAGTCAAGGCAAAAAACTTGAGCTGTGCCTCTTCTGCAGAAAGTCAGCTTTGCAACGGTGCCATCCGCATTGCTGTCGCTCCTCCATTTCCCAGCTCAAAGTCCATTACAATGGAAACTCTCTTTGGCACCCGTGCTGGGCTGCCCAGCATCCCAGGGAGTAGAGCACGAACGGTTGTCCTCTGTTCCCACAGCCGAAGAGCCAGGGCAAAAAGCTTGAGCTGTGCCTCTTCTGCAGAAAGTCAGCTTTGCAACGGTGCCATCCGCATTGCTGTCGCTCCTCGATTTCCCAACTCAAAGTCCATTACAATGGAACCTCTTTGGCACCCGTGCTGGGCTGCCCAGCCTCCCAGGGAGTAGAGTACGAACGGTTGGCCTCTGCTCCCACAGCAAAGAGCCAGGGCAAAATACTTGAGCTGTGCCTCTTCTGCAGAAAGTCAGCTTTGCAACGGTGCCATCCGCATTGCTGAGGTTCCTCGATTTCCCAACTCAAAGTCCATTACAATGGAACCTCTCTGGCACCCGTGCTCGGCTGCCCAGCATCCCAGGGAGTAGAGCACGAACGGTTGGCCTCTGCTCCCACAGCCGAAGAGCCAGGGCAAAAAACTTAAGCTCTGCCTCTTCTGCAGAAAGTCAGCTTTGCAACAGTGCCATCCGCACTGCTTTCGCTCCTCGATTTCCCAACTCAAAGTCCATTACAATGGAACCTCTTTGGCACCCGTGCTCGGCTGCCCAGCATCCCAGGCAGAAGAGCACGAACAGTTGGCCTGTGCTCCCACAGCCAAGGAGCCAGGGCAAAAAACTTGAGCTGTGCCTCTTCTGCAGAAAGTCAGCTTTGCAACGGTGCCATCCGCTTTGCTGTCGCTCCTCGATTTCACATCTCAAAGTCCATTACAATGGAACCTCTTTGGCACCTGTGCTGGGCTGCCCAGCATCCCAGGGAGTAGAGCACGAACGGTCGGCCTCTGCTCCCACAGCCAAAGAGCCAGGGCAAAAAACTTGAGCTGTGCCTCTTCTGCAGAAAGTCAGCTTTGCAACGGTGCCATCCGCATTGCTGTCGCTCTTCGATTTCCCAACTCAAAGTCCATTACAATGGAACCTCTCTGGCACCCGTGCTGGGCTGCCCAGCATCCCAGGGAGTAGAGCACGAACGGTTGGCCTCTGCTCCCACAGCCAAAGAGCCAGGGCAAAAAACTTGAGCTGTACCTCTTCTGCAGAAAGTCAGCTTTGCAACGGTGCCATCCGCACTGCTGTCGCTCCTCGATTTCCCAACTCAAAGTCCATTACAATGGAACTTCTTTGGCACCCGTGCTCGGCTGCCCAGCATCCCAGGCAGAAGAGCACGAACGGTTGGCCTCTGCTCCCACAGCCGAAGAGTCAAGGCAAAAAACTTGAGCTGTGCCTCTTCTGCAGAAAGTCACCTTTGCAATTGTGCCATCCGCATGGCTGTCGCTCCTCCATTTCCCAACTCAAAGTCCATTACAATGGAAACTCTCTTTGGCACCCGTGCTGGGCTGCCCAGCATCCCAGGGAGTAGAGCACGAACGGTTGGCCTCTGCTCCCACAGACGAAGAGCCAGGGCAAAAAGCTGGAGCTGTGTCTCTTCTGCAGAAAGTTACCTTTGCAACGGTGCCATCCGCTTTGCGGTCGCTCCTCGATTTCCCAACTCAAAGTCCATTATAATGGAACCTCTGTGGCACCCGTGCTGGGCTGCCCAGCATCCCAGGGAGTAGAGCACGAACGGTTGGCCTGTGCTCCCACAGCCAAAGAGCCAGGGCAAAAAACTTGAGCTGTGCCTCTTCTGCAGAAAGTCAGCTTTGCAACGGTGCCATCCGCACTGCTGTCGCTCCTCGATTTCCCAACTCAAAGTCCATTACAATGGAATCTCTTTGGCACCCGTGCTGGGCTGCCCAGCATCCCAGGGAGTAGAGCACGAACGGTTGGCCTCTGCTCCCACAGCCGAAGAGTCAAGGCAAAAAACTTGAGCTGTGCCTCTTCTGCAGAAAGTCACCTTTGCAACGGTGCCATCCGCATGGCTGTCGCTCCTCCATTTCCCAGCTCAAGGTCCATTACAATGGAACCTCTCTGGCACCCGTGCTCGGCTGCCCAGCATCCCTGGGAGGAGAGCACGAACGCTTGGCCTCTGCTCCCACAGCCAAAGAGCCAGGGCAAAAAACTTGAGCTGTACCTCTTCTGCAGAAAGTCAGCTTTGCAACGGTGCCATCCGCATTGGTGAGGTTCCTCGATTTCCCAACTCAAAGTCCATTACAATGGAACCTCTTTGGCACCCGTGCAGGGTTGCCCAGCATCCCAGGGAGTAGAGCACGAACGCTTGGCCTCTGCTCCCACAGCCAAAGAGCCAGGGCAAAAAACTTGAGCTGTGTCTCTTCTGCAGAAAGTCAGCTTTTCAAAGGTGCCATCCGCATTGCTGTCGCTCCTCGATTTCCCAACTCAAAGTCCATTACAATGGAACTTCTTTGGCACCCGTGCTCGGCTGCCCAGCATTCCAGGCAGAAGAGCACGAACGGTTGTCCTCTGCTCCCACAGCCAAAGAGCCAGGGCAAAAAACTTGAGCTGTGCCTCTTCTGCAGAAAGTCACCTTTGCAATGGTGCCATCCGCATGGCTGTCGCTCCTCCATTTCCCAGCTCAAAGTCCATTACAATGGAAACTCTCTTTGGCACCCGTGCTGGGCTGCCCAGCATCCCAGGGAGTAGAGCACGAACGGTTGGCCTCTGCTCCCACAGACGAAGAGCCAGGGCAAAAAGCTGGAGCTGTGTCTCTTCTTCAGAAAGTTACCTTTGAAACGGTGCCATCCGCTTTGCGGTCGCTCCTCGATTTCCCAACTCAAAGTCCATTATAATGGAACCTCTGTGGCACCCGTGCTGGGCTGCCCAGCATCCCAGGGAGTAGAGCACGAACGGTTGGCCTCTGCTCCCACAGACGAAGAGCCAGGGCAAAAAGCTGGAGCTGTGTCTCTTCTGCAGAAAGTTACATTTGCAACGGTGCCATCCGCTTTGCGGTCGCTCCTCGATTTCCCAACTCAAAGTCCATTATAATGGAACCTCTGTGGCACCCGTGCTGGGCTGCCCAGCATCCCAGGGAGTAGAGCACGAACGGTTGGCCTCTGCTCCCACAGCCGAAGAGTCAGGGCAAAAAACTTGAGCTGTACCTCTTCTGCAGAAAGTCAGCTTTGCAACGGTGCCATCCGCATTGCTGTCACTCCTCCATTACCCAACTCAAAGTCCATTACAATGGAACCTCTTTGGCACTCGTGCTGGGCTGCCCAGCATCCCAGGGAGTAGAGCACGAACGGTTGGCCTCTGCTCCCACAGCCGAAGAGTCAAGGCAAAAAACTTGAGCTGTGCCTCTTCTGCAGAAAGTCAGCTTTGCAACGGTGCCATCCGCATGGCTGTCGCTCCTCCATTTCCCAACTCAAAGTCCATTACAATGGAACCTCTTTGGCACCCGTGCTGGGCTGCCCAGCATCCCAGGGAGTAGAGCACGAACGGTTGGCCTGTGCTCCCACAGCCGAAGAGCCAGGGCAAAAAACTTGAGCTGTGCCTCTTCTGCAGAAAGTCACCTTTGCAACGGTGCCATCCGCATTGCTGTCGTTCCTCGATTTCCCAACTCAAAGTCCATTATAATGGAACCTCTGTTTCACCCGTGCTGGGCAGCCCAGCATCCCAGGGAGTAGAGCATGAACGGTTGGCCTGTGCTCCCACAGCCGAAGAGCCAAGGCAAAAAACTTGAGCTGTGCCTCTTCTGCAGAAAGTCAGCTTTGCAACGATGCCATCCGCATTGCTGTCGCTCCTCGATTTCAAAACTCAAAGTCCATTACAATGGAACCTCTTTGGCACCCGTGCTGGGCTGCCCAGCATCCCAGGGAGTAGAGCACGAACGGTTGGCCTGTGCTCCCACAGCCGAAGAGTCAAGGCAAAAAACTTGAGCTGTGCCTCTTCTGCAGAAAGTCACCTTTGCAACGGTGCCATCCGCATTGCTGTCGCTCTTCCATTTCCCAACTCAAAGTCCATTACAATGGAACCTCTTTGGCACCCGTGCTGGGCAGCCCAGCCTTTCAGGGAGTAGAGCACGAACGGTTGGCCTCTGCTCCCACAGCCAAAGAGTCAAGGCAAAAAACTTGAGCTGTGCCTCTTCTGCAGAAAGTCAGCTTTGCAACGGTGCCATCCGCATTGCTGTCGCTCCTCCATTTCCCAGCTCAAAGTCCATTACAATGGAAACTCTCTTTGGCACCCGTGCTGGGCTGCCCAGCATCCCAGGGAGTAGAGCACGAACGGTTGTCCTCTGTTCCCACAGCCGAAGAGCCAGGGCAAAAAGCTTGAGCTGTGCCTCTTCTGCAGAAAGTCAGCTTTGCAACGGTGCCATCCGCATTGCTGTCGCTCCTCGATTTCCCAACTCAAAGTCCATTACAATGGAACCTCTTTGGCACCCGTGCTGGGCTGCCCAGCCTCCCAGGGAGTAGAGCACGAACGGTTGGCCTCTGCTCCCACAGCAAAGAGCCAGGGCAAAATACTTGAGCTGTGCCTCTTCTGCAGAAAGTCAGCTTTGCAACGGTGCCATCCGCATTGCTGAGGTTCCTCGATTTCCCAACTCAAAGTCCATTACAATGGAACCTCTCTGGCACCCGTGCTGGGCTGCCCAGCATCCCAGGGAGTAGAGCACGAACGGTTGGCCTCTGCTCCCACAGCCGAAGAGCCAGGGCAAAAAACTTAAGCTCTGCCTCTTCTGCAGAAAGTCAGCTTTGCAACAGTGCCATCCGCACTGCTTTCGCTCCTCCATTTCCCAACTCAAAGTCCATTACAATGGAACCTCTTTGGCACCCGTGCCCGGCTGCCCAGCATCCCAGGCAGTAGAGCACGAACAGTTGGCCTGTGCTCCCACAGCCAAGGAGCCAGGGCAAAAAACTTGAGCTGTGCCTCTTCTGCAGAAAGTCAGCTTTGCAACGGTGCCATCCGCTTTGCTGTCGCTCCTCGATTTCACATCTCAAAGTCCATTACAATGGAACCTCTTTGGCACCTGTGCTGGGCTGCCCATCATCCCAGGGAGTAGAGCACGAACGCTTGGCCTCTGCTCCCACAGCCAAAGAGCCAGGGCAAAAAACTTGAGCTGTACCTCTTCTGCAGAAAGTCACCTTTGCAACGGTGCCATCCGCATTGCTGTCGCTCTTCGATTTCCCAACTCAAAGTCCATTACAATGGAACCTCTCTGGCACCCGTGCAGGGCTGCCCAGCATCCCAGGGAGTAGAGCACGAACGGTTGGCCTCTGCTCCCACAGCCAAAGAGCCAGGGCAAAAAACTTGAGCTGTACCTCTTCTGCAGAAAGTCACCTTTGCAATGGTGCCATCCGCATGGCTGTCGCTCCTCCATTTCCCAGCTCAAAGTCCATTACAATGGAAACTCTCTTTGGCACCCGTGCTGGGCTGCCCAGCATCCCAGGGAGTAGAGCACGAACGGTTGGCCTCTGCTCCCACAGACGAAGAGCCAGGGCAAAAAGCTGGAGCTGTGTCTCTTCTGCAGAAAGTTACCTTTGCAACGGTGCCATCCGCTTTGCGGTCGCTCCTCGATTTCCCAACTCAAAGTCCATTATAATGGAACCTCTCTGGCACCCGTGCTGGGCTGCCCAGCATCCCAGGGAGTAGAGCACGAACGGTTGGCCTGTGCTCCCACAGCCAAAGAGCCAGGGCAAAAAACTTGAGCTGTGCCTCTTCTGCAGAAAGTCAGCTTTGCAACGGTGCCATCCGCATTGCTGTCGCTCCTCGATTTCCCAACTCAAAGTCCATTACAATGGAATCTCTTTGGCACCCGTGCTGGGCTGCCCAGCATCCCAGGGAGTAGAGCACGAACGGTTGGCCTCTGCTCCCACAGCCGAAGAGTCAAGGCAAAAAACTTGAGCTGTGCCTCTTCTACAGAAAGTCACCTTTGCAACGGTGCCATCCGCATGGCTGTCGCTCCTCCATTTCCCAGCTCAAGGTCCATTACAATGGAACCTCTCTGGCACCCGTGCTCGGCTGCCCAGCATCCCTGGGAGGAGAGCACGAACGCTTGGCCTCTGCTCCCACAGCCAAAGAGCCAGGGCAAAAAACTTGAGCTGTACCTCTTCTGCAGA
The DNA here is from genome assembly GCF_963264785.1 of Psittacula echo. Classification (NCBI taxonomy): domain Eukaryota; kingdom Metazoa; phylum Chordata; class Aves; order Psittaciformes; family Psittacidae; genus Psittacula; species Psittacula echo. The sequence goes on along the minus strand of NW_027664159.1, from coordinate 222,807 downwards.
AAGTCAGCTTTGCAACGGTGCCATCCGCATTGGTGAGGTTCCTCGATTTCCCAACTCAAAGTCCATTACAATGGAACCTCTTTGGCACCCGTGCAGGGCTGCCCAGCATCCCAGGGAGTAGAGCACGAACGCTTGGCCTCTGCTCCCACAGCCAAAGAGCCAGGGCAAAAAACTTGATCTGTGTCTCTTCTTCAGAAAGTCAGCTTTGCAAAGGTGCCATCCGCATTGCTGTCGCTCCTCGATTTCCCAACTCAAAGTCCATTACAATGGAACTTCTTTGGCACCCGTGCTCGGCTGCCCAGCATTCCAGGCAGAAGAGCACGAACGGTTGTCCTCTGCTCCCACAGCCAAAGAGCCAGGGCAAAAAACTTGAGCTGTGCCTCTTCTGCAGAAAGTCAGCTTTGCAACGGTGCCATCTGCATTGCTGTCGCTCCTCCATTTCCCAACTCAAAGTCCATTACAATGGAACCTCTTTGGCACCCGTGCAGGGCTGCCCAGCCTCCCAGGGAGTAGAGCACGAACGGTTGGCCTCTGCTCCCACAGACGAAGAGCCAGGGCAAAAAACTTGAGCTGTGTCTCTTCTGCAGAAAGTTACCTTTGCAACGGTGCCATTCGCTTTGCGGTCGTTCCTCGATTTCTCAACTCAAAGTCCATTATAATGGAACCTCTCTGGCACCCGTGCTGGGCTGCCCAGCATCCCAGGGAGGAGAGCACTAACGGCTGGCCTCTGCTCCCACAGCCGAAGAGCCAGGGCAAAAAACATGAGCTCTGCCTCTTCTGCAGAAAGTAAGCTTTGCAACGGTGCCATCCGCATTGCTGAGGTTCCTCAATTTCCCAACTCAAAGTCCATTACAATGGAACCTCTTTGGCACCCGTGCTCGGCTGCCCCGCATCCCAGGGAGTAGAGCACGAACGCTTGGCCTCTGCTCCCACAGCCGAAGAGCCAGGGCAAAAAACATGAGCTCTGCCTCTTCTGCAGAAAGTCAGCTTTGCAACGGTGCCATCCTCATTGCTGTCGCTCCTCCATTTCCCAACTCAAAGTCCATTACAATGGAACCTCTTTGGCACCCGTGCCCGGCTGCCCAGCATCCCAGGCAGTAGAGCACGAACAGTTGGCCTGTGCTCCCACAGCCAAGGAGCCAGGGCAAAAAACTTGAGCTGTGCCTCTTCTGCAGAAAGTCAGCTTTGCAACGGTGCCATCCGCTTTGCTGTCGCTCCTCGATTTCACATCTCAAAGTCCATTACAATGGAACCTCTTTGGCACCTGTGCTGGGCTGCCCAGCATCCCTGGGAGTAGAGCACGAACGCTAGGCCTCTGCTCCCACAGCCAAAGAGCCAGGGCAAAAAACTTGAGCTGTACCTCTTCTGCAGAAAGTCAGCTTTGCAACGGTGCCATCCTCATTGCTGTCGCTCTTCGATTTCCCAACTCAAAGTCCATTACAATGGAACCTCTCTGGCACCCGTGCTGGGCTGCCCAGCATCCCAGGGAGTAGAGCACGAACAGTTGGCCTGTGCTCCCACAGCCAAGGAGCCAGGGCAAAAAACTTGAGCTGTGCCTCTTCTGCAGAAAGTCAGCTTTGCAACGGTGCCATCCGCATTGCTGAGGTTCCTCGATTTCCCAACTCAAAGTCCATTACAATGGAACCTCTTTGGCACCCGTGCTGGGCTGCCCAGCATCCCAGGGAGTAGAGCACGAACGGTTGGCCTCTGCTTCCACAGCCAAAGAGCCAGGGCAAAAAACTTGAGCTGTGCCTCTTCTGCAGAAAGTCAGCTTTGCAACGGTGCCATCCGCATTGCTGTCGCTCCTCCATTTCCCAACTCAAAGTCCATTACAATGGAACCTCTGTGGCACCCGTGCCCGGCTGCCCAGCATCCCAGGCAGTAGAGCACGAACGGTTGGCCTCTGCTCCCACAGCCAAAGAGCCAGGGCAAAAAACTTGAGCTGTGCCTCTTCTGCAGAAAGTCAGCTTTGCAACGGTGCCATCTGCATTGCTGTCGCTCCTCCATTTCCCAACTCAAAGTCCATTACAATGGAACCTCTTTGGCACCCGTGCAGGGCTGCCCAGCCTCCCAGGGAGAAGAGCACGAACGGTTGGCCTCTGCCCCCACAGACGAAGAGCCAGGGCAAAAAACTTGAGCTGTGTCTCTTCTGCAGAAAGTTACCTTTGCAACGGTGCCATTCGCTTTGCGGTCGTTCCTCGATTTCCCAACTCAAAGTCCATTATAATGGAACCTCTTTGGCACCCGTGCTGGGCTGCCCAGCATCCCAGGGAGTAGAGCACGAACGGCTGGCCTCTGCTCCCACAGCCGAAGAGCCAGGGCAAAAAACATGAGCTCTGCCTCTTCTGCAGAAAGTCAGCTTTGCAACGGTGCCATCCGCATTGCTGAGGTTCCTCAATTTCCCAACTCAAAGTATATTACAATGGAACCTCTTTGGCACCCGTGCTCGGCTGCCCAGCATCCCAGGGAGTAGAGCACGAACGGTTGGCCTCTGCTCCCACAGCCGAAGAGCCAGGGCAAAAAACTTGAGCTGTGCCTCTTCTGCAGAAAGTCAGCTTTGCAACGGTGCCATCCGCATTGCTGAGGTTCCTCGATTTCCCAACTCAAAGTCCATTACAATGGAATCTCTTTGGCACCCGTGCTGGGCTGCCCAGCATCCCAGGGAGTAGAGCACGAACGGTTGGCCTCTGCTCCCACAGCCGAAGAGTCAAGGCAAAAAACTTGAGCTGTGCCTCTTCTGCAGAAAGTCAGCTTTGCAACGGTGCCATCCTCATTGCTGTCGCTCCTCCATTTCCCAGCTCAAGGTCCATTTCAATGGAACCTCTCTGGCACCCGTGCTCGGCTGCCCAGCATCCCTGGGAGGAGAGCACGAACGGTTGGCCTCTGCTCCCACAGCCGAAGAGCCAGGGCAAAAAACTTGAGCTCTGCCTCTTCTGCAGAAAGTCACCTTTGCAACGGTGCCATCCGCACTGCTGTCGCTCCTCCATTTCCGAACTCAAAGTCCATTACAATGGAACATCTTTGGCACCCGTGCTCGCCTGCCCAGCAACCCAGGGAGTAGAGCACGAACGGTTGGCCTCTGCTACCACAGCCGAATAGTCAAAGCAAAATACTTGAGCTGTGCCTCTTCTGCAGAAAGTCAGCTTCGCAACGGTGCCATCCGCATTGCTGAGGTTCCTCGATTTCCCAACTCAAAGTCCATTACAATGGAACCGCTCTGGCACCCGTGCTGGGCTGCCCAGCATCCCAGGGAGTAGAGCACGAACGCTTGGCCTCTGCTCCCACAGCCAAAGAGCCAGGGCAAAAAACTTGAGCTGTGTCTCTTCTGCAGAAAGTCAGCTTTGCAACGGTGCCATCCGCATTGCTGAGGTTCCTCGATTTCACAACTCAAAGTCCATTAAAATGGAACCTCTGTGGCACCCGTGCTCGGCTGCCCCGCATCCCAGGGAGTAGAGCACGAACGCTTGGCCTCTGCTCCCACAGCCGAAGAGCCAGGGCAAAAAACATGAGCTCTGCCTCTTCTGCAGAAAGTCACCTTTGCAACGGTGCCATCCTCATTGCTGTCGCTCCTCCATTTCCCAACTCAAAGTCCATTACAATGGAACCTCTTTGGCACCCGTGCCCGGCTGCCCAGCATCCCAGGGAGTAGAGCACGAACAGTTGGCCTGTGCTCCCACAGCCAAGGAGCCAGGGCAAAAAACTTGAGCTGTGCCTCTTCTGCAGAAAGTCAGCTTTGCAACGGTGCCATCCGCTTTGCTGTCGCTCCTCGATTTCACATCTCAAAGTCCATTACAATGGAACCTCTTTGGCACCTGTGCTGGGCTGCCCAGCATCCCAGGGAGTAGAGCACGAACGCTTGGCCTCTGCTCCCACAGCCAAAGAGCCAGGGCAAAAAACTTGAGCTGTACCTCTTCTGCAGAAAGTCAGCTTTGCAACGGTGCCATCCGCATTGCTGTCGCTCTTCGATTTCCCAACTCAAAGTCCATTACAATGGAACCTCTCTGGCACCCGTGCTGGGCTGCCCAGCATCCCAGGGAGTAGAGCACGAACGGTTGGCCTCTGCTCCCACAGCCAAAGAGCCAGGGCAAAAAACTTGAGCTGTACCTCTTCTGCAGAAAGTCAGCTTTGCAACGGTGCCATCCGCATTGCTGAGGTTCCTCGATTTCCCAACTCAAAGTCCATTACAATGGAACCTCTTTGGCACCCGTGCTGGGCTGCCCAGCATCCCAGGGAGTAGAGCACGAACGGTTGGCCTCTGCTCCCACAGCCAAAGAGCCAGGGCAAAAAACTTGAGCTGTGCCTCTTCTGCAGAAAGTCAGCTTTGCAACGGTGCCATCCGCATTGCTGTCGCTCCTCCATTTCCCAACTCAAAGTCCATTACAATGGAACCTCTGTGGCACCCGTGCTCGGCTGCCCAGCTTCCCAGGGAGTAGAGCACGAACGGTTGGCCTGTGCTCCCACAGCCGAAGAGCCAAGGCAAAAAACTTGAGCTGTGCCTCTTCTGCAGAAAGTCAGCTTTGCAACGATGCCATCCGCATTGCTGTCGCTCCTCGATTTCAAAACTCAAAGTCCATTACAATGGAACCTCTTTGGCACCCGTGCTGGGCTGCCCAGCATCCCAGGGAGTAGAGCACGAACGGTTGGCCTGTGCTCCCACAGCCGAAGAGTCAAGGCAAAAAACTTGAGCTGTGCCTCTTCTGCAGAAAGTCACCTTTGCAACGGTGCCATCCGCATTGCTGTCGCTCTTCCATTTCCCAACTCAAAGTCCATTACAATGGAACCTCTTTGGCACCCGTGCTGGGCAGCCCAGCCTTTCAGGGAGTAGAGCACGAACGGTTGGCCTCTGCTCCCACAGCCAAAGAGCCAGGGCAAAAAACTTGAGCTGTGCCTCTTCTGCAGAAAGTCAGCTTTGCAACGGTGCCATCCGCATTGCTGTCGCTCCTCCATTTCCCAGCTCAAAGTCCATTACAATGGAAACTATCTTTGGCACCCGTGCTGGGCTGCCCAGCATCCCAGGGAGTAGAGCACGAACGCTTGGCCTCTGCTCCCACAGCCGAAGAGCCAGGGCAAAAAGCTTGAGCTGTGCCTCTTCCGCAGAAAGTCAGCTTTGCAAAGGTGCCATCCGCATTGCTGTCGCTCCTCGATTTCCCAACTCAAAGTCCATTACAATGGAACCTCTTTGGCACCCGTGCTGGGCTGCCCAGCCTCCCAGGGAGTAGAGCACGAACGGTTGGCCTCTGCTCCCACAGCAAAGAGCCAGGGCAAAATACTTGAGCTGTGCCTCTTCTGCAGAAAGTCAGCTTTGCAACGGTGCCATCCGCATTGTTGAGGTTCCTCGATTTCCCAACTCAAAGTCCATTACAATGGAACCTCTCTGGCACCCGTGCTGGGCTGCCCAGCATCCCAGGGAGTAGAGCACGAACGGTTGGCCTCTGCTCCCACAGCCAAAGAGCCAGGGCAAAAAAACTTAAGCTCTGCCTCTTCTGCAGAAAGTCAGCTTTGCAACAGTGCCATCCGCACTGCTTTCGCTCCTCGATTTCCCAACTCAAAGTCCATTACAATGGAACCTCTTTGGCACCCGTGCTGGGCTGCCCAGCATCCCAGGCAGTAGAGCACGAACAGTTGGCCTGTGCTCCCACAGCCAAGGAGCCAGGGCAAAAAACTTGAGCTGTGCCTCTTCTGCAGAAAGTCAGCTTTGCAACGGTGCCATCCGCTTTGCTGTCGCTCCTCGATTTCACATCTCAAAGTCCATTACAATGGAACCTCTTTGGCACCTGTGCTGGGCTGCCCAGCATCCCAGGGAGTAGAGCACGAACGCTTGGCCTCTGCTCCCACAGCCAAAGAGCCAGGGCAAAAAACTTGAGCTGTGCCTCTTCTGCAGAAAGTCACCTTTGCAACGGTGCCATCCGCATTGCTGTCGCTCTTCGATTTCCCAACTCAAAGTCCATTACAATGGAACCTCTCTGGCACCCGTGCTGGGCTGCCCAGCATCCCAGGGAGTAGAGCACGAACGGTTGGCCTCTGCTCCCACAGCCAAAGAGCCAGGGCAAAAAACTTGAGCTGTGTCTCTTCTGCAGAAAGTCACCTTTGCAACGGTGCCATCCGCATTGCTGTCGCTCCTCGATTTCCCAACTCAAAGTCCATTATAATGGAACCTCTGTTTCACCCGTGCTGGGCAGCCCAGCATCCCAGGGAGTAGAGCATGAACGGTTGGGCTGTGCTCCCACAGCCGAAGAGCCAAGGCAAAAAACTTGAGCTGTGCCTCTTCTGCAGAAAGTCAGCTTTGCAACGATGCCATCCGCATTGCTGTCGCTCCTCGATTTCAAAACTCAAAGTCCATTACAATGGAACCTCTGTGGCACCCGTGCTGGGCTGCCCAGCATCCCAGGGAGTAGAGCACGAACGGTTGGCCTGTGCTCCCACAGCCGAAGAGTCAAGGCAAAAAACTTAAGCTGTGCCTCTTCTGCAGAAAGTCACCTTTGCAACGGTGCCATCCGCATTGCTGTCGCTCTTCCATTTCCCAACTCAAAGTCCATTACAATGGAACCTCTTTGGCACCCGTGCTGGGCAGCCCAGCCTTTCAGGGAGTAGAGCACGAACGGTTGGCCTCTGCTCCCACAGCCGAAGAGTCAAGGCAAAAAACTTGAGCTGTGCCTCTTCTGCAGAAAGTCAGCTTTGCAACGGTGCCATCCGCATTGCTGTCGCTCCTCCATTTCCCAGCTCAAAGTCCATTACAATGGAAACTCTCTTTGGCACCCGTGCTGGGCTGCCCAGCATCCCAGGGAGTAGAGCACGAACGGTTGTCCTCTGTTCCCACAGCCGAAGAGCCAGGGCAAAAAGCTTGAGCTGTGCCTCTTCTGCAGAAAGTCAGCTTTGCAACGGTGCCATCCGCATTGCTGTTGCTCCTCGATTTCCCAACTCAAAGTCCATTACAATGGAACCTCTTTGGCACCCGTGCTGGGCTGCCCAGCCTCCCAGGGAGTAGAGTACGAACGGTTGGCCTCTGCTCCCACAGCAAAGAGCCAGGGCAAAATACTTGAGCTGTGCCTCTTCTGCAGAAAGTCAGCTTTGCAACGGTGCCATCCGCATTGCTGAGGTTCCTCGATTTCCCAACTCAAAGTCCATTACAATGGAACCTCTCTGGCACCCGTGCTGGGCTGCCCAGCATCCCAGGGAGTAGAGCACGAACGGTTGGCCTGTGCTCCCACAGCCGAAGAGCCAGGGCAAAAAACTTAAGCTCTGCCTCTTCTGCAGAAAGTCAGCTTTGCAACAGTGCCATCCGCACTGCTTTCGCTCCTCGATTTCCCAACTCAAAGTCCATTACAATGGAACCTCTTTGGCACCCGTGCCCGGCTGCCCAGCATCCCAGGGAGTAGAGCACGAACAGTTGGCCTGTGCTCCCACAGCCAAGGAGCCAGGGCAAAAAACTTGAGCTGTGCCTCTTCTGCAGAAAGTCAGCTTTGCAACGGTGCCATCCGCTTTGCTGTCGCTCCTCGATTTCACATCTCAAAGTCCATTACAATGGAACCTCTTTGGCACCTGTGCTGGGCTGCCCAGCATCCCAGGGAGTAGAGCACGAACGGTCGGCCTCTGCTCCCACAGCCAAAGAGCCAGGGCAAAAAACTTGAGCTGTGCCTCTTCTGCAGAAAGTCAGCTTTGCAACGGTGCCATCCGCATTGCTGTCGCTCTTCGATTTCCCAACTCAAAGTCCATTACAATGGAACCTCTCTGGCACCCGTGCTGGGCTGCCCAGCATCCCAGGGAGTAGAGCACGAACGGTTGGCCTCTGCTCCCACAGCCAAAGAGGCAGGGCAAAAAACTTGAGCTGTACCTCTTCTGCAGAAAGTCAGCTTTGCAACGGTGCCATCCGCATTGCTGAGGTTCCTCGATTTCCCAACTCAAAGTCCATTACAATGGAACCTCTTTGGCACCCGTGCCCGGCTGCCCAGCATCCCAGGGAGTAGAGCACGAACGGTTGGCCTCTGCTCCCACAGCCAAAGAGCCAGGGCAAAAAACTTGAGCTGTGCCTCTTCTGCAGAAAGTCAGCTTTGCAACGGTGCCATCCGCACTGCTGTCGCTCCTCGATTTCCCAACTCAAAGTCCATTACAATGGAACTTCTTTGGCACCCGTGCTCGGCTGCCCAGCATCCCAGGCAGAAGAGCACGAACGGTTGGCCTCTGCTCCCACAGCCGAAGAGTCAAGGCAAAAAACTTGAGCTGTGCCTCTTCTGCAGAAAGTCACCTTTGCAATGGTGCCATCCGCATGGCTGTCGCTCCTCCATTTCCCAGCTCAAAGTCCATTACAATGGAAACTCTCTTTGGCACCCGTGCAGGGCTGCCCAGCATCCCAGGGAGTAGAGCACGAACGGTTGGCCTCTGCTCCCACAGACGAAGAGCCAGGGCAAAAAGCTGGAGCTGTGTCTCTTCTGCAGAAAGTTACCTTTGCAACGGTGCCATCCGCTTTGCGGTCGCTCCTCGATTTCCCAACTCAAAGTCCATTATAATGGAACCTCTGTGGCACCCGTGCTGGGCTGCCCAGCATCCCAGGGAGTAGAGCACGAACGGTTGGCCTGTGCTCCCACAGCCAAAGAGCCAGGGCAAAAAACTTGAGCTGTGCCTCTTCTGCAGAAAGTCAGCTTTGCAACGGTGCCATCCGCACGGCTGTCGCTCCTCGATTTCACATCTCAAAGTCCATTACAATGGAATCTCTTTGGCACCCGTGCTGGGCTGCCCAGCATCCCAGGGAGTAGAGCACGAACGGTTGGCCTCTGCTCCCACAGCCGAAGAGTCAAGGCAAAAAACTTGAGCTGTGCCTCTTCTGCAGAAAGTCACCTTTGCAACGGTGCCATCCGCATGGCTGTCGCTCCTCCATTTCCCAGCTCAAGGTCCATTACAATGGAACCTCTCTGGCACCCGTGCTCGGCTGCCCAGCATCCCTGGGAGGAGAGCACGAACGCTTGGCCTCTGCTCCCACAGCCAAAGAGCCAGGGCAAAAAACTTGAGCTGTACCTCTTCTGCAGAAAGTCAGCTTTGCAACGGTGCCATCCGCATTGGTGAGGTTCCTCGATTTCCCAACTCAAAGTCCATTACAATGGAACCTCTTTGGCACCCGTGCAGGGTTGCCCAGCATCCCAGGGAGTAGAGCACGAACGCTTGGCCTCTGCTCCCACAGCCAAAGAGCCAGGGCAAAAAACTTGAGCTGTGTCTCTTCTGCAGAAAGTCAGCTTTGCAAAGGTGCCATCCGCATTGCTGTCGCTCCTCGATTTCCCAACTCAAAGTCCATTACAATGGAACTTCTTTGGCACCCGTGCTCGGCTGCCCAGCATTCCAGGCAGAAGAGCACGAACGGTTGTCCTCTGCTCCCACAGCCAAAGAGCCAGGGCAAAAAACTTGAGCTGTGCCTCTTCTGCAGAAAGTCACCTTTGCAATGGTGCCATCCGCATGGCTGTCGCTCCTCCATTTCCCAGCTCAAAGTCCATTACAATGGAAACTCTCTTTGGCACCCGTGCTGGGCTGCCCAGCATCCCAGGGAGTAGAGCACGAACGGTTGGCCTCTGCTCCCACAGACGAAGAGCCAGGGCAAAAAGCTGGAGCTGTGTCTCTTCTTCAGAAAGTTACCTTTGAAACGGTGCCATCCGCTTTGCGGTCGCTCCTCGATTTCCCAACTCAAAGTCCATTATAATGGAACCTCTGTGGCACCCGTGCTGGGCTGCCCAGCATCCCAGGGAGTAGAGCACGAACGGTTGGCCTCTGCTCCCACAGACGAAGAGCCAGGGCAAAAAGCTGGAGCTGTGTCTCTTCTGCAGAAAGTTACCTTTGCAACGGTGCCATCCGCTTTGCGGTCGCTCCTCGATTTCCCAACTCAAAGTCCATTATAATGGAACCTCTGTGGCACCCGTGCTGGGCTGCCCAGCATCCCAGGGAGTAGAGCACGAACGGTTGGCCTCTGCTCCCACAGCCGAAGAGTCAGGGCAAAAAACTTGAGCTGTACCTCTTCTGCAGAAAGTCAGCTTTGCAACGGTGCCATCCGCATTGCTGTCACTCCTCCATTACCCAACTCAAAGTCCATTACAATGGAACCTCTTTGGCACTCGTGCTGGGCTGCCCAGCATCCCAGGGAGTAGAGCACGAACGGTTGGCCTCTGCTCCCACAGCCGAAGAGTCAAGGCAAAAAACTTGAGCTGTGCCTCTTCTGCAGAAAGTCAGCTTTGCAACGGTGCCATCCGCATGGCTGTCGCTCCTCCATTTCCCAACTCAAAGTCCATTACAATGGAACCTCTTTGGCACCCGTGCTGGGCTGCCCAGCATCCCAGGGAGTAGAGCACGAACGGTTGGCCTGTGCTCCCACAGCCGAAGAGCCAGGGCAAAAAACTTGAGCTGTGCCTCTTCTGCAGAAAGTCAGCTTTGCAACGATGCCATCCGCATTGCTGTCGCTCCTCGATTTCAAAACTCAAAGTCCATTACAATGGAACCTCTTTGGCACCCGTGCTGGGCTGCCCAGCATCCCAGGGAGTAGAGCACGAACGGTTGGCCTGTGCTCCCACAGCCGAAGAGTCAAGGCAAAAAACTTGAGCTGTGCCTCTTCTGCAGAAAGTCAGCTTTGCAACGGTGCCATCCGCATTGCTGTCGCTCCTCGATTTCCCAACTCAAAGTCCATTACAATGGAACCTCTTTGGCACCCGTGCTGGGCTGCCCAGCCTCCCAGGGAGTAGAGCACGAACGGTTGGCCTCTGCTCCCACAGCAAAGAGCCAGGGCAAAATACTTGAGCTGTGCCTCTTCTGCAGAAAGTCAGCTTTGCAACGGTGCCATCCGCACTGCTGAGGTTCCTCGATTTCCCAACTCAAAGTCCATTACAATGGAACCTCTCTGGCACCCGTGCTGGGCTGCCCAGCATCCCAGGGAGTAGAGCACGAACGGTTGGCCTCTGCTCCCACAGCCGAAGAGCCAGGGCAAAAAACTTAAGCTCTGCCTCTTCTGCAGAAAGTCAGCTTTGCAACAGTGCCATCCGCACTGCTTTCGCTCCTCGATTTCCCAACTCAAAGTCCATTACAATGGAACCTCTTTGGCACCCGTGCCCGGCTGCCCAGCATCCCAGGCAGTAGAGCACGAACAGTTGGCCTGTGCTCCCACAGCCAAGGAGCCAGGGCAAAAAACTTGAGCTGTGCCTCTTCTGCAGAAAGTCAGCTTTGCAACGGTGCCATCCGCTTTGCTGTCGCTCCTCGATTTCACATCTCAAAGTCCATTACAATGGAACCTCTTTGGCACCTGTGCTGGGCTGCCCATCATCCCAGGGAGTAGAGCACGAACGCTTGGCCTCTGCTCCCACAGCCACAGAGCCAGGGCAAAAAACTTGAGCTGTACCTCTTCTGCAGAAAGTCACCTTTGCAACGGTGCCATCCGCATTGCTGTCGCTCTTCGATTTCCCAACTCAAAGTCCATTACAATGGAACCTCTCTGGCACCCGTGCAGGGCTGCCCAGCATCCCAGGGAGTAGAGCACGAACGGTTGGCCTCTGCTCCCACAGCCAAAGAGCCAGGGCAAAAAACTTGAGCTGTACCTCTTCTGCAGAAAGTCACCTTTGCAATGGTGCCATCCGCATGGCTGTCGCTCCTCCATTTCCCAGCTCAAAGTCCATTACAATGGAAACTCTCTTTGGCACCCGTGCTGGGCTGCCCAGCATCCCAGGGAGTAGAGCACGAACGGTTGGCCTCTGCTCCCACAGACGAAGAGCCAGGGCAAAAAGCTGGAGCTGTGTCTCTTCTGCAGAAAGTTACCTTTGCAACGGTGCCATCCGCTTTGCGGTCGCTCCTCGATTTCCCAACTCAAAGTCCATTATAATGGAACCTCTGTGGCACCCGTGCTGGGCTGCCCAGCATCCCAGGGAGTAGAGCACGAACGGTTGGCCTGTGCTCCCACAGCCAAAGAGCCAGGGCAAAAAACTTGAGCTGTGCCTCTTCTGCAGAAAGTCAGCTTTGCAACGGTGCCATCCGCATTGCTGTCGCTCCTCGATTTCCCAACTCAAAGTCCATTACAATGGAATCTCTTTGGCACCCGTGCTGGGCTGCCCAGCATCCCAGGGAGTAGAGCACGAACGGTTGGCCTCTGCTCCCACAGCCGAAGAGTCAAGGCAAAAAACTTGAGCTGTGCCTCTTCTACAGAAAGTCACCTTTGCAACGGTGCCATCCGCATGGCTGTCGCTCCTCCATTTCCCAGCTCAAGGTCCATTACAATGGAACCTCTCTGGCACCCGTGCTCGGCTGCCCAGCATCCCTGGGAGGAGAGCACGAACGCTTGGCCTCTGCTCCCACAGCCAAAGAGCCAGGGCAAAAAACTTGAGCTGTACCTCTTCTGCAGAAAGTCAGCTTTGCAACGGTGCCATCCGCATTGGTGAGGTTCCTCGATTTCCCAACTCAAAGTCCATTACAATGGAACCTCTTTGGCACCCGTGCAGGGCTGCCCAGCATCCCAGGGAGTAGAGCACGAACGCTTGGCCTCTGCTCCCACAGCCAAAGAGCCAGGGCAAAAAACTTGAGCTGTGTCTCTTCTGCAGAAAGTCAGCTTTGCAAAGGTGCCATCCGCATTGCTGTCGCTCCTCGATTTCCCAACTCAAAGTCCATTACAATGGAACTTCTTTGGCACCCGTGCTCGGCTGCCCAGCATTCCAGGCAGAAGAGCACGAACGGTTGTCCTCTGCTCCCACAGCCGAAGAGCCAGGGCAAAAAACTTGAGCTGTGCCTCTTCTGCAGAAAGTCACCTTTGCAATGGTGCCATCCGCATGGCTGTCGCTCCTCCATTTCCCAGCTCAAAGTCCATTACAATGGAAACTCTCTTTGGCACCCGTGCTGGGCTGCCCAGCATCCCAGGGAGTAGAGCACGAACGGTTGGCCTCTGCTCCCACAGACGAAGAGCCAGGGCAAAAAGCTGGAGCTGTGTCTCTTCTGCAGAAAGTTACCTTTGCAACGGTGCCATCCGCTTTGCGGTCGCTCCTCGATTTCCCAACTCAAAGTCCATTGTAATGGAACCTCTGTGGCACCCGTGCTGGGCTGCCCAGCATCCCAGGGAGTAGAGCACGAACGGTTGGCCTGTGCTCCCACAGCCAAAGAGCCAGGGCAAAAAACTTGAGCTGTGCCTCTTCTGCAGAAAGTCAGCTTTGCAACGGTGCCATCCGCACTGCTGTCGCTCCTCGATTTCCCAACTCAAAGTCCATTACAATGGAATCTCTTTGGCACCCGTGCTGGGCTGCCCAGCATCCCAGGGAGTAGAGCACGAACGGTTGGCCTCTGCTCCCACAGCCGAAGAGTCAAGGCAAAAAACTTGAGCTGTGCCTCTTCTGCAGAAAGTCACCTTTGCAACGGTGCCATCCGCATGGCTGTCGCTCCTCCATTTCCCAGCTCAAGGTCCATTACAATGGAACCTCTCTGGCACCCGTGCTCAGCTGCCCAGCATCCCTGGGAGGAGAGCACGAACGCTTGGCCTCTGCTCCCACAGCCAAAGAGCCAGGGCAAAAAACTTGAGCTGTACCTCTTCTGCAGAAAGTCAGCTTTGCAACGGTGCCATCCGCATTGGTGAGGTTCCTCGATTTCCCAACTCAAAGTCCATTACAATGGAACCTCTTTGGCACCCGTGCAGGGCTGCCCAGCATCCCAGGGAGTAGAGCACGAACGCTTGGCCTCTGCTCCCACAGCCAAAGAGCCAGGGCAAAAAACTTGAGCTGTGTCTCTTCTGCAGAAAGTCAGCTTTGCAAAGGTGCCATCCGCATTGCTGTCGCTCCTCGATTTCCCAACTCAAAGTCCATTACAATGGAACTTCTTTGGCACCCGTGCTCGGCTGCCCAGCATTCCAGGCAGAAGAGCACGAACGGTTGTCCTCTGCTCCCACAGCCGAAGAGCCAGGGCAAAAAACTTGAGCTGTGCCTCTTCTGCAGAAAGTCACCTTTGCAACGGTGCCATCCGCATGGCTGTCGCTCCTCCATTTCCCAGCTCAAAGTCCATTACAATGGAAACTCTCTTTGGCACCCGTGCTGGGCTGCCCAGCATCCCAGGGAGTAGAGCACGAACGGTTGGCCTCTGCTCCCACAGACGAAGAGCCAGGGCAAAAAGCTGGAGCTGTGTCTCTTCTTCAGAAAGTTACCTTTGAAACGGTGCCATCCGCACTGCTGTCGCTCCTCGATTTCCCAACTCAAAGTCCATTATAATGGAACCTCTGTGGCACCCGTGCTGGGCTGCCCAGCATCCCAGGGAGTAGAGCACGAACGGTTGGCCTCTGCTCCCACAGACGAAGAGCCAGGGCAAAAAGCTGGAGCTGTGTCTCTTCATCAGAAAGTTACCTTTGCAACGGTGCCATCCGCTTTGCGGTCGCTCCTCGATTTCCCAACTCAAAGTCCATTATAATGGAACCTCTGTGGCACCCGTGCTGGGCTGCCCAGCATCCCAGGGAGTAGAGCACGAACGGTTGGCCTCTGCTCCCACAGCCGAAGAGCCAGGGCAAAAAACTTGAGCTGTGCCTCTTCTGCAGAAAGTCAGCTTTGCAACGGTGCCATCCGCATTGCTGTCACTCCTCCATTACCCAACTCAAAGTCCATTACAATGGAACCTCTTTGGCACTCGTGCTGGGCTGCCCAGCATCCCAGGGAGTAGAGCACGAACGGTTGGCCTCTGCTCCCACAGCCGAAGAGTCAAGGCAAAAAACTTGAGCTGTGCCTCTTCTGCAGAAAGTCAGCTTTGCAACGGTGCCATCCGCATGGCTGTCGCTCCTCCATTTCCCAACTCAAAGTCCATTACAATGGAACCTCTTTGGCACCCGTGCTGGGCTGCCCAGCATCCCAGGGAGTAGAGCACGAACGGTTGGCCTCTGCTCCCACAGCCGAAGAGCCAGGGCAAAAAACTTGAGCTGTGTCTCTTCTGCAGAAAGTCACCTTTGCAACGGTGCCATCCGCATTGCTGTCGCTCCTCGATTTCCCAACTCAAAGTCCATTATAATGGAACCTCTGTTTCACCCGTGCTGGGCAGCCCAGCATCCCAGGGAGTAGAGCATGAACGGTTGGCCTGTGCTCCCACAGCCGAAGAGCCAAGGCAAAATACTTGAGCTGTGCCTCTTCTGCAGAAAGTCAGCTTTGCAACGATGCCATCCGCATTGCTGTCGCTCTTCCATTTCCCAACTCAAAGTCCATTACAATGGAACCTCTTTGGCACCCGTGCTGGGCAGCCCAGCCTTTCAGGGAGTAGAGCACGAACGGTTGGCCTCTGCTCCCACAGCCGAAGAGTCAAGGCAAAAAACTTGAGCTGTGCCTCTTCTGCAGAAAGTCAGCTTTGCAACGGTGCCATCCGCATTGCTGTCGCTCCTCCATTTCCCAGCTCAAAGTCCATTACAATGGAAACTCTCTTTGGCACCCGTGCTGGGCTGCCCAGCATCCCAGGGAGTAGAGCACGAACGGTTGTCCTCTGTTCCCACAGCCGAAGAGCCAGGGCAAAAAGCTTGAGCTGTGCCTCTTCTGCAGAAAGTTAGCTTTGCAACGGTGCCATCCGCATTGCTGTCGCTCCTCGATTTCCCAACTCAAAGTCCATTACAATGGAAACTCTTTGGCACCCGTGCTGGGCTGCCCAGCCTCCCAGGGAGTAGAGCACGAACGGTTGGCCTCTGCTCCCACAGCCAAAGAGCCAGGGCAAAAAACTTGAGCTGTACCTCTTCTGCAGAAAGTCACCTTTGCAATGGTGCCATCCGCATGGCTGTCGCTCCTCCATTTCCCAGCTCAAAGTCCATTACAATGGAAACTCTCTTTGGCACCCGTGCTGGGCTGCCCAGCATCCCAGGGAGTAGAGCACGAACGGTTGGCCTGTGCTCCCACAGCCGAAGAGTCAAGGCAAAAAACTTGAGCTGTGCCTCTTCTGCAGAAAGTCAGCTTTGCAACGGTGCCATCCGCATTGCTGTCGCTCTTCCATTTCCCAACTCAAAGTCCATTACAATGGAACCTCTTTGGCACCCGTGCTGGGCAGCCCAGCCTTTCAGGGAGTAGAGCACGAATGGTTGGCCTCTGCTCCCACAGCCGAAGAGTCAAGGCAAAAAACTTGAGCTGTGCCTCTTCTGCAGAAAGTCACCTTTGCAACGGTGCCATCCGCATTGCTGTCGCTCCTCCATTTCCCAGCTCAAAGTCCATTACAATGGAAACTCTCTTTGGCACCCGTGCTGGGCTGCCCAGCATCCCAGGGAGTAGAGCACGAACGGTTGTCCTCTGTTCCCACAGCCGAAGAGCCAGGGCAAAAAGCTTGAGCTGTGCCTCTTCTGCAGAAAGTCAGCTTTGCAACGGTGCCATCCGCATTGCTGTCGCTCCTCGATTTCCCAACTCAAAGTCCATTACAATGGAACCTCTTTGGCACCCGTGCTGGGCTGCCCAGCCTCCCAGGGAGTAGAGCACGAACGGTTGGCCTCTGCTCCCACAGCAAAGAGCCAGGGCAAAATACTTGAGCTGTGCCTCTTCTGCAGAAAGTCAGCTTTGCAACGGTGCCATCCGCATTGCTGAGGTTCCTCGATTTCCCAACTCAAAGTCCATTACAATGGAACCTCTCTGGCACCCGTGCTGGGCTGCCCAGCATCCCAGCGAGTAGAGCACGAACGGTTGGCCTCTGCTCCCACAGCCGAAGAGCCAGGGCAAAAAACTTAAGCTCTGCCTCTTCTGCAGAAAGTCAGCTTTGCAACAGTGCCATCCGCACTGCTTTCGCTCCTCGATTTCCCAACTCAAAGTCCATTACAATGGAACCTCTTTGGCACCCGTGCTGGGCTGCCCAGCATCCCAGGGAGTAGAGCACGAACGGTTGGCCTCTGCTCCCACAGCCGAAGAGCCAGGGCAGAAAACTTGAGCTGTGCCTCTTCTGCAGAAAGTCAGCTTTGCAACGGTGCCATCTGCATTGCTGTCGCTCCTCGATTTCCCAACTCAAAGTCCATTACAATGGAACCTCTTTGGCACCCGTGCTGGGCTGCCAGGCCTCCCAGGGAGTAGAGCACGAACGGTGGGTCTGTTCTCCCACAGACGATGAGCCAGGGCAAAAAACTGGAGCTGTGTCTCTTCTGCAGAAAGTCACCTTTGCAACGGTGCCATCCGCTTTGCGGTAGTTCCTCGATTTCTCAACTCAAAGTCCATTATAATGGAACCTCTGTGGCACCCGTGCTCGGCTGCCCAGCATCCCAGGGAGTAGAGCATGAACGGTTGGCCTCTGCTCCCACAGCCGAAGAGCCAGGGCAAAAATCTTGAGCTGTGCCTCTTCTGCAGAAAGTCAGCTTTGCAACGATGCCATCCGCTTTGCTGTCGCTCCTCCATTTCCCAACTCAAAGTCCATTACAATGGAACCTCTTTGGCACCCGTGCCCGGCTGCCCAGCATCCCAGGCAGTAGAGCACGAACAGTTGGCCTGTGCTCCCACAGCCAAGGAGCCAAAGCAAAAAACTTGAGCTGTGCCTCTTCTGCAGAAAGTCAGCTTTGCAATGGTGCCATCCACTTTCCTGTCGCTCCTCGATTTCCCAACTCAAAGTCCATTACAATGGAACCTCTTTGGCACCCGTGCTGGGCTGCCCAGCATCCCAGGGAGTAGAGCACGAACGGTTGGCCTCTGCTCCCACAGCCAAAGAGCCAGGGCAAAATACTTGAGCTGTGCCTCTTCTGCAGAAAGTCAGCTTTGCAACGGTGCCATCCGCATTGCTGAGGTTCCTCGATTTCCCAACTCAAAGTCCATTACAATGGAACCTCTCTGGCACCCGTGCAGGGCTGCCCAGCATCCCAGGGAGTAGAGCACGAACACTTGGCCTCTGCTCCCACAGCCAAAGAGCCAGGGCAAAAAACTTAAGCTCTGCCTCTTCTGCAGAAAGTCACCTTTGCAACGGTGCCATCCGCATTGCTGTCGCTCCTCCATTTCCCAGCTCAAGGTCCATTACAATGGAAACTCTCTTTGGCACCCGTGCTGGGCTGCCCAGCATCCCAGGGAATAGAGCACGAACGGTTGGCCTCTGCTCCCACAGTCGAAGAGTCAAGGCAAAAAATTTGAGCTGTGCCTCTTCTGCAGAAAGTCACCTTTGCAACGGTGCCATCCGCATTGCTGTCGCTCCTCCATTTCCCAGCTCAAAGTCCATTACAATGGAACCTCTTTGGCACCCGTGCTCGGCTGCACAGCATCCCAGGGATTAGAGCACGAACAGTTGGCCTCTGCTCCCACAGCCGAAGAGTCAAGGCAAAAAACTTGAGCTGTGCCTCTTCTGCAGAAAGTCACCTTTGCAACGGTGCCATCCGCATTGCTGTCGCTCCTCCATTTCCCAGCTCAAAGTCCATTACAATGGAAACTCTCTTTGGCACCCGTGCTGGGCAGCCCAGCATCCCAGGGAGTAGAGCACGAACGGTTGGCCTCTGTTCCCACAGCCGAAGAGCCAGGGCAAAAAACTTGAGCTGTGCCTCTTCTGCAGAAAGTCAGCTTTGCAACGGTGCCATCCGCATTGCTGTCGCTCCTCGATTTCCCAACTCAAAGTCCATTACAATGGAACCTCTTTGGCACCCGTGCAGGGCTGCCCAGCATCCCAGGGAGTAGAGCACGAACGGTTGGCCTCTGCACCCACAGCCAAAGAGCCAGGGCAAAAAACTTGAGCTGTGCCTCTTCTGCAGAAAGTCAGCTTTGCAACGGTGCCATCCGCATTGCTGAGGTTCCTCGATTTCCCAACTCAAAGTCCGTTATAATGGAACCTCTGTGGCACCCGTGCTGGGCTGCCCAGCATCCCAGGGAGTAGAGCACGAACGGTTGGCCTCTGCTCCCACAGCCAAAGAGCCAGGGCAAAAAACTTGAGCTGTGCCTCTTCTGCAGAAAGTCAGCTTTGCAACGGTGCCATCCGCACTGCTGTCGCTCCTCGATTTCCCAACTCAAAGTCCATTACAATGGAATCTCTTTTGCACCCGTGCTGGGCTGCCCAGCATCCCAGGGAGTAGAGCACGAACGGTTGGCCTCTGCTCCCACAGCCGAAGAGTCAAGGCAAGAAACTTGAGCTGTGCCTCTTCTGCAGAAAGTCACCTTTGCAACGGTGCCATCTGCATGGCTGTCGCTCCTCCATTTCCCAGCTCAAGGTCCATTACAATGGAACCTCTCTGGCACCCGTGCTCGGCTGCCCAGCATCCCTGGGAGGAGAGCACGAACGCTTGGCCTCTGCTCCCACAGCCAAAGAGCCAGGGCAAAAAACTTGAGCTGTACCTCTTCTGCAGAAAGTCAGCTTTGCAACGGTGCCATCCGCATTGCTGAGGTTCCTCGATTTCCCAACTCAAAGTCCATTACAATGGAACCTCTTTGGCACCCGTGCAGGGCTGCCCAGCATCCCAGGGAGTAGAGCACGAACGCTTGGCCTCTGCTCCCACAGCCAAAGAGCCAGGGCAAAAAACTTGAGCTGTGTCTCTTCTGCAGAAAGTCAGCTTTGCAAAGGTGCCATCCGCATTGCTGTCGCTCCTCGATTTCCCAACTCAAAGTCCATTACAATGGAACTTCTTTGGCACCCGTGCTCGGCTGCCCAGCATTCCAGGCAGAAGGGCACGAACGGTTGGCCTCTGCTCCCACAGCCGAAGAGCCAGGGCAAAAAACTTGAGCTGTGCCTCTTCTGCAGAAAGTCAGCTTTGCAATGGTGCCATCCGCATGGCTGTCGCTCCTCCATTTCCCAGCTCAAAGTCCATTACAATGGAAACTCTCTTTGGCACCCGTGCTGGGCTGCCCAGCATCCCAGGGAGTAGAGCACGAACGGTTGGCCTCTGCTCCCACAGCCGAAGAGCCAGGGCAAAAAGCTGGAGCTGTGTCTCTTCTTCAGAAAGTTACCTTTGCAACGGTGCCATCCGCTTTGCGGTCGCTCCTCCATTTCCCAACTCAAAGTCCATTATAATGGAACCTCTGTGGCACCCGTGCTGGGCTGCCCAGCATCCCAGGGAGTAGAGCACGAACGGTTGGCCTCTGCTCCCACAGCCGAAGAGCCAGGGCAAAAAACTTGAGCTGTGCCTCTTCTGCAGAAAGTCACCTTTGCAACGGTGCCATCCGCATTGCTGTCGCTCCTCGATTTCCCAACTCAAAGTCCATTATAATGGAACCTCTGTGGCACCCGTGCTGGGGTGCCCAGCATCCCAGGGAGTAGAGCACGAACGGTTGGCCTGTGCTCCCACAGCCGAAGAGCCAGGGCAAAAATCTTGAGCTGTGCCTCTTCTGCAGAAAGTCACCTTTGCAACGGTGCCATCCACTTTGCTGTCACTCCTCGATTTCCCAACTCAAAGTCCATTATAATGGAAGCTCTGTGGCACCCGTGCTGGGCTGCCCAGCATCCCAGGGAGTAGAGCTCGAACGGTTGGCCTCTGCTCCCACAGCCAAAGAGACAGGGCAAAAAACTTGAGCTGTGCCTCTTCTTCAGAAAGTCAGCTTTGCAACCGTGCCATCCGCATTGCTGTCGCTCCTCCATTACCCAACTCAAAGTCCATTACAATGGAACCTCTTTGGCACTCGTGCTGGGCTGCCCAGCATCCCAGGGAGTAGAGCACGAACGGTTGGCCTCTGCTCCCACAGCCGAAGAGTCAAGGCAAAAAACTTGAGCTGTGCCTCTTCTGCAGAAAGTCAGCTTTGCAACGGTGCCATCCGCATGGCTGTCGCTCCTCCATTTCCCAACTCAAAGTCCATTATAATGGAACCTCTGTTTCACCCGTGCTGGGCAGCCCAGCATCCCAGGGAGTAGAGCATGAACGGTTGGCCTGTGCTCCCACAGCCGAAGAGCCAAGGCAAAAAACTTGAGCTGTGCCTCTTCTGCAGAAAGTCAGCTTTGCAACCATGCCATCCGCATTGCTGTCGCTCCTCGATTTCAAAACTCAAAGTCCATTACAATGGAACCTCTTTGGCACCCGTGCTGGGCTGCCCAGCATCCCAGGGAGTAGAGCACGAACGGTTGGCCTCTGCTCCCACAGCCGAAGAGTCAAGGCAAAAAACTTGAGCTGTGCCTCTTCTGCAGAAAGTCACCTTTGCAACGGTGCCATCCGCATTGCTGTCGCTCTTCCATTTCCCAACTCAAAGTCCATTACAATGGAACCTCTTTGGCACCCGTGCTGGGCAGCCCAGCCTTTCAGGGAGTAGAGCACGAACGGTTGGCCTCTGCTCCCACAGCCGAAGAGTCAAGGCAAAAAACTTGAGCTGTGCCTCTTCTGCAGAAAGTCAGCTTTGCAACGGTGCCATCCGCATTGCTGTCGCTCCTCCATTTCCCAGCTCAAAATCCATTACAATGGAAACTCTCTTTGGCACCCGTGCTGGGCTGCCCAGCATCCCAGGGAGTAGAGCACGAACGGTTGTCCTCTGTTCCCACAGCCGAAGAGCCAGGGCAAAAAGCTTGAGCTGTGCCTCTTCTGCAGAAAGTCAGCTTTGCAACGGTGCCATCCGCATTGCTGTCGCTCCTCGATTTCCCAACTCAAAGTCCATTACAATGGAACCTCTTTGGCACCCGTGCTGGGCTGCCCAGCCTCCCAGGGAGTAGAGCACGAACAGTTGGCCTCTGCTCCCACAGCAAAGAGCCAGGGCAAAATACTTGAGCTGTGCCTCTTCTGCAGAAAGTCAGCTTTGCAACGGTGCCATCCTCATTGCTGTCGCTCCTCCATTTCCCAACTCAAAGTCCATTACAATGGAACCTCTTTGGCACCCGTGCCCGGCTGCCCAGCATCCCAGGCAGTAGAGCACGAACAGTTGGCCTGTGCTCCCACAGCCAAGGAGCCAAAGCAAAAAACTTGAGCTGTGCCTCTTCTGCAGAAAGTCAGCTTTGCAACAGTGCCATCCGCACTGCTTTCGCTCCTCGATTTCAAAACTCAAAGTCCATTACAATGGAACCTCTTTGGCACCCGTGCTGGGCTGCCCAGCATCCCAGGGAGTAGAGCACGAACGGTTGGCCTCTGCTCCCACAGCCGAAGAGCCAGGGCAAAAAGCTTGAGCTGTGCCTCTTCTGCAGAAAGTCAGCTTTGCAACGGTGCCATCTGCATTGCTGTCGCTCCTCGATTTCCCAACTCAAAGTCCATTACAATGGAACCTCTTTGGCACCCGTGCTGGGCTCCCCAGCCTCCCAGGGAGTAGAGCACGAACGGTGGGTCTGTTCTCCCACAGACGATGAGCCAGGGCAAAAAACTGGAGCTGTGTCTCTTCTGCAGAAAGTCACCTTTGCAACGGTGCCATCCGCTTTGCGGTAGTTCCTCGATTTCTCAACTCAAAGTCCATTATAATGGAACCTCTGTGGCACCCGTGCTCGGCTGCCCAGCATCCCAGGGAGTAGAGCACGAACGGTTGGCCTCTGCTCCCACAGCCAAAGAGCCAGGGCAAAAAACTTGAGCTGTGCCTCTTCTGCAGAAAGTCAGCTTTGCAACGGTGCCATCCTCATTGCTGTCGCTCCTCCATTTCCCAACTCAAAGTCCATTACAATGGAACCTCTTTGGCACCCGTGCCCGGCTGCCCAGCATCCCAGGCAGTAGAGCACGAACAGTTGGCCTGTGCTCCCACAGCCAAGGAGCCAAAGCAAAAAACTTGAGCTGTGCCTCTTCTGCAGAAAGTCAGCTTTGCAATGGTGCCATCCACTTTCCTGTCGCTCCTCGATTTCCCAACTCAAAGTCCATTACAATGGAACCTCTTTGGCACCCGTGCTGGGCTGCCCAGCATCCCAGGCAGTAGAGCACGAACGGTTGGCCTCTGCTCCCACAGCCAAAGAGCCAGAGCAAAAAACTTGAGCTGTGCCTCTTCTGCAGAAAGTCACCTTTGCAACGGTGCCATCCGCATTGCTGTCGCTCCTCCATTTCCCAGCTCAAAGTCCATTACAATGGAACCTCTTTGGCACCCGTGCTCGGCTGCCCAGCATCCCAGGGATTAGAGCACGAACAGTTGGCCTCTGCTCCCACAGCCGAAGAGTCAAGGCAAAAAACTTGAGCTGTGCCTCTTCTGCAGAAAGTCAGCTTTGCAACGGTGCCATCCGCATTGCTGTCGCTCCTCGATTTCCCAACTCAAAGTCCATTACAATGGAAACTCTCTTTGGCACCCGTGCTGGGCTGCCCAGCATCCCAGGGAGTAGAGCACGAACGGTTGGCCTCTGTTCCCACAGCCGAAGAGCCAGGGCAAAAAACTTGAGCTGTGCCTCTTCTGCAGAAAGTCAGCTTTGCAACGGTGCCATCCGCATTGCTGTCGCTCCTCCATTTCCCAACTCAAAGTCCATTACAATGGAACCTCTTTGGCACCCGTGCTGGGCTGCCCAGCATCCCAGGGAGTAGAGCACGAACGGTTGCCCTCTGCTCCCACAGCAAAGAGCCAGGGCAAAATACTTGAGCTGTGCCTCTTCTGCAGAAAGTCAGCTTTGCAACGGTGCCATCCGCATTGCTGAGGTTCCTCGATTTCACAACTCAAAGTCCATTACAATGGAACCTCTTTGGCACCCGTGCTGGGCTGCCCAGCATCCCAGGGAGTAAAGCACGAACGCTTGGCCTCTGCTCCCACAGGCGAAGAGCCAGGGCAAAAAACATGAGCTCTACCTCTTCTGCAGAAAGTCAGCTTTGCAACGGTGCCATCCGCATGGCTGTCGCTCATCCATTTCCCAACTCAAAGTCCATTACAATGGAACCTCTTTGGCACCCGTGCTGGGCTGCCCAGCATCCCAGGGAGTAGAGCACGAACGGTTGGCCTGTGCTCCCACAGACGATGAGCCAAGGCAAAAAACTGGAGCTGTGCCTCTTCTGCAGAAAGTTACCTTTTCAACGGTGCCATCCGCTTTGCGGTAGTTCCTCGATTTCCCAACTCAAAGTCCATTATAATGGAACCTCTGTGGCACCCGTGCTGGGCTGCCCAGCATCCCAGGGAGTAGAGCACGAACGCTTGGACTCTGCTCCCACAGCCGAAGAGCCAGGGCAAAAAACTTGAGCTGTGCCTCTTCTGCAGAAAGTCAGCTTTGCAACGGTGCCATCCTCATTGCTGTCGCTCTTCCATTTCCCAACTCAAAGTCCATTACAATGGAACCTCTTTAGCACCCGTGCTGGGCTGCCCAGCATCCCAGGGAGTAGAGCACGAACAGTTGGCCTCTGCTCCCACAGAGAAAGGAGCCAGGGCAAAAAACTTGAGCTCTGCCTCTTCTGCAGAAAGTCAGCTTTGCAACGGTGCCATCCGCATTGCTGAGGATCCTCGATTTCCCAACTCAAAGTCCATTACAATGGAACCTCTCTGCCACCCGTGCTGGGCTGCCCAGCATCCCAGGGAGTAGAGCACGAACGGTTGGCCTCTGCTCCCACAGACGAAGAGCCAGGGCAAAAAACTTGAGCTGTGTCTCTTCTTCAGAAAGTTACCTTTGAAACGGTGCCATCCGCTTTGCTGTCGCTCCTCGATTTCCCAACTCAAAGTCCATTATAATGGAACCTCTGTGGCACCCGTGCTGGGCTGCCCAGCATCCCAGGGAGTAGAGCACGAACGGTTGGCCTCTGCTCCCACAGACGAAGAGCCAGGGCAAAAAGCTGGAGCTGTGTCTCTTCTTCAGAAAGTTACCTTTGCAACGGTGCCATCCGCTTTGCGGTCGCTCCTCGATTTCCCAACTCAAAGTCCATTATAATGGAACCTCTGTGGCACCCGTGCTGGGCTGCCCAGCATCCCAGGGAGTAGAGCACGAACGGTTGGCCTCTGCTCCCACAGCCGAAGAGCCAGGGCAAAAAGCTTGAGCTGTGCCTCTTCTGCAGAAAGTCAGCTTTGCAACGGTGCCATCCGCATTGCTGTCACTCCTCCATTTCCCAGCTCAAAGTCCATTACAATGGAACCTCTTTGGCACTCGTGCTGGGCTGCCCAGCATCCCAGGGAGTAGAGCACGAACGGTTGGCCTCTGCTCCCACAGCCGAAGAGTCAAGGCAAAAAACTTGAGCTGTGCCTCTTCTGCAGAAAGTCAGCTTTGCAACGGTGCCATCCGCATGGCTGTCGCTCCTCCATTTCCCAACTCAAAGTCCATTACAATGGAACCTCTTTGGCACCTGTGCTGGGCTGCCCAGCATCCCAGGGAGTAGAGCACGAACGGTTGGCCTGTGCTCCCACAGCCGAAGAGCCAGGGCAAAATACTTGAGCTGTGCCTCTTCTGCAGAAAGTCACCTTTGCAACGGTGCCATCCGCATTGCTGTCGCTCCTCGATTTCCCAATTCAAAGTCCATTATAATGGAACCTCTGTTTCACCCGTGCTGGGCAGCCCAGCATCCCAGGGAGTAGAGCATGAACGGTTGTCCTCTGCTCCCACAGCCGAAGAGCCAAGGCAAAAAACTTGAGCTGTGCCTCTTCTGCAGAAAGTCAGCTTTGCAACCATGCCATCCGCATTGCTGTCGCTCCTCGATTTCAAAACTCAAAGTCCATTACAATGGAACCTCTTTGGCACCCGTGCTGGGCTGCCCAGCATCCCAGGGAGTAGAGCACGAACGGTTGGCCTCTGCTCCCACAGCCGAAGAGTCAAGGCAAAAAACTTGAGCTGTGCCTCTTCTGCAGAAAGTCACCTTTGCAACGGTGCCATCCGCATTGCTGTCGCTCTTCCATTTCCCAACTCAAAGTCCATTACAATGGAACCTCTTTGGCACCCGTGCTGGGCTGCCCAGCCTTTCAGGGAGTAGAGCACGAACGGTTGGCCTCTGCTCCCACAGCCGAAGAGTCAAGGCAAAAAACTTGAGCTGTGCCTCTTCTGCAGAAAGTCAGCTTTGCAACGGTGCCATCCGCATTGCTGTCGCTCCTCGATTTCCCAACTCAAAGTCCATTACAATGGAACCTCTTTGGCACCCGTGCTGGGCTGCCCAGCCTCCCAGGGAGTAGAGCACGAACGGTTGGCCTCTGCTCCCACAGCAAAGAGCCAGGGCAAAATACTTGAGCTGTGCCTCTTCTGCAGAAAGTCAGCTTTGCAACGGTGCCATCCGCATTGCTGAGGTTCCTCGATTTCCCAACTCAAAGTCCATTACAATGGAACCTCTCTGGCACCCGTGCTGGGCTGCCCAGCATCCCAGGGAGTAGAGCACGAACGGTTGGCCTCTGCTCCCACAGCCGAAGAGCCAGGGCAAAAAACTTAAGCTCTGCCTCTTCTGCAGAAAGTCAGCTTTGCAACAGTGCCATCCGCACTGCTTTCGCTCCTCGATTTCCCAACTCAAAGTCCATTACAATGGAACCTCTTTGGCACCCGTGCCCGGCTGCCCAGCATCCCAGGCAGTAGAGCACGAACAGTTGGCCTGTGCTCCCACAGCCAAGGAGCCAGGGCAAAAAACTTGAGCTGTGCCTCTTCTGCAGAAAGTCAGCTTTGCAACGGTGCCATCCGCTTTGCTGTCGCTCCTCGATTTCACATCTCAAAGTCCATTACAATGGAACCTCTTTGGCACCTGTGCTGGGCTGCCCAGCATCCCAGGGAGTAGAGCACGAACGCTTGGCCTCTGCTCCCACAGCCAAAGAGCCAGGGCAAAAAACTTGAGCTGTACCTCTTCTGCAGAAAGTCACCTTTGCAACGGTGCCATCCGCATTGCTGTCGCTCTTCGATTTCCCAACTCAAAGTCCATTACAATGGAACCTCTCTGGCACCCGTGCTCGGCTGCCCAGCATCCCAGGGAGTAGAGCACGAACGGTTGGCCTCTGCTCCCACAGCCAAAGAGCCAGGGCAAAAAACTTGAGCTGTACCTCTTCTGCAGAAAGTCAGCTTTGCAACGGTGCCATCCGCATTGCTGAGGTTCCTCGATTTCCCAACTCAAAGTCCATTACAATGGAACCTCTTTGGCACCCGTGCAGGGCTGCCCAGCATCCCAGGGAGTAGAGCACGAACGGTTGGCCTCTGCTCCCACAGACGAAGAGCCAGGGCAAAAAGCTGGAGCTGTGTCTCTTCTGCAGAAAGTTACCTTTGCAACGGTGCCATCCGCTTTGCGGTCGCTCCTCGATTTCCCAACTCAAAGTCCATTATAATGGAACCTCTGTGGCACCCGTGCTGGGCTGCCCAGCATCCCAGGGAGTAGAGCACGAACGGTTGGCCTGTGCTCCCACAGCCAAAGAGCCAGGGCAAAAAACTTGAGCTGTGCCTCTTCTGCAGAAAGTCAGCTTTGCAACGGTGCCATCCGCACGGCTGTCGCTCCTCGATTTCCCAACTCAAAGTCCATTACAATGGAATCTCTTTGGCACCCGTGCTGGGCTGCCCAGCATCCCAGGGAGTAGAGCACGAACGGTTGGCCTCTGCTCCCACAGCCGAAGAGTCAAGGCAAAAAACTTGAGCTGTGCCTCTTCTGCAGAAAGTCACCTTTGCAACGGTGCCATCCGCATGGCTGTCGCTCCTCCATTTCCCAGCTCAAGGTCCATTACAATGGAACCTCTCTAGCACCCGTGCTCGGCTGCCCAGCATCCCTGGGAGGAGAGCACGAACGCTTGGCCTCTGCTCCCACAGCCAAAGAGCCAGGGCAAAAAACTTGAGCTGTACCTCTTCTGCAGAAAGTCAGCTTTGCAACGGTGCCATCCGCATTGGTGAGGTTCCTCGATTTCCCAACTCAAAGTCCATTACAATGGAACCTCTGTGGCACCCGTGCCCGGCTGCCCAGCATCCCAGGGAGTAGAGCACGAACGCTTGGCCTCTGCTCCCACAGCCAAAGAGCCAGGGCAAAAAACTTGACCTGTGTCTCTTCTGCAGAAAGTCAGCTTTGCAAAGGTGCCATCCGCATTGCTGTCGCTCCTCGATTTCCCAACTCAAAGTCCATTACAATGGAACTTCTTTGGCACCCGTGCTCGGCTGCCCAGCATTCCAGGCAGAAGAGCACGAACGGTTGTCCTCTGCTCCCACAGCCGAAGAGCCAGGGCAAAAAACTTGAGCTGTGCCTCTTCTGCAGAAAGTCACCTTTGCAATGGTGCCATCCGCATGGCTGTCGCTCCTCCATTTCCCAGCTCAAAGTCCATTACAATGGAAACTCTCTTTGGCACCCGTGCTGGGCTGCCCAGCATCCCAGGGAGTAGAGCACGAACGGTTGGCCTCTGCTCCCACAGACGAAGAGCCAGGGCAAAAAGCTGGAGCTGTGTCTCTTCTTCAGAAAGTTACCTTTGAAACGGTGCCATTTGCTTTCCGGTCGCTCCTCGATTTCCCAACTCAAAGTCCATTATAATGGAACCTCTGTGGCACCCGTGCTGGGCTGCCCAGCATCCCAGGGAGTAGAGCACGAACGGTTGGCCTCTGCTCCCACAGACGAAGAGCCAGGGCAAAAAGCTGGAGCTGTGTCTCTTCTTCAGAAAGTTACCTTTGCAACGGTGCCATCCGCTTTGCGGTCGCTCCTCGATTTCCCAACTCAAAGTCCATTATAATGGAACATATGTGGCACCCGTGCTGGGCTGCCCAGCATCCCAGGGAGTAGAGCACGAACGGTTGGCCTCTGTTCCCACAGCCGAAGAGCCAGGGCAAAAAACTTGAGCTGTGCCTCTTCTGCAGAAAGTCAGCTTTGCAACGGTGCCATCCGCATTGCTGTCGCTCCTCCATTTCCCAACTCAAAGTCCATTACAATGGAACCTCTTTGGCACTCGTGCTGGGCTGCCCAGCATCCCAGGGAGTAGAGCACGAACGGTTGCCCTCTGCTCCCACAGCAAAGAGCCAGGGCAAAATACTTGAGCTGTGCCTCTTCTGCAGAAAGTCAGCTTTGCAACGGTGCCATCCGCATTGCTGAGGTTCCTCGATTTCACAACTCAAAGTCCATTACAATGGAACCTCTTTGGCACCCGTGCTGGGCTGCCCAGCATCCCAGGGAGTAAAGCACGAACGCTTGGCCTCTGCTCCCACAGGCGAAGAGCCAGGGCAAAAAACATGAGCTCTACCTCTTCTGCAGAAAGTCAGCTTTGCAACGGTGCCATCCGCATTGCTGTCGCTCCTCCATTTCCCAACTCAAAGTCCATTACAATGGAACCTCTTTGGCACCCGTGCTGGGCTGCCCAGCATCCCAGGGAGTAGAGCACGAACGGTTGGCCTGTGCTCCCACAGACGATGAACCAAGGCAAAAAACTGGAGCTGTGTCTCTTCTGCAGAAAGTTACCTTTTCAACGGTGCCATCCGCTTTGCGGTAGTTCCTCGATTTCCCAACTCAAAGTCCATTATAATGGAACCTCTGTGGCACCCGTGCTGGGCTGCCCAGCATCCCAGGGAGTAGAGCACGAACGCTTGGACTCTGCTCCCACAGCCGAAGAGCCAGGGCAAAAAACTTGAGCTGTGCCTCTTCTGCAGAAAGTCAGCTTTGCAACGGTGCCATCCTCATTGCTGTCGCTCCTCCATTTCCCAACTCAAAGTCCATTACAATGGAACCTCTTTAGCACCCGTGCTGGGCTGCCCAGCATCCCAGGGAGTAGAGCACGAACAGTTGGCCTCTGCTCCCACAGAGAAAGGAGCCAGGGCAAAAAACTTGAGCTCTGCCTCTTCTGCAGAAAGTCAGCTTTGCAACGGTGCCATCCGCATTGAGAGGATCCTCGATTTCCCAACTCAAAGTCCATTACAATGGAACCTCTCTGGCACCCGTGCTGGGCTGCCCAGCATCCCAGGGAGTAGAGCACGAACGGTTGGCCTCTGCTCCCACAGACGAAGAGCCAGGGCAAAAAGCTGGAGCTGTGTCTCTTCTTCAGAAAGTTACCTTTGAAACGGTGCCATCCGCTTTGCGGTCGCTCCTCGATTTCCCAACTCAAAGTCCATTATAATGGAACCTCTGTGGCACCCGTGCTGGGCTGCCCAGCATCCCAGGGAGTAGAGCACGAACGGTTGGCCTCTGCTCCCACAGACGAAGAGCCAGGGCAAAAAGCTGGAGCTGTGTCTCTTCTTCAGAAAGTTACCTTTGCAACGGTGCCATCCGCTTTGCGGTCGCTCCTCGATTTCCCAACTCAAAGTCCATTATAATGGAACCTCTGTGGCACCCGTGCTGGGCTGCCCAGCATCCCAGGGAGTAGAGCACGAACGGTTGGCCTCTGCTCCCACAGCCGAAGAGCCAGGGCAAAAAGCTTGAGCTGTGCCTCTTCTGCAGAAAGTCAGCTTTGCAACGGTGCCATCCGCATTGCTGTCACTCCTCCATTTCCCAGCTCAAAGTCCATTACAATGGAACCTCTTTGGCACTCGTGCTGGGCTGCCCAGCATCCCAGGGAGTAGAGCACGAACGGTTGGCCTCTGCTCCCACAGCCGAAGAGTCAAGGCAAAAAACTTGAGCTGTGCCTCTTCTGCAGAAAGTCAGCTTTGCAACGGTGCCATCCGCATGGCTGTCGCTCCTCCATTTCCCAACTCAAAGTCCATTACAATGGAACCTCTTTGGCACCTGTGCTGGGCTGCCCAGCATCCCAGGGAGTAGAGCACGAACGGTTGGCCTGTGCTCCCACAGCCGAAGAGCCAGGGCAAAAAACTTGAGCTGTGTCTCTTCTGCAGAAAGTCAGCTTTGCAACGGTGCCATCCGCATTGCTGTCGCTCCTCGATTTCCCAACTCAAAGTCCATTATAATGGAACCTCTGTTTCACCCGTGCTGGGCAGCCCAGCATCCCAGGGAGTAGAGCACGAACGGTTGGCCTGTGCTCCCACAGCCGAAGAGCCAAGGCAAAAAACTTGAGCTGTGCCTCTTCTGCAGAATGTCAGCTTTGCAACCATGCCATCCGCATTGCTGTCGCTCCTCGATTTCAAAACTCAAAGTCCATTACAATGGAACCTCTTTGGCACCCGTGCTGGGCTGCCCAGCATCCCAGGGAGTAGAGCACGAACGGTTGGCCTCTGCTCCCACAGCCGAAGAGTCAAGGCAAAAAACTTGAGCTGTGCCTCTTCTGCAGAAAGTCACCTTTGCAACGGTGCCATCCGCATTGCTGTCGCTCTTCCATTTCCCAACTCAAAGTCCATTACAATGGAACCTCTTTGGCACTCGTGCTGGGCAGCCCAGCCTTTCAGGGAGTAGAGCACGAACGGTTGGCCTCTGCTCCCACAGCCGAAGAGTCAAGGCAAAAAACTTGAGCTGTGCCTCTTCTGCAGAAAGTCAGCTTTGCAACGGTGCCATCCGCATTGCTGTCGCTCCTCGATTTCCCAACTCAAAGTCCATTACAATGGAACCTCTTTGGCACCCGTGCTGGGCTGCCCAGCCTCCCAGGGAGTAGAGCACGAACGGTTGGCCTCTGCTCCCACAGCAAAGAGCCAGGGCAAAATACTTGAGCTGTGCCTCTTCTGCAGAAAGTCAGCTTTGCAACGGTGCCATCCGCATTGCTGAGGTTCCTCGATTTCCCAACTCAAAGTCCATTACAATGGAACCTCTCTGGCACCCGTGCTGGGCTGCCCAGCATCCCAGGGAGTAGAGCACGAACGGTTGGCCTCTGCTCCCACAGCCGAAGAGCCAGGGCAAAAAACTTAAGCTCTGCCTCTTCTGCAGAAAGTCAGCTTTGCAACAGTGCCATCCGCATTGCTGTCGCTCCTCGATTTCCCAACTCAAAGTCCATTACAATGGAACCTCTTTGGCACCCGTGCTGGGCTGCCCAGCCTCCCAGGGAGTAGAGCACGAACGGTTGGCCTCTGCTCCCACAGCAAAGAGCCAGGGCAAAATACTTGAGCTGTGCCTCTTCTGCAGAAAGTCAGCTTTGCAACGGTGCCATCCGCATTGCTGAGGTTCCTCGATTTCCCAACTCAAAGTCCATTACAATGGAACCTCTTTGGCACCCGTGCTGGGCTGCCCAGCATCCCAGGGAGTAGAGCACGAACGGTTGGCCTCTGCTCCCACAGCCAAAGAGCCAGGGCAAAAAACTTGAGCTGTGTCTCTTCTGCAGAAAGTCAGCTTTGCAAAGGTGCCATCCGCATTGCTGTCGCTCCTCGATTTCCCAACTCAAAGTCCATTACAATGGAACTTCTTTGGCACCCGTGCTCGGCTGCCCAGCATTCCAGGCAGAAGAGCACGAACGGTTGTCCTCTGCTCCCACAGCCGAAGAGCCAGGGCAAAAAACTTGAGCTGTGCCTCTTCTGCAGAAAGTCACCTTTGCAATGGTGCCATCCGCATGGCTGTCGCTCCTCCATTTCCCAGCTCAAAGTCCATTACAATGGAAACTCTCTTTGGCACCCGTGCTGGGCTGCCCAGCATCCCAGGGAGTAGAGCACGAACGGTTGGCCTCTGCTCCCACAGACGAAGAGCCAGGGCAAAAAGCTGGAGCTGTGTCTCTTCTTGAGAAAGTTACCTTTGAAACGGTGCCATCCGCTTTGCGGTAGTTCCTCGATTTCCCAACTCAAAGTCCATTATAATGGAACCTCTGTGGCACCCGTGCTGGGCTGCCCAGCATCCCAGGGAGTAGAGCACGAACGGTTGGCCTCTGCTCCCACAGACGAAGAGCCAGGGCAAAAAGCTGGAGCTGTGTCTCTTCTTCAGAAAGTTACCTTTGCAACGGTGCCATCCGCTTTGCGGTCGCTCCTCGATTTCCCAACTCAAAGTCCATTATAATGGAACCTCTGTGGCACCCGTGCTGGGCTGCCCAGCATCCCAGGGAGTAGAGCACAAACGGTTGGCCTCTGCTCCCACAGCCGAAGAGCCAGGGCAAAAAACTTGAGCTGTGCCTCTTCTGCAGAAAGTCAGCTTTGCAACTGTGCCATCCGCATTGCTGTCACTCCTCCATTACCCAACTCAAAGTCCATTACAATGGAACCTCTTTGGCACTCGTGCTGGGCTGCCCAGCATCCCAGGGAGTAGAGCACGAACGGTTGGCCTCTGCTCCCACAGCCGAAGAGTCAAGGCAAAAAACTTGAGCTGTGCCTCTTCTGCAGAAAGTCAGCTTTGCAACGGTGCCATCCGCATGGCTGTCGCTCCTCGATTTCCCAACTCAAAGTCCATTACAATGGAACCTCTTTGGCACCTGTGCTGGGCTGCCCAGCATCCCAGGGAGTAGAGCACGAACGGTTGGCCTCTGCTCCCACAGCCGAAGAGCCAGGGCAAAAAACTTGAGCTGTGTCTCTTCTGCAGAAAGTCACCTTTGCAACGGTGCCATCCGCATTGCTGTCGCTCCTCGATTTCCCAACTCAAAGTCCATTACAATGGAACCTCTGTTTCACCCGTGCTGGGCAGCCCAGCATCCCAGGGAGTAGAGCATGAACGGTTGTCCTCTGCTCCCACAGCCGAAGAGCCAAGGCGAAAAACTTGAGCTGTGCCTCTTCTGCAGAAAGTCAGCTTTGCAACGATGCCATCCGCATTGCTGTCGCTCCTCGATTTCAAAACTCAAAGTCCATTACAATGGAACCTCTTTGGCACCCGTGCTGGGCTGCCCAGCATCCCAGGGAGTAGAGCACGAACGGTTGGCCTCTGCTCCCACAGCCGAAGAGTCAAGGCAAAAAACTTGAGCTGTGCCTCTTCTGCAGAAAGTCACCTTTGCAACGGTGCCATCCGCATTGCTGTCGCTCTTCCATTTCCCAACTCAAAGTCCATTACAATGGAACCTCTTTGGCACCCGTGCTGGGCAGCCCAGCCTTTCAGGGAGTAGAGCACGAACGGTTGGCCTCTGCTCCCACAGCCGAAGAGTCAAGGCAAAAAACTTGAGCTGTGCCTCTTCTGCAGAAAGTCAGCTTTGCAACGGTGCCATCCGCATTGCTGTCGCTCCTCCATTTCCCAGCTCAAAGTCCATTACAATGGAAACTCTCTTTGGCACCCGTGCTGGGCTGCCCAGCATCCCAGGGAGTAGAGCACGAACGGTTGTCCTCTGTTCCCACAGCCGAAGAGCCAGGGCAAAAAGCTTGAGCTGTGCCTCTTCTGCAGAAAGTCAGCTTTGCAACGGTGCCATCCGCATTGCTGTCGCTCTTCGATTTCCCAACTCAAAGTCCATTATAATGGAACCTCTGTGGCACCCGTGCTGGGCTGCCCAGCATCCCAGGGAGTAGAGCACGAACGGTTGGCCTCTGCTCCCACAGACGAAGAGCCAGGGCAAAAAGCTGGAGCTGTGTCTCTTCTTCAGAAAGTTACCTTTGCAACGGTGCCATCCGCTTTGCGGTCGCTCCTCGATTTCCCAACTCAAAGTCCATTATAATGGAACCTCTGTGGCACCCGTGCTGGGCTGCCCAGCATCCCAGGGAGTAGAGCACGAACGGTTGGCCTCTGCTCCCACAGCCGAAGAGCCAGGGCAAAAAACTTGAGCTGTGCCTCTTCTGCAGAAAGTCAGCTTTGCAACGGTGCCATCCGCATTGCTGTCACTCCTCCATTACCCAACTCAAAGTCCATTACAATGGAACCTCTTTGGCACTCGTGCTGGGCTGCCCAGCATCCCAGGGAGTAGAGCACGAACGGTTGCCCTCTGCTCCCACAGCAAAGAGCCAGGGCAAAATACTTGAGCTGTGCCTCTTCTGCAGAAAGTCAGCTTTGCAACGGTGCCATCCGCATTGCTGAGGTTCCTCGATTTCACAACTCAAAGTCCATTACAATGGAACCTCTTTGGCACCCGTGCTGGGCTGCCCAGCATCCCAGGGAGTAAAGCACGAACGCTTGGCCTCTGCTCCCACAGGCGAAGAGCCAGGGCAAAAAACATGAGCTCTACCTCTTCTGCAGAAAGTCAGCTTTGCAACGGTGCCATCCGTACTGCTGTCGCTCCTCGATTTCCCAACTCAAAGTCCATTACAATGGAACCTCTTTGGCACTCGTGCTGGGCTGCCCAGCATCCCAGGGAGTAGAGCACGAACGGTTGGCCTGTGCTCCCACAGACGATGAGCCAAGGCAAAAAACTGGAGCTGTGTCTCTTCTGCAGAAAGTTACCTTTTCAACGGTGCCATCCGCTTTGCGGTAGCTCCTCGATTTCCCAACTCAAAGTCCATTATAATGGAACCTCTGTGGCACCCGTGCTGGGCTGCCCAGCATCCCAGGGAGTAGAGCACGAACGCTTGGACTCTGCTCCCACAGCCGAAGAGCCAGGGCAAAAAACTTGAGCTGTGCCTCTTCTGCAGAAAGTCAGCTTTGCAACGGTGCCATCCTCATTGCTGTCGCTCTTCCATTTCCCAACTCAAAGTCCATTACAATGGAACCTCTTTAGCACCCGTGCTGGGCTGCCCAGCATCCCAGGGAGTAGAGCACGAACAGTTGGCCTCTGCTCCCACAGAGAAAGGAGCCAGGGCAAAAAACTTGAGCTCTGCCTCTTCTGCAGAAAGTCAGCTTTGCAACGGTGCCATCCGCATTGCTGAGGATCCTCGATTTCCCAACTCAAAGTCCATTACAATGGAACCTCTCTGGCACCCGTGCTGGGCTGCCCAGCATCCCAGGCAGTAGAGCACGAACGGTTGGCCTCTGCTCCCACAGACGAAGAGCCAGGGCAAAAAGCTGGAGCTGTGTCTCTTCTTCAGAAAGTTACCTTTGAAACGGTGCCATCCGCTTTGCGGTCGCTCCTCGATTTCCCAACTCAAAGTCCATTATAATGGAACCTCTGTGGCACCCGTGCTGGGCTGCCCAGCATCCCAGGGAGTAGAGCACGAACGGTTGGCCTCTGCTCCCACAGACGAAGAGCCAGGGCAAAAAGCTGGAGCTGTGTCTCTTCTTCAGAAAGTTACCTTTGCAACGGTGCCATCCGCTTTGCGGTCGCTCCTCGATTTCCCAACTCAAAGTCCATTATAATGGAACCTCTGTGGCACCCGTGCTGGGCTGCCCAGCATCCCAGGGAGTAGAGCACGAACGGTTGGCCTCTGCTCCCACAGCCGAAGAGCCAGGGCAAAAAGCTTGAGCTGTGCCTCTTCTGCAGAAAGTCAGCTTTGCAACGGTGCCATCCGCATTGCTGTCACTCCTCCATTTCCCAGCTCAAAGTCCATTACAATGGAACCTCTTTGGCTCTCGTGCTGGGCTGCCCAGCATCCCAGGGAGTAGAGCACGAACGGTTGGCCTCTGCTCCCACAGCCGAAGAGTCAAGGCAAAAAACTTGAGCTGTGCCTCTTCTGCAGAAAGTCAGCTTTGCAACAGTGCCATCCGCACTGCTTTCGCTCCTCGATTTCCCAACTCAAAGTCCATTACAATGGAACCTCTTTGGCACCCGTGCCCGGCTGCCCAGCATCCCAGGCAGTAGAGCACGAACAGTTGGCCTGTGCTCCCACAGCCAAGGAGCCAGGGCAAAAAACTTGAGCTGTGCCTCTTCTGCAGAAAGTCAGCTTTGCAACGGTGCCATCCGCTTTGCTGTCGCTCCTCGATTTCACATCTCAAAGTCCATTACAATGGAACCTCTTTGGCACCTGTGCTGGGCTGCCCAGCATCCCAGGGAGTAGAGCACGAACGCTTGGCCTCTGCTCCCACAGCCAAAGAGCCAGGGCAAAAAACTTGAGCTGTACCTCTTCTGCAGAAAGTCACCTTTGCAACGGTGCCATCCGCATTGCTGTCGCTCTTCGATTTCCCAACTCAAAGTCCATTACAATGGAACCTCTCTGGCACCCGTGCTCGGCTGCCCAGCATCCCAGGGAGTAGAGCACGAACGGTTGGCCTCTGCTCCCACAGCCAAAGAGCCAGGGCAAAAAACTTGAGCTGTACCTCTTCTGCAGAAAGTCAGCTTTGCAACGGTGCCATCCGCATTGCTGAGGTTCCTCGATTTCCCAACTCAAAGTCCATTACAATGGAACCTCTTTGGCACCCGTGCAGGGCTGCCCAGCATCCCAGGGAGTAGAGCACGAACGCTTGGCCTGTGCTCCCACAGCCAAAGAGCCAGGGCAAAAAACTTGAGCTGTGCCTCTTCTGCAGAAAGTCAGCTTTGCAACGGTGCCATCCGCACGGCTGTCGCTCCTCGATTTCCCAACTCAAAGTCCATTACAATGGAATCTCTTTGGCACCCGTGCTGGGCTGCCCAGCATCCCAGGGAGTAGAGCACGAACGCTTGGCCTCTGCTCCCACAGCCGAAGAGCCAGGGCAAAAAACTTGAGCTGTACCTCTTCTGCAGAAAGTCACCTTTGCAACGGTGCCATCCGCATTGCTGTCGCTCTTCGATTTCCCAACTCAAAGTCCATTACAATGGAACCTCTTTGGCACCCGTGCTGGGCTGCCCAGCATCCCAGGGAGTAGAGCACGAACGGTTGGCCTGTGCTCCCACAGCCAAAGAGCCAGGGCAAAAAACTTGAGCTGTGCCTCTTCTGCAGAAAGTCAGCTTTGCAACGGTGCCATCCGCACGGCTGTCGCTCCTCGATTTCCCAACTCAAAGTCCATTACAATGGAATCTCTTTGGCACCCGTGCTGGGCTGCCCAGCATCCCAGGGAGTAGAGCACGAACGGTTGGCCTCTGCTCCCACAGCCGAAGAGTCAAGGCAAAAAACTTGAGCTGTGCCTCTTCTGCAGAAAGTCACCTTTGCAACGGTGCCATCCGCATGGCTGTCGCTCCTCCATTTCCCAGCTCAAGGTCCATTACAATGGAACCTCTCTAGCACCCGTGCTCGGCTGCCCAGCATCCCTGGGAGGAGAGCACGAACGCTTGGCCTCTGCTCCCACAGCCAAAGAGCCAGGGCAAAAAACTTGAGCTGTACCTCTTCTGCAGAAAGTCAGCTTTGCAACGGTGCCATCCGCATTGGTGAGGTTCCTCGATTTCCCAACTCAAAGTCCATTACAATGGAACCTCTTTGGCACCCGTGCCCGGCTGCCCAGCATCCCAGGGAGTAGAGCACGAACGCTTGGCCTCTGCTCCCACAGCCAAAGAGCCAGGGCAAAAAACTTGAGCTGTGTCTCTTCTGCAGAAAGTCAGCTTTGCAAAGGTGCCATCCGCATTGCTGTCGCTCCTCGATTTCCCAACTCAAAGTCCATTACAATGGAACTTCTTTGGCACCCGTGCTCGGCTGCCCAGCATTCCAGGCAGAAGAGCACGAACGGTTGTCCTCTGCTCCCACAGCCGAAGAGCCAGGGCAAAAAACCTGAGCTGTGCCTCTTCTGCAGAAAGTCACCTTTGCAATGGTGCCATCCGCATGGCTGTCGCTCCTCCATTTCCCAGCTCAAAGTCCATTACAATGGAAACTCTCTTTGGCACCCGTGCTGGGCTGCCCAGCATCCCAGGGAGTAGAGCACGAACGGTTGGCCTCTGCTCCCACAGACGAAGAGCCAGGGCAAAAAGCTGGAGCTGTGTCTCTTCTTCAGAAAGTTACCTTTGAAACGGTGCCATCCGCTTTGCGGTAGTTCCTCGATTTCCCAACTCAAAGTCCATTATAATGGAACCTCTGTGGCACCCGTGCTGGGCTGCCCAGCATCCCAGGCAGTAGAGCACGAACGGTTGGCCTCTGCTCCCACAGACGAAGAGCCAGGGCAAAAAGCTGGAGCTGTGTCTCTTCTTCAGAAAGTTACCTTTGCAACGGTGCCATCCGCTTTGCGGTCGCTCCTCGATTTCCCAACTCAAAGTCCATTATAATGGAACCTCTGTGGCACCCGTGCTGGGCTGCCCAGCATCCCAGGGAGTAGAGCACGAACGGTTGGCCTCTGCTCCCACAGCCGAAGAGCCAGGGCAAAAAACTTGAGCTGTGCCTCTTCTGCAGAAAGTCAGCTTTGCAACTGTGCCATCCGCATTGCTGTCACTCCTCCATTACCCAACTCAAAGTCCATTACAATGGAACCTCTTTGGCACTCGTGCTGGGCTGCCCAGCATCCCAGGGAGTAGAGCACGAACGGTTGGCCTCTGCTCCCACAGCCGAAGAGTCAAGGCAAAAAACTTGAGCTGTGCCTCTTCTGCAGAAAGTCAGCTTTGCAACGGTGCCATCCGCATGGCTGTCGCTCCTCGATTTCCCAACTCAAAGTCCATTACAATGGAACCTCTTTGGCACCTGTGCTGGGCTGCCCAGCATCCCAGGGAGTAGAGCACGAACGGTTGGCCTCTGCTCCCACAGCCGAAGAGCCAGGGCAAAAAACTTGAGCTGTGTCTCTTCTGCAGAAAGTCACCTTTGCAACGGTGCCATCCGCACGGCTGTCGCTCCTCGATTTCCCAACTCAAAGTCCATTACAATGGAACCTCTGTTTCACCCGTGCTGGGCAGCCCAGCATCCCAGGGAGTAGAGCATGAACGGTTGGCCTGTGCTCCCACAGCCGAAGAGCCAAGGCAAAAAACTTGAGCTGTGCCTCTTCTGCAGAAAGTCAGCTTTGCAACGATGCCATCCGCATTGCTGTCGCTCCTCGATTTCAAAACTCAAAGTCCATTACAATGGAACCTCTTTGGCACCCGTGCTGGGCTGCCCAGCATCCCAGGGAGTAGAGCACGAACGGTTGGCCTGTGCTCCCACAGCCGAAGAGTCAAGGCAAAAAACTTGAGCTGTGCCTCTTCTGCAGAAAGTCACCTTTGCAACGGTGCCATCCGCATTGCTGTCGCTCTTCCATTTCCCAACTCAAAGTCCATTACAATGGAACCTCTTTGGCACCCGTGCTGGGCAGCCCAGCCTTTCAGGGAGTAGAGCACGAACGGTTGGCCTCTGCTCCCACAGCCGAAGAGTCAAGGCAAAAAACTTGATCTGTGCCTCTTCTGCAGAAAGTCAGCTTTGCAACGGTGCCATCCGCATTGCTGTCGCTCCTCCATTTCCCAGCTCAAAGTCCATTACAATGGAACCTCTCTTTGGCACCCGTGCTGGGCTGCCCAGCATCCCAGGGAGTAGAGCACGAACGGTTGGCCTGTGCTCCCACAGCCGAAGAGCCAGGGCAAAAAACTTAAGCTCTGCCTCTTCTGCAGAAAGTCAGCTTTGCAACAGTGCCATCCGCACTGCTTTCGCTCCTCGATTTCCCAACTCAAAGTCCATTACAATGGAACCTCTTTGGCACCCGTGCCCGGCTGCCCAGCATCCCAGGCAGTAGAGCACGAACAGTTGGCCTGTGCTCCCACAGCCAAGGAGCCAGGGCAAAAAACTTGAGCTGTGCCTCTTCTGCAGAAAGTCAGCTTTGCAACGGTGCCATCCGCTTTGCTGTCGCTCCTCGATTTCACATCTCAAAGTCCATTACAATGGAACCTCTTTGGCACCTGTGCTGGGCTGCCCAGCATCCCAGGGAGTAGAGCACGAACGCTTGGCCTCTGCTCCCACAGCCAAAGAGCCAGGGCAAAAAACTTGAGCTGTACCTCTTCTGCAGAAAGTCACCTTTGCAACGGTGCCATCCGCATTGCTGTCGCTCTTCGATTTCCCAACTCAAAGTCCATTACAATGGAACCTCTCTGGCACCCGTGCTCGGCTGCCCAGCATCCCAGGGAGTAGAGCACGAACGGTTGGCCTCTGCTCCCACAGCCAAAGAGCCAGGGCAAAAAACTTGAGCTGTACCTCTTCTGCAGAAAGTCAGCTTTGCAACGGTGCCATCCGCATTGCTGAGGTTCCTCGATTTCCCAACTCAAAGTCCATTACAATGGAACCTCTTTGGCACCCGTGCAGGGCTGCCCAGCATCCCAGGGAGTAGAGCACGAACGCTTGGCCTGTGCTCCCACAGCCAAAGAGCCAGGGCAAAAAACTTGAGCTGTGCCTCTTCTGCAGAAAGTCAGCTTTGCAACGGTGCCATCCGCACGGCTGTCGCTCCTCGATTTCCCAACTCAAAGTCCATTACAATGGAATCTCTTTGGCACCCGTGCTGGGCTGCCCAGCATCCCAGGGAGTAGAGCACGAACGCTTGGCCTCTGCTCCCACAGCCGAAGAGCCAGGGCAAAAAACTTGAGCTGTACCTCTTCTGCAGAAAGTCACCTTTGCAACGGTGCCATCCGCATTGCTGTCGCTCTTCGATTTCCCAACTCAAAGTCCATTACAATGGAACCTCTTTGGCACCCGTGCTGGGCTGCCCAGCATCCCAGGGAGTAGAGCACGAACGGTTGGCCTGTGCTCCCACAGCCAAAGAGCCAGGGCAAAAAACTTGAGCTGTGCCTCTTCTGCAGAAAGTCAGCTTTGCAACGGTGCCATCCGCACGGCTGTCGCTCCTCGATTTCCCAACTCAAAGTCCATTACAATGGAATCTCTTTGGCACCCGTGCTGGGCTGCCCAGCATCCCAGGGAGTAGAGCACGAACGGTTGGCCTCTGCTCCCACAGCCGAAGAGTCAAGGCAAAAAACTTGAGCTGTGCCTCTTCTGCAGAAAGTCACCTTTGCAACGGTGCCATCCGCATGGCTGTCGCTCCTCCATTTCCCAGCTCAAGGTCCATTACAATGGAACCTCTCTAGCACCCGTGCTCGGCTGCCCAGCATCCCTGGGAGGAGAGCACGAACGCTTGGCCTCTGCTCCCACAGCCAAAGAGCCAGGGCAAAAAACTTGAGCTGTACCTCTTCTGCAGAAAGTCAGCTTTGCAACGGTGCCATCCGCATTGGTGAGGTTCCTCGATTTCCCAACTCAAAGTCCATTACAATGGAACCTCTTTGGCACCCGTGCCCGGCTGCCCAGCATCCCAGGGAGTAGAGCACGAACGCTTGGCCTCTGCTCCCACAGCCAAAGAGCCAGGGCAAAAAACTTGAGCTGTGTCTCTTCTGCAGAAAGTCAGCTTTGCAAAGGTGCCATCCGCATTGCTGTCGCTCCTCGATTTCCCAACTCAAAGTCCATTACAATGGAACTTCTTTGGCACCCGTGCTCGGCTGCCCAGCATTCCAGGCAGAAGAGCACGAACGGTTGTCCTCTGCTCCCACAGCCGAAGAGCCAGGGCAAAAAACCTGAGCTGTGCCTCTTCTGCAGAAAGTCACCTTTGCAATGGTGCCATCCGCATGGCTGTCGCTCCTCCATTTCCCAGCTCAAAGTCCATTACAATGGAAACTCTCTTTGGCACCCGTGCTGGGCTGCCCAGCATCCCAGGGAGTAGAGCACGAACGGTTGGCCTCTGCTCCCACAGACGAAGAGCCAGGGCAAAAAGCTGGAGCTGTGTCTCTTCTTCAGAAAGTTACCTTTGAAACGGTGCCATCCGCTTTGCGGTAGTTCCTCGATTTCCCAACTCAAAGTCCATTATAATGGAACCTCTGTGGCACCCGTGCTGGGCTGCCCAGCATCCCAGGCAGTAGAGCACGAACGGTTGGCCTCTGCTCCCACAGACGAAGAGCCAGGGCAAAAAGCTGGAGCTGTGTCTCTTCTTCAGAAAGTTACCTTTGCAACGGTGCCATCCGCTTTGCGGTCGCTCCTCGATTTCCCAACTCAAAGTCCATTATAATGGAACCTCTGTGGCACCCGTGCTGGGCTGCCCAGCATCCCAGGGAGTAGAGCACGAACGGTTGGCCTCTGCTCCCACAGCCGAAGAGCCAGGGCAAAAAACTTGAGCT
The DNA here is from genome assembly GCF_963264785.1 of Psittacula echo. Classification (NCBI taxonomy): domain Eukaryota; kingdom Metazoa; phylum Chordata; class Aves; order Psittaciformes; family Psittacidae; genus Psittacula; species Psittacula echo. The sequence goes on along the minus strand of NW_027664159.1, from coordinate 180,649 downwards.
GTGCCTCTTCTGCAGAAAGTCAGCTTTGCAACTGTGCCATCCGCATTGCTGTCACTCCTCCATTACCCAACTCAAAGTCCATTACAATGGAACCTCTTTGGCACTCGTGCTGGGCTGCCCAGCATCCCAGGGAGTAGAGCACGAACGGTTGGCCTCTGCTCCCACAGCCGAAGAGTCAAGGCAAAAAACTTGAGCTGTGCCTCTTCTGCAGAAAGTCAGCTTTGCAACGGTGCCATCCGCATGGCTGTCGCTCCTCGATTTCCCAACTCAAAGTCCATTACAATGGAACCTCTTTGGCACCTGTGCTGGGCTGCCCAGCATCCCAGGGAGTAGAGCACGAACGGTTGGCCTCTGCTCCCACAGCCGAAGAGCCAGGGCAAAAAACTTGAGCTGTGTCTCTTCTGCAGAAAGTCACCTTTGCAACGGTGCCATCCGCATTGCTGTCGCTCCTCGATTTCCCAACTCAAAGTCCATTACAATGGAACCTCTGTTTCACCCGTGCTGGGCAGCCCAGCATCCCAGGGAGTAGAGCATGAACGGTTGGCCTGTGCTCCCACAGCCGAAGAGCCAAGGCAAAAAACTTGAGCTGTGCCTCTTCTGCAGAAAGTCAGCTTTGCAACGATGCCATCCGCATTGCTGTCGCTCCTCGATTTCAAAACTCAAAGTCCATTACAATGGAACCTCTTTGGCACCCGTGCTGGGCTGCCCAGCATCCCAGGGAGTAGAGCACGAACGGTTGGCCTGTGCTCCCACAGCCGAAGAGTCAAGGCAAAAAACTTGAGCTGTGCCTCTTCTGCAGAAAGTCACCTTTGCAACGGTGCCATCCGCATTGCTGTCGCTCTTCCATTTCCCAACTCAAAGTCCATTACAATGGAACCTCTTTGGCACCCGTGCTGGGCAGCCCAGCCTTTCAGGGAGTAGAGCACGAACGGTTGGCCTCTGCTCCCACAGCCGAAGAGTCAAGGCAAAAAACTTGATCTGTGCCTCTTCTGCAGAAAGTCAGCTTTGCAACGGTGCCATCCGCATTGCTGTCGCTCCTCCATTTCCCAGCTCAAAGTCCATTACAATGGAACCTCTCTTTGGCACCCGTGCTGGGCTGCCCAGCATCCCAGGGAGTAGAGCACGAACGGTTGGCCTGTGCTCCCACAGCCGAAGAGCCAGGGCAAAAAACTTAAGCTCTGCCTCTTCTGCAGAAAGTCAGCTTTGCAACAGTGCCATCCGCACTGCTTTCGCTCCTCGATTTCCCAACTCAAAGTCCATTACAATGGAACCTCTTTGGCACCCGTGCCCGGCTGCCCAGCATCCCAGGCAGTAGAGCACGAACAGTTGGCCTGTGCTCCCACAGCCAAGGAGCCAGGGCAAAAAACTTGAGCTGTGCCTCTTCTGCAGAAAGTCAGCTTTGCAACGGTGCCATCCGCTTTGCTGTCGCTCCTCGATTTCACATCTCAAAGTCCATTACAATGGAACCTCTTTGGCACCTGTGCTGGGCTGCCCAGCATCCCAGGGAGTAGAGCACGAACGCTTGGCCTGTGCTCCCACAGCCAAAGAGCCAGGGCAAAAAACTTGAGCTGTGCCTCTTCTGCAGAAAGTCAGCTTTGCAACGGTGCCATCCGCACTGCTGTCGCTCCTCGATTTCCCAACTCAAAGTCCATTACAATGGAATCTCTTTGGCACCCGTGCTGGGCTGCCCAGCATCCCAGGGAGTAGAGCACGAACGCTTGGCCTCTGCTCCCACAGCCGAAGAGTCAAGGCAAAAAACTTGAGCTGTGCCTCTTCTGCAGAAAGTCACCTTTGCAACGTTGCCATCCGCATGGCTGTCGCTCCTCCATTTCCCAGCTCAAGGTCCATTACAATGGAACCTCTCTGGCACCCGTGCTCGGCTGCCCAGCATCCCTGGGAGGAGAGCACGAACGCTTGGCCTCTGCTCCCACAGCCAAAGAGCCAGGGCAAAAAACTTGAGCTGTACCTCTTCTGCAGAAAGTCAGCTTTGCAACGGTGCCATCCGCATTGCTGAGGTTCCTCGATTTCCCAACTCAAAGTCCATTACAATGGAACCTCTTTGACACCCGTGCAGGGCTGCCCAGCATCCCAGGGAGTAGAGCACGAACGCTTGGCCTCTGCTCCCACAGCCAAAGAGCCAGGGCAAAAAACTTGAGCTGTGTCTCTTCTGCAGAAAGTCAGCTTTGCAAAGGTGCCATCCGCATTGCTGTCGCTCCTCGATTTCCCAACTCAAAGTCCATTACAATGGAACTTCTTTGGCACCCGTGCTCGGCTGCCCAGCATTCCAGGCAGAAGAGCACGAACGGTTGTCCTCTGCTCCCACAGCCGAAGAGCCAGGGCAAAAAACTTGAGCTGTGCCTCTTCTGCAGAAAGTCACCTTTGCAATGGTGCCATCCGCATGGCTGTCGCTCCTCCATTTCCCAGCTCAAAGTCCATTACAATGGAAACTCTCTTTGGCACCCGTGCTGGGCTGCCCAGCATCCCAGGGAGTAGAGCACGAACGGTTGGCCTCTGCTCCCACAGACGAAGAGCCAGGGCAAAAAGCTGGAGCTGTGTCTCTTCTTCAGAATTTTACCTTTGCAACGGTGCCATCCGCTTTGCGGTCGCTCCTCGATTTCCCAACTCAAAGTCCATTATAATGGAACCTCTGTGGCACCCGTGCTGGGCTGCCCAGCATCCCAGGGAGTAGAGCACGAACGGTTGGCCTCTGCTCCCACAGCCGAAGAGCCAGGGCAAAAAACTTGAGCTGTGCCTCTTCTTCAGAAAGTCAGCTATGCAACCGTGCCATCCGCATTGCTGTCACTCCTCCATTACCCAACTCAAAGTCCATTACAATGGAACCTCTTTGGCACTCGTGCTGGGCTGCCCAGCATCCCAGGGAGTAGAGCACGAACGGTTGGCCTCTGCTCCCACAGACGAAGAGCCAGGGCAAAAAGCTGGAGCTGTGTCTCTTCTGCAGAAAGTTACCTTTGCAACGGTGCCATCCGCTTTGCGGTCGCTCCTCGATTTCCCAACTCAAAGTCCATTACAATGGAACCTCTTTGGCACCCGTGCTGGGCTGCCCAGCATCCCAGGGAGTAGAGCACGAACGGTTGGCCTCTGCTCCCACAGCCGAAGAGTCAAAGCAAAATACTTGAGCTGTGCCTCTTCTGCAGAAAGTCACCTTTGCAACGGTGCCATCCGCATTCCTGTCGCTCTTCGATTTCCCAACTCAAAGTCCATTACAATGGAACCTCTCTGGCACCCGTGCTGGGCTGCCCAGCATCCCAGGGAGTAGAGCACGAACGGTTGGCCTCTGCTCCCACAGCCAAAGAGCCAGGGCAAAAAACTGGAGCTGTGTCTCTTCTGCAGAAAGTCAGCTTTGCAACGGTGCCATCCGCATTGCTGAGGTTCCTCGATTTCACAACTCAAAGTCCATTACAATGGAACCTCTCTGGCACCCGTGCTCGGCTGCCCAGCATCCCAGGGAGTAGAGCACGAACGCTTGGCCTCTGCTCCCACAGCCGAAGAGCCAGGGCAAAAAACATGAGCTGTGCCTCTTCTGCAGAAAGTCACCTTTGCAACGGTGCCATCCGCATTGCTGAGGTTCCTCGATTTCCCAACTCAAAGTCCATTACAATGGAACCTCTCTGGCACCCGTGCTGGGCTGCCCAGCATCCCAGGGAAGAGAGCACTAACGGCTGGCCTCTGCTCCCACAGCCGAAGAGCCAGGGCAAAAAACTTGAGCTGTGCCTCTTCTGCAGAAAGTCTGCTTTGCAACGGTGCCATCCGCATTGCTGAGGTTCCTCGATTTCCCAACTCAAAGTCCATTACAATGGAACCTCTTTGGCACCCGTGCTGGGCTGCCCAGCATCCCAGGGAGTAGAGCACGAACGGTTGGCCTCTGCTCCCACAGCCGAAGAGCCAGGGCAAAAAACTTGAGCTGTGCCTCTTCTGCAGAAAGTCAGCTTTGCAACGGTGCCATCCGCACTGCTGTTACTCCTCGATTTCCCAACTCAAAGTCCATTACAATGGAATCTCTTTGGCACCCGTGCTGGGCTGCCCAGCCTCCCAGGGAGTAGAGCACGAACGGTTGGCCTCTGCTCCCACAGCCGAAGAGCCAGGGCAAAAAACTGGAGCTGTGCCTCTTCTGCAGAAAGTCAGCTTTGCAACGGTGCCATCCGCATTGCTGAGGTTCCTCGATTTCCCTGCTCAAAGTCCATTACAATGGAACCTCTTTGGCACCCGTGCTCGGCTGCCCAGCATCCCAGGGAGTAGAGCACGAACGGTTGGCCTCTGCTCACACAGCCGAAGAGCCAGGGCAAAAAACTGGAGCTGTGCCTCTTCTTCAGAAAGTCAGCTTTGCAACGGTGCCATCCGCATTGCTGTCGCTCCTCGATTTCCCAACTCAAAGTCCATTATAATGGAACCTCTGTTTCACCCGTGCTGGGCAGCCCAGCATCCCAGGGAGTAGAGCACGAACGGTTGGCCTCTGCTCCCACAGACGAAGAGCCAGGGCAAAAAACTTGAGCTGTGCCTCTTCTGCAGAAAGTCAGCTTTGCAACGGTGCCATCCGCATTGCTGTCGCTCTTCCATTTCCCAACTCAAAGTCCATTACAATGGAACCTCTTTGGCACCCGTGCTGGGCAGCCCAGCCTTTCAGGGAGTAGAGCACGAACGGTTGGCCTCTGCTCCCACAGCCGAAGAGTCAAGGCAAAAAACTTGAGCTGTGCCTCTTCTGCAGAAAGTCAGCTTTGCAACGGTGCCATCCGCATTGCTGTCGCTCCTCCATTTCCCAGCTCAAAGTCCATTACAATGGAAACTCTCTTTGGCACCCGTGCTGGGCTGCCCAGCATCCCAGGGAGTAGAGCACGAACGGTTGTCCTCTGTTCCCACAGCCGAAGAGCCAGGGCAAAAAGCTTGAGCTGTGCCTCTTCTGCAGAAAGTCAGCTTTGCAACGGTGCCATCCGCATTGCTGTCGCTCCTCGATTTCCCAACTCAAAGTCCATTACAATGGAACCTCTTTGGCACCCGTGCTGGGCTGCCCAGCATCCCAGGGAGTAGAGCACGAACGGTTGGCCTCTGCTCCCACAGCAAAGAGCCAGGGCAAAATACTTGAGCTGTGCCTCTTCTGCAGAAAGTCAGCTTTGCAAAGGTGCCATCCGCATTGCTGAGGTTCCTCGATTTCACAACTCAAAGTCCATTACAATGGAACCTCTCTGGCACCCGTGCTGGGCTGCCCAGCATCCCAGGGAGTAGAGCACGAACGGTTGGCCTCTGCTCCCACAGCCGAAGAGCCAGGGCAAAAAACTTAAGCTCTGCCTCTTCTGCAGAAAGTCAGCTTTGCAACAGTGCCATCCGCACTGCTTTCGCTCCTCGATTTCCCAACTCAAAGTCCATTACAATGGAACCTCTTTGGCACCCGTGCTGGGCTGCCCAGCATCCCAGGGAGTAGAGCACGAACGCTTGGCCTCTGCTCCCACAGCCGAAGAGCCAGGGCAAAAAACTTGAGCTGTGCCTCTTCTGCAGAAAGTCAGCTTTGCAACGGTGCCATCTGCATTGCTGTCGCTCCTCGATTTCCCAACTCAAAGTCCATTACAATGGAACCTCTTTGGCACCCGTGCTGGGCTGCCCAGCCTCCCAGGGAGTAGAGCACGAACGGTGGGTCTGTTCTCCCACAGACGATGAGCCAGGGCAAAAAACTGGAGCTGTGTCTCTTCTGCAGAAAGTCACCTTTGCAACGGTGCCATCCGCTTTGCGGTAGTTCCTCGATTTCTCAACTCAAAGTCCATTATAATGGAACCTCTGTGGCACCCGTGCTCGGCTGCCCAGCATCCCAGGGAGTAGAGCACGAACGGTTGGCCTCTGCTCCCACAGCCGAAGAGCCAGGGCAAAAATCTTGAGCTGTGCCTCTTCTGGAGAAAGTCAGCTTTGCAACAGTGCCATCCTCATTGCTGTCGCTCCTCCATTTCCCAACTCAAAGTCCATTACAATGGAACCTCTTTGGCACCCGTGCCCGGCTGCCCAGCATCCCAGGCAGTAGAGCACGAACAGTTGGCCTATGCTCCCACAGCCAAGGAGCCAAAGCAAAAAACTTGAGCTGTGCCTCTTCTGCAGAAAGTCAGCTTTGCAATGGTGCCATCCACTTTCCTGTCGCTCCTCGATTTCCCAACTCAAAGTCCATTACAATGGAACCTCTTTGGCACCCGTGCTGGGCTGCCCAGCATCCCAGGGAGTAGAGCACGAACGGTTGGCCTCTGCTCCCACAGCCAAAGAGCCAGGGCAAAATACTTGAGCTGTGCCTCTTCTGCAGAAAGTCAGCTTTGCAACGGTGCCATCCGCATTGCTGAGGTTCCTCGATTTCACAACTCAAAGTCCATTACAATGGAACCTCTCTGGCACCCGTGCAGGGCTGCCCAGCATCCCAGGGAGTAGAGCACGAACACTTGGCCTCTGCTCCCACAGCCAAAGAGCCAGAGCAAAAAACTTGAGCTGTGCCTCTTCTGCAGAAAGTCACCTTTGCAACGGTGCCATCCGCATTGCTGTCGCTCCTCCATTTCCCAGCTCAAGGTCCATTACAATGGAAACTCTCTTTGGCACCCGTGCTGGGCTGCCCAGCATCCCAGGGAGTAGAGCACGAACGGTTGGCCTCTGCTCCCACAGCCGAAGAGTCAAGGCAAAAAACTTGAGCTGTGCCTCTTCTGCAGAAAGTCACCTTTGCAACGGTGCCATCCGCATTGCTGTCGCTCCTCCAATTCCCAGCTAAAAATCCATTACAATGGAACCTCTTTGGCACCCGTGCTCGGCTGCCCAGCATCCCAGGGATTAGAGCACGAACAGTTGGCCTCTGCTCCCACAGCCGAAGAGTCAAGGCAAAAAACTTGAGCTGTGCCTCTTCTGCAGAAAGTCACCTTTGCAACGGTGCCATCCGCATTGCTGTCGCTCCTCCATTTCCCAGCTCAAAGTCCATTACAATGGAAACTCTCTTTGGCACCCGTGCTGGGCAGCCCAGCATCCCAGGGAGTAGAGCACGAACGGTTGTCCTCTGTTCCCACAGCCGAAGAGCCAGGGCAAAAAACTTGAGCTGTACCTCTTCTGCAGAAAGTCAGCTTTGCAACGGTGCCATCCGCATTGCTGAGGTTCCTCGATTTCCCAACTCAAAGTCCATTACAATGGAACCTCTTTGGCACCCGTGCAGGGCTGCCCAGCATCCCAGGGAGTAGAGCACGAACGGTTGGCCTCTGCTCCCACAGCCAAAGAGCCAGGGCAAAAAACTTGAGCTGTGCCTCTTCTGCAGAAAGTCAGCTTTGCAACGGTGCCATCCGCATTGCTGAGGTTCCTCGATTTCCCAACTCAAAGTCCATTATAATGGAACCTCTGTGGCACCCGTGCTGGGCTGCCCAGCATCCCAGGGAGTAGAGCACGAACGGTTGGCCTCTGCTCCCACAGCCAAAGAGCCAGGGCAAAAAACTTGAGCTGTGCCTCTTCTGCAGAAAGTCAGCTTTGCAACGGTGCCATCCGCACTGCTGTCGCTCCTCGATTTCCCAACTCAAAGTCCATTACAATGGAATCTCTTTGGCACCCGTGCTGGGCTGCCCAGCATCCCAGGGAGTAGAGCACGAACGGTTGGCCTCTGCTCCCACAGCCGAAGAGTCAAGGCAAAAAACTTGAGCTGTGCCTCTTCTGCAGAAAGTCACCTTTGCAACGGTGCCATCCGCATGGCTGTCGCTCCTCCATTTCCCAGCTCAAGGTCCATTACAATGGAACCTCTCTGGCACCCGTGCTCGGCTGCCCAGCATCCCTGGGAGGAGAGCACGAACGCTTGGCCTCTGCTCCCACAGCCAAAGAGCCAGGGCAAAAAACTTGAGCTGTACCTCTTCTGCAGAAAGTCAGCTTTGCAACGGTGCCATCCGCATTGCTGAGGTTCCTCGATTTCCCAACTCAAAGTCCATTACAATGGAACCTCTTTGGCAACCGTGCAGGGCTGCCCAGCATCCCAGGGAGTAGAGCACGATCGGTTGGCCTCTGCTCCCACAGCCAAAGAGCCAGGGCAAAAAACTTGAGCTGTGTCTCTTCTGCAGAAAGTCAGCTTTGCAAAGGTGCCATCCGCATTGCTGTCGCTCCTCGATTTCCCAACTCAAAGTCCATTACAATGGAACTTCTTTGGCACCCGTGCTCGGCTGCCCAGCATTCCAGGCAGAAGAGCACGAACGGTTGTCCTCTGCTCCCACAGCCGAAGAGCCAGGGCAAAAAACTTGAGCTGTGCCTCTTCTGCAGAAAGTCACCTTTGCAACGGTGCCATCCGCATGGCTGTCGCTCCTCCATTTCCCAGCTCAAAGTCCATTACAATGGAAACTCTCTTTGGCACCCGTGCTGGGCTGCCCAGCATCCCAGGGAGTAGAGCACGAACGGTTGGCCTCTGCTCCCACAGACGAAGAGCCAGGGCAAAAAGCTGGAGCTGTGTCTCTTCTGCAGAAAGTTACCTTTGCAACGGTGCCATCCGCATTGCTGAGGTTCCTCGATTTCCCAACTCAAAGTCCATTACAATGGAACCTCTTTGGCAACCGGCGTTGGCTGCCCAGCATCCCAGGGAGTAGAGCACGAACGGTTGGCCTCTGCTCCCACAGCCGAAGAGCCAGGGCAAAAAACTTGAGCTGTGCCTCTTCTGCAGAAAGTCACCTTTGCAACGGTGCCATCCACATTGCTGAGGTTCCTCGATTTCCCAACTCAAAGTCCATTACAATGGAACCTCTGTGGCACCCGTGCAGGGCAGCCCAGCATCCCAGGGAGTAGAGCACGAACGGTTGGCCTCTGCTCCCACAGCCGAAGAGCCAGGGCAAAAAACTTGAGCTGTGCCTCTTCTGCAGAAAGTCAGCTTTGCAACGGTGCCATCCGCTTTGCTGTCGCTCTTCGATTTCTCAACTCAAAGTCCATTACAATGGAAACTCTCTGGCACCCGTGCTCTGCTGCCTAACATCACAGGGAGAAGAGCACGAACGGTTGTCCTCTGCTCCCACAGCCGAAGAGCCAGGGCAAAAAACTTGAGCTGTGCCTCTTCTGCAGAAAGTCAGCTTTGCAACGGTGCCATCCTCATTGCTGTCGCTCCTCCATTTCCCAACTCAAAGTCCATTACAATGGAACCTCTGTGGCACCCGTGCTGGGCAGCCCAGCATCCCAGGGAGTAGAGCACGAACGGCTGGCCTCTGCTCCCACAGGTGAAGAGCCAGGGCAAAAAACTTGAGCTGTGCCTCTTCTGCAGAAAGTCAGCTTTGCAACGGTGACATCCGCATTGCTGAGGATCCTCGATTTCCCAACTCAAAGTCCATTACAATGGAACCTCTGTGACACCCGTGCTCGGCTGCCCAGCTTCCCAGGGAGTAGAGCACGAATGGTTGGCCTCTGCTCCCACAGGTGAAGAGCGAGGGGGGAAAATACTTGAGCTGTGCCTCTTCTGCAGAAAGTCAGCTTTGCAAAGGTGCCATCCGCATGGCTGTCGCTCCTCCATTTCCCAATTCAAAGTCCATTACAATGGAACCTCTTTGGCACCCGTGCTGGGCTGCCCAGCATCCCAGGGAGTAAAGCACGAACGCTTGGCCTCTGCTCCCACAGGCGAAGAGCCAGGGCAAAAAACATGAGCTCTACCTCTTCTGCAGAAAGTCAGCTTTGCAACGGTGCCATCCGTACTGCTGTCGCTCCTCGATTTCCCAACTCAAAGTCCATTACAATGGAACCTCTTTGGCACTCGTGCTGGGCTGCCCAGCATCCCAGGGAGTAGAGCACGAACGGTTGGCCTGTGCTCCCACAGACGATGAGCCAAGGCAAAAAACTGGAGCTGTGTCTCTTCTGCAGAAAGTTACCTTTTCAACGGTGCCATCCGCTTTGCGGTAGCTCCTCGATTTCCCAACTCAAAGTCCATTATAATGGAACCTCTGTGGCACCCGTGCTGGGCTGCCCAGCATCCCAGGGAGTAGAGCACGAACGCTTGGACTCTGCTCCCACAGCCGAAGAGCCAGGGCAAAAAACTTGAGCTGTGCCTCTTCTGCAGAAAGTCAGCTTTGCAACGGTGCCATCCTCATTGCTGTCGCTCTTCCATTTCCCAACTCAAAGTCCATTACAATGGAACCTCTTTAGCACCCGTGCTGGGCTGCCCAGCATCCCAGGGAGTAGAGCACGAACGGTTGGCCTCTGCTCCCACAGACGAAGAGCCAGGGCAAAAAGCTGGAGCTGTGTCTCTTCTTCAGAAAGTTACCTTTGCAACGGTGCCATCCGCTTTGCGGTCGCTCCTCGATTTCCCAACTCAAAGTCCATTATAATGGAACCTCTGTGGCACCCGTGCTGGGCTGCCCAGCATCCCAGGGAGTAGAGCACGAACGGTTGGCCTCTGCTCCCACAGCCGAAGAGCCAGGGCAAAAAGCTTGAGCTGTGCCTCTTCTGCAGAAAGTCAGCTTTGCAACGGTGCCATCCGCATTGCTGTCACTCCTCCATTTCCCAGCTCAAAGTCCATTACAATGGAACCTCTTTGGCTCTCGTGCTGGGCTGCCCAGCATCCCAGGGAGTAGAGCACGAACGGTTGGCCTCTGCTCCCACAGCCGAAGAGTCAAGGCAAAAAACTTGAGCTGTGCCTCTTCTGCAGAAAGTCAGCTTTGCAACAGTGCCATCCGCACTGCTTTCGCTCCTCGATTTCCCAACTCAAAGTCCATTACAATGGAACCTCTTTGGCACCCGTGCCCGGCTGCCCAGCATCCCAGGCAGTAGAGCACGAACAGTTGGCCTGTGCTCCCACAGCCAAGGAGCCAGGGCAAAAAACTTGAGCTGTGCCTCTTCTGCAGAAAGTCAGCTTTGCAACGGTGCCATCCGCTTTGCTGTCGCTCCTCGATTTCACATCTCAAAGTCCATTACAATGGAACCTCTTTGGCACCCGTGCTGGGCTGCCCAGCATCCCAGGGAGTAGAGCACGAACGCTTGGCCTCTGCTCCCACAGCCAAAGAGCCAGGGCAAAAAACTTGAGCTGTACCTCTTCTGCAGAAAGTCACCTTTGCAACGGTGCCATCCGCATTGCTGTCGCTCTTCGATTTCCCAACTCAAAGTCCATTACAATGGAACCTCTCTGGCACCCGTGCTCGGCTGCCCAGCATCCCAGGGAGTAGAGCACGAACGGTTGGCCTCTGCTCCCACAGCCAAAGAGCCAGGGCAAAAAACTTGAGCTGTACCTCTTCTGCAGAAAGTCAGCTTTGCAACGGTGCCATCCGCATTGCTGAGGTTCCTCGATTTCCCAACTCAAAGTCCATTACAATGGAACCTCTTTGGCACCCGTGCAGGGCTGCCCAGCATCCCAGGGAGTAGAGCACGAACGGTTGGCCTCTGCTCCCACAGCCAAAGAGCCAGGGCAAAAAACTTGAGCTGTGCCTCTTCTGCAGAAAGTCAGCTTTGCAACGGTGCCATCCGCACGGCTGTCGCTCCTCGATTTCCCAACTCAAAGTCCATTACAATGGAATCTCTTTGGCACCCGTGCTGGGCTGCCCAGCATCCCAGGGAGTAGAGCACGAACGCTTGGCCTCTGCTCCCACAGCCGAAGAGCCAGGGCAAAAAACTTGAGCTGTACCTCTTCTGCAGAAAGTCACCTTTGCAACGGTGCCATCCGCATTGCTGTCGCTCTTCGATTTCCCAACTCAAAGTCCATTACAATGGAACCTCTTTGGCACCCGTGCTGGGCTGCCCAGCATCCCAGGGAGTAGAGCACGAACGGTTGGCCTGTGCTCCCACAGCCAAAGAGCCAGGGCAAAAAACTTGAGCTGTGCCTCTTCTGCAGAAAGTCAGCTTTGCAACGGTGCCATCCGCACGGCTGTCGCTCCTCGATTTCCCAACTCAAAGTCCATTACAATGGAATCTCTTTGGCACCCGTGCTGGGCTGCCCAGCATCCCAGGGAGTAGAGCACGAACGGTTGGCCTCTGCTCCCACAGCCGAAGAGTCAAGGCAAAAAACTTGAGCTGTGCCTCTTCTGCAGAAAGTCACCTTTGCAACGGTGCCATCCGCATGGCTGTCGCTCCTCCATTTCCCAGCTCAAGGTCCATTACAATGGAACCTCTCTAGCACCCGTGCTCGGCTGCCCAGCATCCCTGGGAGGAGAGCACGAACGCTTGGCCTCTGCTCCCACAGCCAAAGAGCCAGGGCAAAAAACTTGAGCTGTACCTCTTCTGCAGAAAGTCAGCTTTGCAACGGTGCCATCCGCATTGGTGAGGTTCCTCGATTTCCCAACTCAAAGTCCATTACAATGGAACCTCTTTGGCACCCGTGCCCGGCTGCCCAGCATCCCAGGGAGTAGAGCACGAACGCTTGGCCTCTGCTCCCACAGCCAAAGAGCCAGGGCAAAAAACTTGAGCTGTGTCTCTTCTGCAGAAAGTCAGCTTTGCAAAGGTGCCATCCGCATTGCTGTCGCTCCTCGATTTCCCAACTCAAAGTCCATTACAATGGAACTTCTTTGGCACCCGTGCTCGGCTGCCCAGCATTCCAGGCAGAAGAGCACGAACGGTTGTCCTCTGCTCCCACAGCCGAAGAGCCAGGGCAAAAAACTTGAGCTGTGCCTCTTCTGCAGAAAGTCACCTTTGCAATGGTGCCATCCGCATGGCTGTCGCTCCTCCATTTCCCAGCTCAAAGTCCATTACAATGGAAACTCTCTTTGGCACCCGTGCTGGGCTGCCCAGCATCCCAGGGAGTAGAGCACGAACGGTTGGCCTCTGCTCCCACAGACGAAGAGCCAGGGCAAAAAGCTGGAGCTGTGTCTCTTCTTCAGAAAGTTACCTTTGAAACGGTGCCATCCGCTTTGCGGTAGTTCCTCGATTTCCCAACTCAAAGTCCATTATAATGGAACCTCTGTGGCACCCGTGCTGGGCTGCCCAGCATCCCAGGCAGTAGAGCACGAACGGTTGGCCTCTGCTCCCACAGACGAAGAGCCAGGGCAAAAAGCTGGAGCTGTGTCTCTTCTTCAGAAAGTTACCTTTGCAACGGTGCCATCCGCTTTGCGGTCGCTCCTCGATTTCCCAACTCAAAGTCCATTATAATGGAACCTCTGTGGCACCCGTGCTGGGCTGCCCAGCATCCCAGGGAGTAGAGCACGAACGGTTGGCCTCTGCTCCCACAGCCGAAGAGCCAGGGCAAAAAACTTGAGCTGTGCCTCTTCTGCAGAAAGTCAGCTTTGCAACTGTGCCATCCGCATTGCTGTCACTCCTCAATTACCCAACTCAAAGTCCATTACAATGGAACCTCTTTGGCACTCGTGCTGGGCTGCCCAGCATCCCAGGGAGTAGAGCACGAACGCTTGGCCTCTGCTCCCACAGCCGAAGAGTCAAGGCAAAAAACTTGAGCTGTGCCTCTTCTGCAGAAAGTCAGCTTTGCAACGGTGCCATCCGCATGGCTGTCGCTCCTCGATTTCCCAACTCAAAGTCCATTACAATGGAACCTCTTTGGCACCTGTGCTGGGCTGCCCAGCATCCCAGGGAGTAGAGCACGAACGGTTGGCCTCTGCTCCCACAGCCGAAGAGCCAGGGCAAAAAACTTGAGCTGTGTCTCTTCTGCAGAAAGTCACCTTTGCAACGGTGCCATCCGCATTGCTGTCGCTCCTCGATTTCCCAACTCAAAGTCCATTACAATGGAACCTCTGTTTCACCCGTGCTGGGCAGCCCAGCATCCCAGGGAGTAGAGCATGAACGGTTGGCCTGTGCTCCCACAGCCGAAGAGCCAAGGCAAAAAACTTGAGCTGTGCCTCTTCTGCAGAAAGTCAGCTTTGCAACGATGCCATCCGCATTGCTGTCGCTCCTCGATTTCAAAACTCAAAGTCCATTACAATGGAACCTCTTTGGCACCCGTGCTGGGCTGCCCAGCATCCCAGGGAGTAGAGCACGAACGGTTGGCCTGTGCTCCCACAGCCGAAGAGTCAAGGCAAAAAACTTGAGCTGTGCCTCTTCTGCAGAAAGTCACCTTTGCAACGGTGCCATCCGCATTGCTGTCGCTCTTCCATTTCCCAACTCAAAGTCCATTACAATGGAACCTCTTTGGCACCCGTGCTGGGCAGCCCAGCCTTTCAGGGAGTAGAGCACGAACGGTTGGCCTCTGCTCCCACAGCCGAAGAGTCAAGGCAAAAAACTTGAGCTGTGCCTCTTCTGCAGAAAGTCAGCTTTGCAACGGTGCCATCCGCATTGCTGTCGCTCCTCCATTTCCCAGCTCAAAGTCCATTACAATGGAACCTCTCTTTGGCACCCGTGCTGGGCTGCCCAGCATCCCAGGGAGTAGAGCACGAACGGTTGGCCTGTGCTCCCACAGCCGAAGAGCCAGGGCAAAAAACTTAAGCTCTGCCTCTTCTGCAGAAAGTCAGCTTTGCAACAGTGCCATCCGCACTGCTTTCGCTCCTCGATTTCCCAACTCAAAGTCCATTACAATGGAACCTCTTTGGCACCCGTGCCCGGCTGCCCAGCATCCCAGGCAGTAGAGCACGAACAGTTGGCCTGTGCTCCCACAGCCAAGGAGCCAGGGCAAAAAACTTGAGCTGTGCCTCTTCTGCAGAAAGTCAGCTTTGCAACGGTGCCATCCGCTTTGCTGTCGCTCCTCGATTTCACATCTCAAAGTCCATTACAATGGAACCTCTTTGGCACCTGTGCTGGGCTGCCCAGCATCCCAGGGAGTAGAGCACGAACACTTGGCCTCTGCTCCCACAGCCAAAGAGCCAGGGCAAAAAACTTGAGCTGTACCTCTTCTGCAGAAAGTCACCTTTGCAACGGTGCCATCCGCATTGCTGTCGCTCTTCGATTTCCCAACTCAAAGTCCATTACAATGGAACCTCTTTGGCACCCGTGCTGGGCTGCCCAGCATCCCAGGGAGTAGAGCACGAACGGTTGGCCTCTGCTCCCACAGCCAAAGAGCCAGGGCAAAAAACTTGAGCTGTACCTCTTCTGCAGAAAGTCAGCTTTGCAACGGTGCCATCCGCATTGCTGAGGTTCCTCGATTTCCCAACTCAAAGTCCATTACAATGGAACCTCTTTGGCACCCGTGCAGGGCTGCCCAGCATCCCAGGGAGTAGAGCACGAACGGTTGGCCTCTGCTCCCACAGCCAAAGAGCCAGGGCAAAAAACTTGAGCTGTGCCTCTTCTGCAGAAAGTCAGCTTTGCAACGGTGCCATCCGCACTGCTGTCGCTCCTCGATTTCCCAACTCAAAGTCCATTACAATGGAACTTCTTTGGCACCCGTGCTCGGCTGCCCAGCATCCCAGGCAGAAGAGCACGAACGGTTGGCCTCTGCTCCCACAGCCGAAGAGTCAAGGCAAAAAACTTGAGCTGTGCCTCTTCTGCAGAAAGTCACCTTTGCAATGGTGCCATCCGCATGGCTGTCGCTCCTCCATTTCCCAGCTCAAAGTCCATTACAATGGAAAATCTCTTTGGCACCCGTGCTGGGCTGCCCAGCATCCCAGGGAGTAGAGCACGAACGGTTGGCCTCTGCTCCCACAGACGAAGAGCCAGGGCAAAAAGCTGGAGCTGTGTCTCTTCTGCAGAAAGTTACCTTTGCAACGGTGCCATCCGCTTTGCGGTCGCTCCTCGATTTCCCAACTCAAAGTCCATTATAATGGAACCTCTGTGGCACCCGTGCTGGGCTGCCCAGCATCCCAGGGAGTAGAGCACGAACGGTTGGCCTGTGCTCCCACAGCCAAAGAGCCAGGGCAAAAAACTTGAGCTGTGCCTCTTCTGCAGAAAGTCAGCTTTGCAACGGTGCCATCCGCACTGCTGTCGCTCCTCGATTTCCCAACTCAAAGTCCATTACAATGGAATCTCTTTGGCACCCGTGCTGGGCTGCCCAGCATCCCAGGGAGTAGAGCACGAACGCTTGGCCTCTGCTCCCACAGCCGAAGAGTCAAGGCAAAAAACTTGAGCTGTGCCTCTTCTGCAGAATGTCACCTTTGCAACGTTGCCATCCGCATGGCTGTCGCTCCTCCATTTCCCAGCTCAAGGTCCATTACAATGGAACCTCTCTGGCACCCGTGCTCGGCTGCCCAGCATCCCTGGGAGGAGAGCACGAACGCTTGGCCTCTGCTCCCACAGCCAAAGAGCCAGGGCAAAAAACTTGAGCTGTACCTCTTCTGCAGAAAGTCAGCTTTGCAACGGTGCCATCCGCATTGCTGAGGTTCCTCGATTTCCCAACTCAAAGTCCATTACAATGGAACCTCTTTGACACCCGTGCAGGGCTGCCCAGCATCCCAGGGAGTAGAGCACGAACGCTTGGCCTCTGCTCCCACAGCCAAAGAGCCAGGGCAAAAAACTTGAGCTGTGTCTCTTCTGCAGAAAGTCAGCTTTGCAAAGGTGCCATCCGCATTGCTGTCGCTCCTCGATTTCCCAACTCAAAGTCCATTACAATGGAACTTCTTTGGCACCCGTGCTCGGCTGCCCAGCATTCCAGGCAGAAGAGCACGAACGGTTGTCCTCTGCTCCCACAGCCGAAGAGCCAGGGCAAAAAACTTGAGCTGTGCCTCTTCTGCAGAAAGTCACCTTTGCAATGGTGCCATCCGCATGGCTGTCGCTCCTCCATTTCCCAGCTCAAAGTCCATTACAATGGAAACTCTCTTTGGCACCCGTGCTGGGCTGCCCAGCATCCCAGGGAGTAGAGCACGAACGGTTGGCCTCTGCTCCCACAGACGAAGAGCCAGGGCAAAAAGCTGGAGCTGTGTCTCTTCTTCAGAATTTTACCTTTGCAACGGTGCCATCCGCTTTGCGGTCGCTCCTCGATTTCCCAACTCAAAGTCCATTATAATGGAACCTCTGTGGCACCCGTGCTGGGCTGCCCAGCATCCCAGGGAGTAGAGCACGAACGGTTGGCCTCTGCTCCCACAGCCGAAGAGCCAGGGCAAAAAACTTGAGCTGTGCCTCTTCTGCAGAAAGTCAGCTATGCAACCGTGCCATCCGCATTGCTGTCACTCCTCCATTACCCAACTCAAAGTCCATTACAATGGAACCTCTTTGGCACTCGTGCTGGGCTGCCCAGCATCCCAGGGAGTAGAGCACGAACGGTTGGCCTCTGCTCCCACAGACGAAGAGCCAGGGCAAAAAGCTGGAGCTGTGTCTCTTCTGCAGAAAGTTACCTTTGCAACGGTGCCATCCGCTTTGCGGTCGCTCCTCGATTTCCCAACTCAAAGTCCATTACAATGGAACCTCTTTGGCACCCGTGCTGGGCTGCCCAGCATCCCAGGGAGTAGAGCACGAACGGTTGGCCTCTGCTCCCACAGCCGAAGAGTCAAAGCAAAATACTTGAGCTGTGCCTCTTCTGCAGAAAGTCACCTTTGCAACGGTGCCATCCGCATTCCTGTCGCTCTTCGATTTCCCAACTCAAAGTCCATTACAATGGAACCTCTCTGGCACCCGTGCTGGGCTGCCCAGCATCCCAGGGAGTAGAGCACGAACGGTTGGCCTCTGCTCCCACAGCCAAAGAGCCAGGGCAAAAAACTGGAGCTGTGTCTCTTCTGCAGAAAGTCAGCTTTGCAACGGTGCCATCCGCATTGCTGAGGTTCCTCGATTTCACAACTCAAAGTCCATTACAATGGAACCTCTCTGGCACCCGTGCTCGGCTGCCCAGCATCCCAGGGAGTAGAGCACGAACGCTTGGCCTCTGCTCCCACAGCCGAAGAGCCAGGGCAAAAAACATGAGCTGTGCCTCTTCTGCAGAAAGTCACCTTTGCAACGGTGCCATCCGCATTGCTGAGGTTCCTCGATTTCCCAACTCAAAGTCCATTACAATGGAACCTCTCTGGCACCCGTGCTGGGCTGCCCAGCATCCCAGGGAAGAGAGCACTAACGGCTGGCCTCTGCTCCCACAGCCGAAGAGCCAGGGCAAAAAACTTGAGCTGTGCCTCTTCTGCAGAAAGTCTGCTTTGCAACGGTGCCATCCGCATTGCTGAGGTTCCTCGATTTCCCAACTCAAAGTCCATTACAATGGAACCTCTTTGGCACCCGTGCTGGGCTGCCCAGCATCCCAGGGAGTAGAGCACGAACGCTTGGCCTCTGCTCCCACAGCCGAAGAGCCAGGGCAAAAAACTTGAGCTGTGCCTCTTCTGCAGAAAGTCAGCTTTGCAACGGTGCCATCCGCACTGCTGTTACTCCTCGATTTCCCAACTCAAAGTCCATTACAATGGAATCTCTTTGGCACCCGTGCCCGGCTGCCCAGCCTCCCAGGGAGTAGAGCACGAACGGTTGGCCTCTGCTCCCACAGCCGAAGAGCCAGGGCAAAAAACTGGAGCTGTGCCTCTTCTGCAGAAAGTCAGCTTTGCAACGGTGCCATCCGCATTGCTGAGGTTCCTCGATTTCCCTGCTCAAAGTCCATTACAATGGAACCTCTTTGGCACCCGTGCTCGGCTGCCCAGCATCCCAGGGAGTAGAGCACGAACGGTTGGCCTCTGCTCACACAGCCGAAGAGCCAGGGCAAAAAACTGGAGCTGTGCCTCTTCTTCAGAAAGTCAGCTTTGCAACGGTGCCATCCGCATTGCTGTCGCTCCTCGATTTCCCAACTCAAAGTCCATTATAATGGAACCTCTGTTTCACCCGTGCTGGGCAGCCCAGCATCCCAGGGAGTAGAGCACGAACGGTTGGCCTCTGCTCCCACAGACGAAGAGCCAGGGCAAAAAACTTGAGCTGTGCCTCTTCTGCAGAAAGTCAGCTTTGCAACGGTGCCATCCGCATTGCTGTCGCTCTTCCATTTCCCAACTCAAAGTCCATTACAATGGAACCTCTTTGGCACCCGTGCTGGGCAGCCCAGCCTTTCAGGGAGTAGAGCACGAATGGTTGGCCTCTGCTCCCACAGCCGAAGAGTCAAGGCAAAAAACTTGAGCTGTGCCTCTTCTGCAGAAAGTCAGCTTTGCAACGGTGCCATCCGCATTGCTGTCGCTCCTCCATTTCCCAGCTCAAAGTCCATTACAATGGAAACTCTCTTTGGCACCCGTGCTGGGCTGCCCAGCATCCCAGGGAGTAGAGCACGAACGGTTGTCCTCTGTTCCCACAGCCGAAGAGCCAGGGCAAAAAGCTTGAGCTGTGCCTCTTCTGCAGAAAGTCAGCTTTGCAACGGTGCCATCCGCATTGCTGTCGCTCCTCGATTTCCCAACTCAAAGTCCATTACAATGGAACCTCTTTGGCACCCGTGCTGGGCTGCCCAGCATCCCAGGGAGTAGAGCACGAACGGTTGGCCTCTGCTCCCACAGCAAAGAGCCAGGGCAAAATACTTGAGCTGTGCCTCTTCTGCAGAAAGTCAGCTTTGCAACGGTGCCATCCGCATTGCTGAGGTTCCTCGATTTCACAACTCAAAGTCCATTACAATGGAACCTCTCTGGCACCCGTGCTGGGCTGCCCAGCATCCCAGGGAGTAGAGCACGAACGGTTGGCCTCTGCTCCCACAGCCGAAGAGCCAGGGCAAAAAACTTAAGCTCTGCCTCTTCTGCAGAAAGTCAGCTTTGCAACAGTGCCATCCGCACTGCTTTCGCTCCTCGATTTCCCAACTCAAAGTCCATTACAATGGAACCTCTTTGGCACCCGTGCTGGGCTGCCCAGCATCCCAGGGAGTAGAGCACGAACGCTTGGCCTCTGCTCCCACAGCCGAAGAGCCAGGACAAAAAACTTGAGCTGTGCCTCTTCTGCAGAAAGTCAGCTTTGCAACGGTGCCATCTGCATTGCTGTCGCTCCTCGATTTCCCAACTCAAAGTCCATTACAATGGAACCTCTTTGGCACCCGTGCTGGGCTGCCCAGCCTCCCAGGGAGTAGAGCACGAACGGTGGGTCTGTTCTCCCACAGACGATGAGCCAGGGCAAAAAACTGGAGCTGTGTCTCTTCTGCAGAAAGTCACCTTTGCAACGGTGCCATCCGCTTTGCGGTAGTTCCTCGATTTCTCAACTCAAAGTCCATTATAATGGAACCTCTGTGGCACCCGTGCTCGGCTGCCCAGCATCCCAGGGAGTAGAGCACGAACGGTTGGCCTCTGCTCCCACAGCCGAAGAGCCAGGGCAAAAATCTTGAGCTGTGCCTCTTCTGGAGAAAGTCAGCTTTGCAACGGTGCCATCCTCATTGCTGTCGCTCCTCCATTTCCCAACTCAAAGTCCATTACAATGGAACCTCTTTGGCACCCGTGCCCGGCTGCCCAGCATCCCAGGCAGTAGAGCACGAACAGTTGGCCTGTGCTCCCACAGCCAAGGAGCCAAAGCAAAAAACTTGAGCTGTGCCTCTTCTGCAGAAAGTCAGCTTTGCAATGGTGCCATCCACTTTCCTGTCGCTCCTCGATTTCCCAACTCAAAGTCCATTACAATGGAACCTCTTTGGCACCCGTGCTGGGCTGCCCAGCATCCCAGGGAGTAGAGCACGAACGGTTGGCCTCTGCTCCCACAGCCAAAGAGCCAGGGCAAAATACTTGAGCTGTGCCTCTTCTGCAGAAAGTCAGCTTTGCAACGGTGCCATCCGCATTGCTGAGGTTCCTCGATTTCACAACTCAAAGTCCATTACAATGGAACCTCTCTGGCACCCGTGCAGGGCTGCCCAGCATCCCAGGGAGTAGAGCACGAACACTTGGCCTCTGCTCCCACAGCCAAAGAGCCAGAGCAAAAAACTTGAGCTGTGCCTCTTCTGCAGAAAGTCACCTTTGCAACGGTGCCATCCGCATTGCTGTCGCTCCTCCATTTCCCAGCTCAAGGTCCATTACAATGGAAACTCTCTTTGGCACCCGTGCTGGGCTGCCCAGCATCCCAGGGAGTAGAGCACGAACGGTTGGCCTCTGCTCCCACAGCCGAAGAGTCAAGGCAAAAAACTTGAGCTGTGCCTCTTCTGCAGAAAGTCACCTTTGCAACGGTGCCATCCGCATTGCTGTCGCTCCTCCAATTCCCAGCTAAAAATCCATTACAATGGAACCTCTTTGGCACCCGTGCTCGGCTGCCCAGCATCCCAGGGAGTAGAGCACGAACAGTTGGCCTCTGCTCCCACAGCCGAAGAGTCAAGGCAAAAAACTTGAGCTGTGCCTCTTCTGCAGAAAGTCACCTTTGCAACGGTGCCATCCGCATTGCTGTCGCTCCTCCATTTCCCAGCTCAAAGTCCATTACAATGGAAACTCTCTTTGGCACCCGTGCTGGGCAGCCCAGCATCCCAGGGAGTAGAGCACGAACGGTTGTCCTCTGTTCCCACAGCCGAAGAGCCAGGGCAAAAAACTTGAGCTGTACCTCTTCTGCAGAAAGTCAGCTTTGCAACGGTGCCATCCGCATTGCTGAGGTTCCTCGATTTCCCAACTCAAAGTCCATTACAATGGAACCTCTTTGGCACCCGTGCAGGGCTGCCCAGCATCCCAGGGAGTAGAGCACGAACGGTTGGCCTCTGCTCCCACAGCCAAAGAGCCAGGGCAAAAAACTTGAGCTGTGCCTCTTCTGCAGAAAGTCAGCTTTGCAACGGTGCCATCCGCATTGCTGAGGTTCCTCGATTTCCCAACTCAAAGTCCATTATAATGGAACCTCTGTGGCACCCGTGCTGGGCTGCCCAGCATCCCAGGGAGTAGAGCACGAACGGTTGGCCTCTGCTCCCACAGCCAAAGAGCCAGGGCAAAAAACTTGAGCTGTGCCTCTTCTGCAGAAAGTCAGCTTTGCAACGGTGCCATCCGCACTGCTGTCGCTCCTCGATTTCCCAACTCAAAGTCCATTACAATGGAATCTCTTTGGCACCCGTGCTGGGCTGCCCAGCATCCCAGGGAGTAGAGCACGAACGGTTGGCCTCTGCTCCCACAGCCGAAGAGTCAAGGCAAAAAACTTGAGCTGTGCCTCTTCTGCAGAAAGTCACCTTTGCAACGGTGCCATCCGCATGGCTGTCGCTCCTCCATTTCCCAGCTCAAGGTCCATTACAATGGAACCTCTCTGGCACCCGTGCTCGGCTGCCCAGCATCCCTGGGAGGAGAGCACGAACGCTTGGCCTCTGCTCCCACAGCCAAAGAGCCAGGGCAAAAAACTTGAGCTGTACCTCTTCTGCAGAAAGTCAGCTTTGCAACGGTGCCATCCGCATTGCTGAGGTTCCTCGATTTCCCAACTCAAAGTCCATTACAATGGAACCTCTTTGGCAACCGTGCAGGGCTGCCCAGCATCCCAGGGAGTAGAGCACGATCGGTTGGCCTCTGCTCCCACAGCCAAAGAGCCAGGGCAAAAAACTTGAGCTGTGTCTCTTCTGCAGAAAGTCAGCTTTGCAAAGGTGCCATCCGCATTGCTGTCGCTCCTCGATTTCCCAACTCAAAGTCCATTACAATGGAACTTCTTTGGCACCCGTGCTCGGCTGCCCAGCATTCCAGGCAGAAGAGCACGAACGGTTGTCCTCTGCTCCCACAGCCGAAGAGCCAGGGCAAAAAACTTGAGCTGTGCCTCTTCTGCAGAAAGTCACCTTTGCAACGGTGCCATCCGCATGGCTGTCGCTCCTCCATTTCCCAGCTCAAAGTCCATTACAATGGAAACTCTCTTTGGCACCCGTGCTGGGCTGCCCAGCATCCCAGGGAGTAGAGCACGAACGGTTGGCCTCTGCTCCCACAGACGAAGAGCCAGGGCAAAAAGCTGGAGCTGTGTCTCTTCTGCAGAAAGTTACCTTTGCAACGGTGCCATCCGCATTGCTGAGGTTCCTCGATTTCCCAACTCAAAGTCCATTACAATGGAACCTCTTTGGCAACCGGCGTTGGCTGCCCAGCATCCCAGGGAGTAGAGCACGAACGGTTGGCCTCTGCTCCCACAGCCGAAGAGCCAGGGCAAAAAACTTGAGCTGTGCCTCTTCTGCAGAAAGTCACCTTTGCAACGGTGCCATCCACATTGCTGAGGTTCCTCGATTTCCCAACTCAAAGTCCATTACAATGGAACCTCTGTGGCACCCGTGCAGGGCAGCCCAGCATCCCAGGGAGTAGAGCACGAACGGTTGGCCTCTGCTCCCACAGCCGAAGAGCCAGGGCAAAAAACTTGAGCTGTGCCTCTTCTGCAGAAAGTCAGCTTTGCAACGGTGACATCCGCTTTGCTGTCGCTCTTCGATTTCTCAACTCAAAGTCCATTACAATGGAAACTCTCTGGCACCCGTGCTCTGCTGCCTAACATCACAGGGAGAAGAGCACGAACGGTTGTCCTCTGCTCCCACAGCCGAAGAGCCAGGGCAAAAAACTTGAGCTGTGCCTCTTCTGCAGAAAGTCACCTTTGCAACGGTGCCATCCACATTGCTGAGGTTCCTCGATTTCCCAACTCAAAGTCCATTACAATGGAACCTCTCTGGCACCCGTGCTGGGCAGCCCAGCATCCCAGGGAGTAGAGCACGAACGGCTGGCCTCTGCTCCCACAGGTGAAGAGCCAGGGCAAAAAACTTGAGCTGTGCCTCTTCTGCAGAAAGTCAGCTTTGCAACGGTGACATCCGCATTGCTGAGGATCCTCGATTTCCCAACTCAAAGTCCATTACAATGGAACCTCTGTGACACCCGTGCTCGGCTGCCCAGCTTCCCAGGGAGTAGAGCACGAATGGTTGGCCTCTGCTCCCACAGGTGAAGAGCGAGGGGGGAAAATACTTGAGCTGTGCCTCTTCTGCAGAAAGTCAGCTTTGCAAAGGTGCCATCCGCATCGCTGAGGTTCCTCGATTTCCCAACTCAAAGTCCATTACAATGGAACCTCTGTGGCACCCGTGCTGGGCAGCCCAGCATCCCAGGGAGTAGAGCACGAATGGTTGGCCTCTGCTCCCACAGCCGAAGAGCCAGGGCAAAAAACTTGAGCTGTGCCTCTTCTGCAGAAAGTCAGCTTTGCAACGGTGCCATCCGCATGGCTGTCGCTCCTCCATTTCCCAATTCAAAGTCCATTACAATGGAACCTCTTTGGCACCCGTGCTCGGCTGCCCAGCATCCCAGGGAGTAGAGCACGAACGGTTGGCCTCTGCTCCCACAGCCGAAGAGCCAGGGCAAAAAACTTGAGCTGTGCCTCTTCTGCAGAAAGTCAGCTTTGCAACGGTGCCATCCTCATTGCTGTCGCTCCTCCATTTCCCAACTCAAAGTCCATTACAATGGAACCTCTTTGGCACCCGTGCTGGGGTGCCCAGCATCCCAGGGAGTAGAGCACGAACGCTTGGCCTCTGCTCCCACAGCCAAAGAGCCAGAGCAAAAAACTTGAGCTGTGCCTCTTCTGCAGAAAGTCACCTTTGCAACGGTGCCATCCGCATTGCTGTCGCTCCTCCATTTCCCAGCTCAAGGTCCATTACAATGGAAACTCTCTTTGGCACCCGTGCTGGGCTGCCCAGCATCCCAGGGAGTAGAGCACGAACGGTTGGCCTCTGCTCACACAGCCGAAGAGCCAGGGCAAAAAACTGGAGCTGTGCCTCTTCTTCAGAAAGTCAGCTTTGCAACGGTGCCATCCGCATTGCTGTCGCTCCTCGATTTCCCAACTCAAAGTCCATTATAATGGAACCTCTGTTTCACCCGTGCTGGGCAGCCCAGCATCCCAGGGAGTAGAGCACGAACGGTTGGCCTCTGCTCCCACAGACGAAGAGCCAGGGCAAAAAACTTGAGCTGTGCCTCTTCTGCAGAAAGTCAGCTTTGCAACGATGCCATCCGCATTGCTGTCGCTCCTCGATTTCAAAACTCAAAGTCCATTACAATGGAACCTCTTTGGCACCCGTGCTGGGCTGCCCAGCATCCCAGGGAGTAGAGCACGAACGGTTGGCCTCTGCTCCCACAGCCGAAGAGTCAAGGCAAAAAACTTGAGCTGTGCCTCTTCTGCAGAAAGTCAGCTTTGCAACGGTGCCATCCGCATTGCTGTCGCTCTTCCATTTCCCAACTCAAAGTCCATTACAATGGAACCTCTTTGGCACCCGTGCTGGGCAGCCCAGCCTTTCAGGGAGTAGAGCACGAATGGTTGGCCTCTGCTCCCACAGCCGAAGAGTCAAGGCAAAAAACTTGAGCTGTGCCTCTTCTGCAGAAAGTCAGCTTTGCAACGGTGCCATCCGCATTGCTGTCGCTCCTCCATTTCCCAACTCAAAGTCCATTACAATGGAAACTCTCTTTGGCACCCGTGCTGGGCTGCCCAGCATCCCAGGGAGTAGAGCACGAACGGTTGTCCTCTGTTCCCACAGCCGAAGAGCCAGGGCAAAAAGCTTGAGCTGTGCCTCTTCTGCAGAAAGTCAGCTTTGCAACGGTGCCATCCGCATTGCTGTCGCTCCTTGATTTCCCAACTCAAAGTCCATTACAATGGAACCTCTTTGGCACCCGTGCTGGGCTGCCCAGCATCCCAGGGAGTAGAGCACGAACGGTTGGCCTCTGCTCCCACAGCAAAGAGCCAGGGCAAAATACTTGAGCTGTGCCTCTTCTGCAGAAAGTCAGCTTTGCAACGGTGCCATCCGCATTGCTGAGGTTCCTCGATTTCCCAACTCAAAGTCCATTACAATGGAACCTCTCTGGCACCCGTGCTGGGCTGCCCAGCCTCCCAGGGAGTAGAGCACGAACGGTGGGTCTGTTCTCCCACAGACGATGAGCCAGGGCAAAAAACTGGAGCTGTGTCTCTTCTGCAGAAAGTCACCTTTGCAACGGTGCCATCCGCTTTGCGGTAGTTCCTCGATTTCTCAACTCAAAGTCCATTATAATGGAACCTCTGTGGCACCCGTGCTCGGCTGCCCAGCATCCCAGGGAGTAGAGCACGAACGGTTGGCCTCTGCTCCCACAGCCGAAGAGCCAGGGCAAAAAGCTGGAGCTGTGTCTCTTCTTCAGAATTTTACCTTTGCAACGGTGCCATCCGCTTTGCGGTCGCTCCTCGATTTCCCAACTCAAAGTCCATTATAATGGAACCTCTGTGGCACCCGTGCTGGGCTGCCCAGCATCCCAGGGAGTAGAGCACGAACGGTTGGCCTCTGCTCCCACAGCCGAAGAGCCAGGGCAAAAAACTTGAGCTGTGCCTCTTCTTCAGAAAGTCAGCTATGCAACCGTGCCATCCGCATTGCTGTCACTCCTCCATTACCCAACTCAAAGTCCATTACAATGGAACCTCTTTGGCACTCGTGCTGGGCTGCCCAGCATCCCAGGGAGTAGAGCACGAACGGTTGGCCTCTGCTCCCACAGACGAAGAGCCAGGGCAAAAAGCTGGAGCTGTGTCTCTTCTGCAGAAAGTTACCTTTGCAACGGTGCCATCCGCTTTGCGGTCGCTCCTCGATTTCCCAACTCAAAGTCCATTACAATGGAACCTCTCTGGCACCCGTGCTGGGCTGCCCAGCATCCCAGGGAGTAGAGCACGAACGGTTGGCCTCTGCTCCCACAGCCGAAGAGTCAAAGCAAAATACTTGAGCTGTGCCTCTTCTGCAGAAAGTCACCTTTGCAACGGTGCCATCCGCATTCCTGTCGCTCTTCGATTTCCCAACTCAAAGTCCATTACAATGGAACCTCTCTGGCACCCGTGCTGGGCTGCCCAGCATCCCAGGGAGTAGAGCACGAACGGTTGGCCTCTGCTCCCACAGCCAAAGAGCCAGGGCAAAAAACTGGAGCTGTGTCTCTTCTGCAGAAAGTCAGCTTTGCAACGGTGCCATCCGCATTGCTGAGGTTCCTCGATTTCACAACTCAAAGTCCATTACAATGGAACCTCTCTGGCACCCGTGCTCGGCTGCCCAGCATCCCAGGGAGTAGAGCACGAACGCTTGGCCTCTGCTCCCACAGCCGAAGAGCCAGGGCAAAAAACATGAGCTGTGCCTCTTCTGCAGAAAGTCACCTTTGCAACGGTGCCATCCGCATTGCTGAGGTTCCTCGATTTCCCAACTCAAAGTCCATTACAATGGAACCTCTCTGGCACCCGTGCTGGGCTGCCCAGCATCCCAGGGAAGAGAGCACTAACGGCTGGCCTCTGCTCCCACAGCCGAAGAGCCAGGGCAAAAAACTTGAGCTGTGCCTCTTCTGCAGAAAGTCTGCTTTGCAACGGTGCCATCCGCATTGCTGAGGTTCCTCGATTTCCCAACTCAAAGTCCATTACAATGGAACCTCTTTGGCACCCGTGCTGGGCTGCCCAGCATCCCAGGGAGTAGAGCACGAACGCTTGGCCTCTGCTCCCACAGCCGAAGAGCCAGGGCAAAAAACTTGAGCTGTGCCTCTTCTGCAGAAAGTCAGCTTTGCAACGGTGCCATCCGCACTGCTGTTACTCCTCGATTTCCCAACTCAAAGTCCATTACAATGGAATCTCTTTGGCACCCGTGCTGGGCTGCCCAGCCTCCCAGGGAGTAGAGCACGAACGGTTGGCCTCTGCTCCCACAGCCGAAGAGCCAGGGCAAAAAACTGGAGCTGTGCCTCTTCTGCAGAAAGTCAGCTTTGCAACGGTGCCATCCGCATTGCTGAGGTTCCTCGATTTCCCTGCTCAAAGTCCATTACAATGGAACCTCTTTGGCACCCGTGCTCGGCTGCCCAGCATCCCAGGGAGTAGAGCACGAACGGTTGGCCTCTGCTCACACAGCCGAAGAGCCAGGGCAAAAAACTGGAGCTGTGCCTCTTCTGCAGAAAGTCAGCTTTGCAACGGTGCCATCTGCATTGCTGTCGCTCCTCGATTTCCCAACTCAAAGTCCATTATAATGGAACCTCTGTTTCACCCGTGCTGGGCAGCCCAGCATCCCAGGGAGTAGAGCACGAACGGTTGGCCTCTGCTCCCACAGACGAAGAGCCAGGGCAAAAAACTGGAGCTGTGCCTCTTCTGCAGAAAGTCAGCTTTGCAACGGTGCCATCCGCATTGCTGTCGCTCCTCGATTTCCCAACTCAAAGTCCATTATAATGGAACCTCTGTTTCACCCGTGCTGGGCAGCCCAGCATCCCAGGGAGTAGAGCACGAACGGTTGGCCTCTGCTCCCACAGACGAAGAGCCAGGGCAAAAAACTTGAGCTGTGCCTCTTCTGCAGAAAGTCAGCTTTGCAACGGTGCCATCCGCATTGCTGTCGCTCTTCCATTTCCCAACTCAAAGTCCATTACAATGGAACCTCTTTGGCACCCGTGCTGGGCAGCCCAGCCTTTCAGGGAGTAGAGCACGAATGGTTGGCCTCTGCTCCCACAGCCGAAGAGTCAAGGCAAAAAACTTGAGCTGTGCCTCTTCTGCAGAAAGTCAGCTTTGCAACGGTGCCATCCGCATTGCTGTCGCTCCTCCATTTCCCAGCTCAAAGTCCATTACAATGGAAACTCTCTTTGGCACCCGTGCTGGGCTGCCCAGCATCCCAGGGAGTAGAGCACGAACGGTTGTCCTCTGTTCCCACAGCCGAAGAGCCAGGGCAAAAAGCTTGAGCTGTGCCTCTTCTGCAGAAAGTCAGCTTTGCAACGGTGCCATCCGCATTGCTGTCGCTCCTCGATTTCCCAACTCAAAGTCCATTACAATGGAACCTCTTTGGCACCCGTGCTGGGCTGCCCAGCATCCCAGGGAGTAGAGCACGAACGGTTGGCCTCTGCTCCCACAGCAAAGAGCCAGGGCAAAATACTTGAGCTGTGCCTCTTCTGCAGAAAGTCAGCTTTGCAACGGTGCCATCCGCATTGCTGAGGTTCCTCGATTTCACAACTCAAAGTCCATTACAATGGAACCTCTCTGGCACCCGTGCTGGGCTGCCCAGCATCCCAGGGAGTAGAGCACGAACGGTTGGCCTCTGCTCCCACAGCCGAAGAGCCAGGGCAAAAATCTTGAGCTGTGCCTCTTCTGCAGAAAGTCAGCTTTGCAACGGTGCCATCCTCATTGCTGTCGCTCCTCCATTTCCCAACTCAAAGTCCATTACAATGGAACCTCTTTGGCACCCGTGCCCGGCTGCCCAGCATCCCAGGCAGTAGAGCACGAACAGTTGGCCTGTGCTCCCACAGCCAAGGAGCCAAAGCAAAAAACTTGAGCTGTGCCTCTTCTGCAGAAAGTCAGCTTTGCAATGGTGCCATCCACTTTCCTGTCGCTCCTCCATTTCCCAACTCAAAGTCCATTACAATGGAACCTCTTTGGCACCCGTGCTGGGCTGCCCAGCATCCCAGGGAGTAGAGCACGAACGGTTGGCCTCTGCTCCCACAGCCAAAGAGCCAGGGCAAAATACTTGAGCTGTGCCTCTTCTGCAGAAAGTCAGCTTTGCAACGGTGCCATCCGCATTGCTGAGGTTCCTCGATTTCACAACTCAAAGTCCATTACAATGGAACCTCTCTGGCACCCGTGCAGGGCTGCCCAGCATCCCAGGGAGTAGAGCACGAACACTTGGCCTCTGCTCCCACAGCCAAAGAGCCAGAGCAAAAAACTTGAGCTGTGCCTCTTCTGCAGAAAGTCACCTTTGCAACGGTGCCATCCGCATTGCTGTCGCTCCTCCATTTCCCAGCTCAAGGTCCATTACAATGGAAACTCTCTTTGGCACCCGTGCTGGGCTGCCCAGCATCCCAGGGAGTAGAGCACGAACGGTTGGCCTCTGCTCCCACAGCCGAAGAGTCAAGGCAAAAAACTTGAGCTGTGCCTCTTCTGCAGAAAGTCACCTTTGCAACGGTGCCATCCGCATTGCTGTCGCTCCTCCAATTCCCAGCTAAAAATCCATTACAATGGAACCTCTTTGGCACGCGTGCTCGGCTGCCCAGCATCCCAGGGATTAGAGCACGAACAGTTGGCCTCTGCTCCCACAGCCGAAGAGTCAAGGCAAAAAACTTGAGCTGTGCCTCTTCTGCAGAAAGTCACCTTTGCAACGGTGCCATCCGCATTGCTGTCGCTCCTCCATTTCCCAGCTCAAAGTCCATTACAATGGAAACTCTCTTTGGCACCCGTGCTGGGCAGCCCAGCATCCCAGGGAGTAGAGCACGAACGGTTGGCCTCTGTTCCCACAGCCGAAGAGCCAGGGCAAAAAACTTGAGCTGTACCTCTTCTGCAGAAAGTCAGCTTTGCAACGGTGCCATCCGCATTGCTGAGGTTCCTCGATTTCCCAACTCAAAGTCCATTACAATGGAACCTCTTTGGCACCCGTGCAGGGCTGCCCAGCATCCCAGGGAGTAGAGCACGAACGGTTGGCCTCTGCTCCCACAGCCAAAGAGCCAGGGCAAAAAACTTGAGCTGTGCCTCTTCTGCAGAAAGTCAGCTTTGCAACGGTGCCATCCGCATTGCTGAGGTTCCTCGATTTCCCAACTCAAAGTCCATTATAATGGAACCTCTGTGGCACCCGTGCTGGGCTGCCCAGCATCCCAGCGAGTAGAGCACGAACGGTTGGCCTCTGCTCCCACAGCCAAAGAGCCAGGGCAAAAAACTTGAGCTGTGCCTCTTCTGCAGAAAGTCAGCTTTGCAACGGTGCCATCCGCACTGCTGTCGCTCCTCGATTTCCCAACTCAAAGTCCATTACAATGGAATCTCTTTGGCACCCGTGCTGGGCTGCCCAGCATCCCAGGGAGTAGAGCACGAACGGTTGGCCTCTGCTCCCACAGCCGAAGAGTCAAGGCAAAAAACTTGAGCTGTGCCTCTTCTGCAGAAAGTCAGCTTTGCAACGGTGCCATCCGCATGGCTGTCGCTCCTCCATTTCCCAGCTCAAGGTCCATTACAATGGAACCTCTCTGGCACCCGTGCTCGGCTGCCCAGCATCCCTGGGAGGAGAGCACGAACGCTTGGCCTCTGCTCACACAGCCAAAGAGCCAGGGCAAAAAACTTGAGCTGTA
The DNA here is from genome assembly GCF_963264785.1 of Psittacula echo. NCBI lineage: Eukaryota > Metazoa > Chordata > Aves > Psittaciformes > Psittacidae > Psittacula > Psittacula echo. Next base: position 150,032 of record NW_027664159.1, on the reverse strand, counting down.
CCTCTTCTGCAGAAAGTCAGCTTTGCAACGGTGCCATCCGCATTGCTGAGGTTCCTCGATTTCCCAACTCAAAGTCCATTACAATGGAACCTCTTTGGCAACCGTGCAGGGCTGCCCAGCATCCCAGGGAGTAGAGCACGATCGGTTGGCCTCTGCTCCCACAGCCAAAGAGCCAGGGCAAAAAACTTGAGCTGTGTCTCTTCTGCAGAAAGTCAGCTTTGCAAAGGTGCCATCCGCATTGCTGTCGCTCCTCGATTTCCCAACTCAAAGTCCATTACAATGGAACTTCTTTGGCACCCGTGCTCGGCTGCCCAGCATTCCAGGCAGAAGAGCACGAACGGTTGTCCTCTGCTCCCACAGCCGAAGAGCCAGGGCAAAAAACTTGAGCTGTGCCTCTTCTGCAGAAAGTCACCTTTGCAATGGTGCCATCCGCATGGCTGTCGCTCCTCCATTTCCCAGCTCAAAGTCCATTACAATGGAAACTCTCTTTGGCACCCGTGCAGGGCTGCCCAGCATCCCAGGGAGTAGAGCACGAACGGTTGGCCTCTGCTCCCACAGACGAAGAGCCAGGGCAAAAAGCTGGAGCTGTGTCTCTTCTGCAGAAAGTTACCTTTGCAACGGTGCCATCCGCATTGCTGAGGTTCCTCGATTTCCCAACTCAAAGTCCATTACAATGGAACCTCTTTGGCAACCGGCGTTGGCTGCCCAGCATCCCAGGGAGTAGAGCACGAACGGTTGGCCTCTGCTCCCACAGCCGAAGAGCCAGGGCAAAAAACTTGAGCTGTGCCTCTTCTGCAGAAAGTCACCTTTGCAACGGTGCCATCCACATTGCTGTCGCTCTTCGATTTCCCAACTCAAAGTCCATTACAATGGAAACTCTCTGGCACCCGTGCTCTGCTGCCTAACATCACAGGGAGAAGAGCACGAACGGTTGTCCTCTGCTCCCACAGACGAAGAGCCAGGGCAAAAAACTTGAGCTGTGCCTCTTCTGCAGAAAGTCAGCTTTGCAACGGTGCCATCCGCATTGCTGTCGCTCCTCCATTTCCCAACTCAAAGTCCATTACAATGGAACCTCTTTGGCACCCGTGCTGGGCTGCCCAGCATCCCAGGCAGTAGAGCACGAACAGTTGGCCTCTGCTCCCACAGCCAAAGAGCCAGGGCAAAAAACTTGAGCTGTGCCTCTTCTGCAGAAAGTCAGCTTTGCAACGGTGCCATCCGCATTGCTGAGGTTCCTCGATTTCCCAACTCAAAGTCCATTACAATGGAACCTCTCTGGCACCCGTGCTGGGCAGCCCAGCATCCCAGGGAGTAGAGCACGAACGGCTGGCCTCTGCTCCCACAGGTGAAGAGCCAGGGCAAAAAACTTGAGCTGTGCCTCTTCTGCAGAAAGTCAGCTTTGCAACGGTGCCATCCGCATTGCTGAGGATCCTCGATTTCCCAACTCAAAGTCCATTACAATGGAACCTCTATGACACCCGTGCTCGGCTGCCCAGCATCCCAGGGAGTAGAGCACGAATGGTTGGCCTCTGCTCCCACAGCCGAAGAGCCAGGGCAAAAAACTTGAGCTGTGCCTCTTCTGCAGAAAGTCAGCTTTGCAACGGTGCCATCCGCATGGCTGTGGCTCCTCCATTTCCCAATTCAAAGTCCATTACAATGGAACCTCTTTGGCACCCGTGCTCGGCTGCCCAGCATCCCAGGGAGTAGAGCACGAACGGTTGGCCTCTGCTCCCACAGCCGAAGAGCCAGGGCAAAAAACTTGAGCTGTGCCTCTTCTGCAGAAAGTCAGCTTTGCAACGGTGCCATCCTCATTGCTGTCGCTCCTCCATTTCCCAACTCAAAGTCCATTACAATGGAACCTCTTTGGCACCCGTGCTGGGGTGCCCAGCATCCCAGGGAGTAGAGCACGAACGCTTGGCCTCTGCTCCCACAGCCAAAGAGCCAGAGCAAAAAACTTGAGCTGTGCCTCTTCTGCAGAAAGTCACCTTTGCAACGGTGCCATCCGCATTGCTGTCGCTCCTCCATTTCCCAGCTCAAGGTCCATTACAATGGAAACTCTCTTTGGCACCCGTGCTGGGCTGCCCAGCATCCCAGGGAGTAGAGCACGAACGGTTGGCCTCTGCTCACACAGCCGAAGAGCCAGGGCAAAAAACTGGAGCTGTGCCTCTTCTTCAGAAAGTCAGCTTTGCAACGGTGCCATCCGCATTGCTGTCGCTCCTCGATTTCCCAACTCAAAGTCCATTATAATGGAACCTCTGTTTCACCCGTGCTGGGCAGCCCAGCATCCCAGGGAGTAGAGCACGAACGGTTGGCCTCTGCTCCCACAGCCGAAGAGCCAGGGCAAAAAACTTGAGCTGTGCCTCTTCTGCAGAAAGTCAGCTTTGCAACGATGCCATCCGCATTGCTGTCGCTCCTCGATTTCAAAACTCAAAGTCCATTACAATGGAACCTCTTTGGCACCCGTGCTGGGCTGCCCAGCATCCCAGGGAGTAGAGCACGAACGGTTGGCCTCTGCTCCCACAGCCGAAGAGTCAAGGCAAAAAACTTGAGCTGTGCCTCTTCTGCAGAAAGTCAGCTTTGCAACGGTGCCATCCGCATTGCTGTCGCTCTTCCATTTCCCAACTCAAAGTCCATTACAATGGAACCTCTTTGGCACCCGTGCTGGGCAGCCCAGCCTTTCAGGGAGTAGAGCACGAATGGTTGGCCTCTGCTCCCACAGCCGAAGAGTCAAGGCAAAAAACTTGAGCTGTGCCTCTTCTGCAGAAAGTCAGCTTTGCAACGGTGCCATCCGCATTGCTGTCGCTCCTCCATTTCCCAGCTCAAAGTCCATTACAATGGAAACTCTCTTTGGCACCCGTGCTGGGCTGCCCAGCATCCCAGGGAGTAGAGCACGAACGGTTGGCCTCTGCTCCCACAGCAAAGAGCCAGGGCAAAATACTTGAGCTGTGCCTCTTCTGCAGAAAGTCAGCTTTGCAACGGTGCCATCCGCATTGCTGAGGTTCCTCGATTTCCCAACTCAAAGTCCATTACAATGGAACCTCTCTGGCACCCGTGCTGGGCTGCCCAGCATCCCAGGGAGTAGAGCACGAACGGTTGGCCTCTGCTCCCACAGCCGAAGAGCCAGGGCAAAAAACTTAAGCTCTGCCTCTTCTGCAGAAAGTCAGCTTTGCAACAGTGCCATCCGCACTGCTTTCGCTCCTCGATTTCCCAACTCAAAGTCCATTACAATGGAACCTCTTTGGCACCCGTGCTGGGCTGCCCAGCATCCCAGGGAGTAGAGCACGAACGGTTGGCCTCTGCTCCCACAGCCGAAGAGCCAGGGCAAAAAACTTGAGCTGTGCCTCTTCTGCAGAAAGTCAGCTTTGCAACGGTGCCATCTGCATTGCTGTCGCTCCTCGATTTCCCAACTCAAAGTCCATTACAATGGAACCTCTTTGGCACCCGTGCTGGGCTGCCCAGCCTCCCAGGGAGTAGAGCACGAACGGTGGGTCTGTTCTCCCACAGACGATGAGCCAGGGCAAAAAACTGGAGCTGTGTCTCTTCTGCAGAAAGTCACCTTTGCAACGGTGCCATCCGCTTTGCGGTAGTTCCTCGATTTCTCAACTCAAAGTCCATTATAATGGAACCTCTGTGGCACCCGTGCTCGGCTGCCCAGCATCCCAGGGAGTAGAGCACGAACGGTTGGCCTCTGCTCCCACAGCCGAAGAGCCAGGGCAAAAATCTTGAGCTGTGCCTCTTCTGCAGAAAGTCAGCTTTGCAACGGTGCCATCCGCATTGCTGTCGCTCCTCCATTTCCCAACTCAAAGTCCATTACAATGGAACCTCTTTGGCACCCGTGCCCGGCTGCCCAGCATCCCAGGCAGTAGAGCACGAACAGTTGGCCTGTGCTCCCACAGCCGATGAGCCAGGGCAAAAAACTGGAGCTGTGCCTCTTCTGCAGAAAGTCAGCTTTGCAATGGTGCCATCCACTTTCCTGTCGCTCCTCGATTTCCCAACTCAAAGTCCATTACAATGGAACCTCTTTGGCACCCGTGCTGGGCTGCCCAGCATCCCAGGGAGTAGAGCACGAACGGTTGGCCTCTGCTCCCACAGCCAAAGAGCCAGGGCAAAATACTTGAGCTGTGCCTCTTCTGCAGAAAGTCAGCTTTGCAACGGTGCCATCCGCATTGCTGAGGTTCCTCGATTTCACAACTCAAAGTCCATTACAATGGAACCTCTCTGGCACCCGTGCAGGGCTGCCCAGCATCCCAGGGAGTAGAGCACGAACACTTGGCCTCTGCTCCCACAGCCAAAGAGCCAGAGCAAAAAACTTGAGCTGTGCCTCTTCTGCAGAAAGTCACCTTTGCAACGGTGCCATCCGCATTGCTGTCGCTCCTCCATTTCCCAGCTCAAGGTCCATTACAATGGAAACTCTCTTTGGCACCCGTGCTGGGCTGCCCAGCATCCCAGGGAGTAGAGCACGAACGGTTGGCCTCTGCTCCCACAGCCGAAGAGTCAAGGCAAAAAACTTGAGCTGTGCCTCTTCTGCAGAAAGTCACCTTTGCAACGGTGCCATCCGCATTGCTGTCGCTCCTCCAATTCCCAGCTAAAAATCCATTACAATGGAACCTCTTTGGCACCCGTGCTCGGCTGCCCAGCATCCCAGGGATTAGAGCACGAACAGTTGGCCTCTGCTCCCACAGCCGAAGAGTCAAGGCAAAAAACTTGAGCTGTGCCTCTTCTGCAGAAAGTCACCTTTGCAACGGTGCCATCCGCATTGCTGTCGCTCCTCCATTTCCCAGCTCAAAGTCCATTACAATGGAAACTCTCTTTGGCACCCGTGCTGGGCTGCCCAGCATCCCAGGGAGTAGAGCACGAACGGTTGTCCTCTGTTCCCACAGCCGAAGAGCCAGGGCAAAAAGCTTGAGCTGTGCCTCTTCTGCAGAAAGTCAGCTTTGCAACGGTGCCATCCGCATTGCTGTCGCTCCTCGATTTCCCAACTCAAAGTCCATTACAATGGAACCTCTTTGGCACCCGTGCTGGGCTGCCCAGCATCCCAGGGAGTAGAGCACGAACGGTTGGCCTCTGCTCCCACAGCAAAGAGCCAGGGCAAAATACTTGAGCTGTGCCTCTTCTGCAGAAAGTCAGCTTTGCAACGGTGCCATCCGCATTGCTGAGGTTCCTCGATTTCCCAACTCAAAGTCCATTACAATGGAACCTCTCTGGCACCCGTGCTGGGCTGCCCAGCATCCCAGGGAGTAGAGCACGAACGGTTGGCCTCTGCTCCCACAGCCGAAGAGCCAGGGCAAAAAACTTAAGCTCTGCCTCTTCTGCAGAAAGTCAGCTTTGCAACAGTGCCATCCGCACTGCTTTCGCTCCTCGATTTCCCAACTCAAAGTCCATTACAATGGAACCTCTTTGGCACCCGTGCTGGGCTGCCCAGCATCCCAGGGAGTAGAGCACGAACGGTTGGCCTCTGCTCCCACAGCCGAAGAGCCAGGGCAAAAAACTTGAGCTGTGCCTCTTCTGCAGAAAGTCAGCTTTGCAACGGTGCCATCTGCATTGCTGTCGCTCCTCGATTTCCCAACTCAAAGTCCATTACAATGGAACCTCTTTGGCACCCGTGCTGGGCTGCCCAGCCTCCCAGGGAGTAGAGCACGAACGGTGGGTCTGTTCTCCCACAGACGATGAGCCAGGGCAAAAAACTGGAGCTGTGTCTCTTCTGCAGAAAGTCACCTTTGCAACGGTGCCATCCGCTTTGCGGTAGTTCCTCGATTTCTCAACTCAAAGTCCATTATAATGGAACCTCTGTGGCACCCGTGCTCGGCTGCCCAGCATCCCAGGGAGTAGAGCACGAACGGTTGGCCTCTGCTCCCACAGCCGAAGAGCCAGGGCAAAAATCTTGAGCTGTGCCTCTTCTGCAGAAAGTCAGCTTTGCAACGGTGCCATCGTCATTGCTGTCGCTCCTCCATTTCCCAACTCAAAGTCCATTACAATGGAACCTCTTTGGCACCCGTGCCCGGCTGCCCAGCATCCCAGGCAGTAGAGCACGAACAGTTGGCCTGTGCTCCCACAGCCAAGGAGCCAAAGCAAAAAACTTGAGCTGTGCCTCTTCTGCAGAAAGTCAGCTTTGCAATGGTGCCATCCACTTTCCTGTCGCTCCTCGATTTCCCAACTCAAAGTCCATTACAATGGAACCTCTTTGGCACCCGTGCTGGGCTGCCCAGCATCCCAGGGAGTAGAGCACGAACGGTTGGCCTCTGCTCCCACAGCCAAAGAGCCAGGGCAAAATACTTGAGCTGTGCCTCTTCTGCAGAAAGTCAGCTTTGCAACGGTGCCATCCGCATTGCTGAGGTTCCTCGATTTCACAACTCAAAGTCCATTACAATGGAACCTCTCTGGCACCCGTGCAGGGCTGCCCAGCATCCCAGGGAGTAGAGCACGAACACTTGGCCTCTGCTCCCACAGCCAAAGAGCCAGAGCAAAAAACTTGAGCTGTGCCTCTTCTGCAGAAAGTCACCTTTGCAACGGTGCCATCCGCATTGCTGTCGCTCCTCCATTTCCCAGCTCAAGGTCCATTACAATGGAAACTCTCTTTGGCACCCGTGCTGGGCAGCCCAGCATCCTAGGGAGTAGAGCACGAACGGTTGGCCTCTGTTCCCACAGCCGAAGAGCCAGGGCAAAAAACTTGAGCTGTACCTCTTCTGCAGAAAGTCAGCTTTGCAACGGTGCCATCCGCATTGCTGAGGTTCCTCGATTTCCCAACTCAAAGTCCATTACAATGGAACCTCTTTGGCACCCGTGCAGGGCTGCCCAGCATCCCAGGGAGTAGAGCACGAACGGTTGGCCTCTGCTCCCACAGCCAAAGAGCCAGGGCAAAAAACTTGAGCTGTGCCTCTTCTGCAGAAAGTCAGCTTTGCAACGGTGCCATCCGCATTGCTGAGGTTCCTCGATTTCCCAACTCAAAGTCCATTATAATGGAACCTCTGTGGCACCCGTGCTGGGCTGCCCAGCATCCCAGGGAGTAGAGCACGAACGGTTGGCCTCTGCTCCCACAGCCAAAGAGCCAGGGCAAAAAACTTGAGCTGTGCCTCTTCTGCAGAAAGTCAGCTTTGCAACGGTGCCATCCGCACTGCTGTCGCTCCTCGATTTCCCAACTCAAAGTCCATTACAATGGAATCTCTTTGGCACCCGTGCTGGGCTGCCCAGCATCCCAGGGAGTAGAGCACGAACGGTTGGCCTCTGCTCCCACAGCCGAAGAGTCAAGGCAAAAAACTTGAGCTGTGCCTCTTCTGCAGAAAGTCACCTTTGCAACGGTGCCATCCGCATGGCTGTCGCTCCTCCATTTCCCAGCTCAAGGTCCATTACAATGGAACCTCTCTGGCACCCGTGCTCGGCTGCCCAGCATCCCTGGGAGGAGAGCACGAACGCTTGGCCTCTGCTCCCACAGCCAAAGAGCCAGGGCAAAAAACTTGAGCTGTACCTCTTCTGCAGAAAGTCAGCTTTGCAACGGTGCCATCCGCATTGCTGAGGTTCCTCGATTTCCCAACTCAAAGTCCATTACAATGGAACCTCTTTGGCACCCGTGCAGGGCTGCCCAGCATCCCAGGGAGTAGAGCACGATCGGTTGGCCTCTGCTCCCACAGCCAAAGAGCCAGGGCAAAAAACTTGAGCTGTGTCTCTTCTGCAGAAAGTCAGCTTTGCAAAGGTGCCATCCGCATTGCTGTCGCTCCTCGATTTCCCAACTCAAAGTCCATTACAATGGAACTTCTTTGGCACCCGTGCTCGGCTGCCCAGCATTCCAGGCAGAAGAGCACGAACGGTTGTCCTCTGCTCCCACAGCCGAAGAGCCAGGGCAAAAAACTTGAGCTGTGCCTCTTCTGCAGAAAGTCACCTTTGCAATGGTGCCATCCGCATGGCTGTCGCTCCTCCATTTCCCAGCTCAAAGTCCATTACAATGGAAACTCTCTTTGGCACCCGTGCTGGGCTGCCCAGCATCCCAGGGAGTAGAGCACGAACGGTTGGCCTCTGCTCCCACAGACGAAGAGCCAGGGCAAAAAGCTGGAGCTGTGTCTCTTCTGCAGAAAGTTACCTTTGCAACGGTGCCATCCACATTGCTGAGGTTCCTCGATTTCCCAACTCAAAGTCCATTACAATGGAACCTCTTTGGCAACCGGCGTTGGCTGCCCAGCATCCCAGGGAGTAGAGCACGAACGGTTGGCCTCTGCTCCCACAGCCGAAGAGCCAGGGCAAAAAACTTGAGCTGTGCCTCTTCTGCAGAAAGTCACCTTTGCAACGGTGCCATCCACATTGCTGAGGTTCCTCGATTTCCCAACTCAAAGTCCATTACAATGGAACCTCTGTGGCACCCGTGCAGGGCAGCCCAGCATCCCAGGGAGTAGAGCACGAACGGTTGGCCTCTGCTCCCACAGCCGAAGAGCCAGGGCAAAAAACTTGAGCTGTGCCTCTTCTGCAGAAAGTCAGCTTTGCAACGGTGACATCCGCTTTGCTGTCGCTCTTCGATTTCCCAACTCAAAGTCCATTACAATGGAAACTCTCTGGCACCCGTGCTCTGCTGCCTAACATCACAGGGAGAAGAGCACGAACGGTTGTCCTCTGCTCCCACAGCCGAAGAGCCAGGGCAAAAAACTTGAGCTGTGCCTCTTCTGCAGAAAGTCAGCTTTGCAACGGTGCCATCCTCATTGCTGTCGCTCCTCCATTTCCCAACTCAAAGTCCATTACAATGGAACCTCTTTGGCACCCGTGCTGGGCTGCCCAGCATCCCAGGGAGTAGAGCACGAACAGTTGGCCTCTGCTCCCACAGCCAAAGAGCCAGGGCAAAAAACTTGAGCTGTGCCTCTTCTGCAGAAAGTCAGCTTTGCAACGGTGCCATCCGCATTGCTGAGGATCCTCGATTTCCCAACTCAAAGTCCATTACAATGGAACCTCTGTGACACCCGTGCTCGGCTGCCCAGCTTCCCAGGGAGTAGAGCACGAATGGTTGGCCTCTGCTCCCACAGGTGAAGAGCGAGGGGGGAAAATACTTGAGCTGTGCCTCTTCTGCAGAAAGTCAGCTTTGCAAAGGTGCCATCCGCATCGCTGAGGTTCCTCGATTTCCCAACTCAAAGTCCATTACAATGGAACCTCTGTGGCACCCGTGCTGGGCAGCCCAGCATCCCAGGGAGTAGAGCACGAATGGTTGGCCTCTGCTCCCACAGCCGAAGAGCCAGGGCAAAAAACTTGAGCTGTGCCTCTTCTGCAGAAAGTCAGCTTTGCAACGGTGCCATCCGCATGGCTGTCGCTCCTCCATTTCCCAATTCAAAGTCCATTACAATGGAACCTCTTTGGCACCCGTGCTCGGCTGCCCAGCATCCCAGGGAGTAGAGCACGAACGGTTGGCCTCTGCTCCCACAGCCGAAGAGCCAGGGCAAAAAACTTGAGCTGTGCCTCTTCTGCAGAAAGTCAGCTTTGCAACGGTGCCATCCTCATTGCTGTCGCTCCTCCATTTCCCAACTCAAAGTCCATTACAATGGAACCTCTTTGGCACCCGTGCTGGGCTGCCCAGCATCCCAGGGAGTAGAGCACGAACGCTTGGCCTCTGCTCCCACAGCCAAAGAGCCAGAGCAAAAAACTTGAGCTGTGCCTCTTCTGCAGAAAGTCACCTTTGCAACGGTGCCATCCGCATTGCTGTCGCTCCTCCATTTCCCAGCTCAAGGTCCATTACAATGGAAACTCTCTTTGGCACCCGTGCTGGGCTGCCCAGCATCCCAGGGAGTAGAGCACGAACGGTTGGCCTCTGCTCCCACAGTCGAAGAGCCAGGGCAAAAAGCTTGAGCTGTGCCTCTTCTGCAGAAAGTTAGCTTTGCAACGGTGCCATCCACATTGCTGAGGTTCCTCGATTTCCCAACTCAAAGTCCATTACAATGGAACCTCTTTGGCACCCGTGCTGGGCTGCCCAGCATCCCAGGGAGTAGAGCACGAACGGTTGGCCTCTGCTCCCACAGCCAAGGAGCCAGGGCAAAAAAATTGAGCTGTGCCTCTTCTGCAGAAAGTAAGCTTTGCAACGGTGCCATCCACATTGCTGTCGCTCCTCCATTTCCCAACTCAAAGTCCATTACAATGGAACCTCTTTGGCACCCGTGCTCGGCTGCCCAGCATCCCAGGGAGTAGAGCACGAACGGTTGGCCTGTGCTCCCACAGTCGAAGAGCCAGGGCAAAAAGCTTGAGCTGTGTCTCTTCTGCAGAAAGTCACCTTTGCAACGGTGCCATCCACTTTGCTGTCGCTCCTCGATTTCACAACTCAAAGTCCATTATAATGGAACCTCTGTTTCACCCGTGCTCGACTGCCCAGCACCCCAGGGAGTAGAGCATGAACGGTTGTCCTCTGCTCCCACAGCCGAAGAGCCAGGGCAAAAAACTTGAGCTGTGCCTCTTCTGCAGAAAGTCAGCTTTGCAACGGTGCCATCCGCATTGCTGAGGTTCCTCGATTTCCCAACTCAAAGTCCATTACAATGGAAACTCTCTTTGGCACCCGTGCTGGGCTGCCCAGCCTCCCAGGGAGTAGAGCACGAACGGTTGGCCTCTGCTCCCACAGCCGAAGAGTCAAGGCAAAAAACTTGAGCTCTGCCTCTTCTGCAGAAAGTCACCTTTGCAACGGTGCCATCCGCATTGCTGTCGCTCCTCCATTTCCCAGCTCAAAGTCCATTACAATGGAACCTCTTTGGCACCCGTGCTCGGCTGCCCAGCATCCCAGGGAGTAGAGCACGAACAGTTGGCCTCTGCTCCCACAGCCGAAGAGTCAAGGCAAAAAACTTGAGCTGTGCCTCTTCTGCAGAAAGTCACCTTTGCAACGGTGCCATCCGCATTGCTGTCGCTCCTCCATTTCCCAGCTCAAAGTCCATTACAATGGAAACTCTCTTTGGCACCCATGCTGGGCTGCCCAGCATCCCAGGGAGTAGAGCACGAACGGTTGGCCTCTGTTCCCACAGCCGAAGAGCCAGGGCAAAAAACTTGAGCTGTGCCTCTTCTGCAGAAAGTCAGCTTTGCAACGGTGCCATCCGCATTGCTGTCGCTCCTCGATTTCCCAACTCAAAGTCCATTACAATGGAACCTCTTTGGCACCCGTGCTGGGCTGCCCAGCATCCCAGGGAGTAGAGCACGAACGGTTGCCCTCTGCTCCCACAGCAAAGAGCCAGGGCAAAATACTTGAGCTGTGCCTCTTCTGCAGAAAGTCAGCTTTGCAACGGTGCCATCCGCATTGCTGAGGTTCCTCGATTTCACAACTCAAAGTCCATTATAATGGAACCTCTGTGGCACCCGTGCTGGGCTGCCCAGCATCCCAGGGAGTAAAGCACGAACGCTTGGCCTGTGCTCCCACAGACGATGAGCCAGGGCAAAAAACTGGAGCTGTGTCTCTTCTGCAGAAAGTTACCTTTGCAACGGTGCCATCCGCTTTGCGGTAGTTCCTCGATTTCCCAACTCAAAGTCCATTATAATGGAACCTCTCTGGCACCCGTGCTGGGCTGCCCAGCATCCCAGGGAGTAGAGCACGAACGCTTGGACTCTGCTCCCACAGCCGAAGAGCCAGGGCAAAAAACTTGAGCTGTGCCTCTTCTGCAGAAAGTCAGCTTTGCAACGGTGCCATCCGCATTGCTGAGGTTCCTCAATTTCCCAACTCAAAGTCCATTACAATGGAACCTCTGTGGCACCCGTGCTGGGCAGCCCAGCATCCCAGGGAGTAGAGCACGAATGGTTGGCCTCTGCTCCCACAGCCCAAGAGCCAGGGAAAAAACTTGAGCTGTGCCTCTTCTGCAGAAAGTCAGCTTTGCAACGGTGCCATCTGCATTGCTGTCGCTCCTCCATTTCCCAACTCAAAGTCCATTACAATGGAACCTCTTTGGCACCCGTGCTGGGCTGCCCAGCATCCCAGGGAGTAGAGCACGAACGGTTGGCCTCTGCTCCCACAGCCGAAGAGCCAGGGCAAAAAGCTTGAGCTGTGCCTCTTCTGCAGAAAGTCAGCTTTGCAACGGTGCCATCCGCATTGCTGAGGTTCCTCAATTTCCCAACTCAAAGTCCATTACAATGGAACCTCTTTGGCAATCGGCGTTGGCTGCCCAGCATCCCAGGGAGTAGAGCACGAACGCTTGGCCTCTGCTCCCACAGCCGAAGAGCCAGGGCAAAAAACTTGAGCTGTGCCTCTTCTGCAGAAAGTCAGCTTTGCAACGGTGCCATCCTCATTGCTGTCGCTCCTCCATTTCCCAACTCAAAGTCCATTACAATGGAAACTCTTTGGCACCCGTGCTGGGCTGCCCAGCATCCCAGAGAGTAGAGCACGAACAGTTGGCCTCTGCTCCCACAGCCAAAGAGCCAGGGCAAAAAACTTGAGCTGTGCCTCTTCTGCAGAAAGTCAGCTTTGCAACGGTGCCATCCGCATCGCTGAGGTTCCTCGATTTCCCAACTCAAAGTCCATTACGATGGAACCTCTCTGGCCACGTGCTGGGCAGCCCAGCATCCCAGGGAGTAGAGCACGAACGGCTGGCCTCTGCTCCCACAGGTGAAGAGCCAGGGCAAAAAGCTTGAGCTGTGCCTCTTCTGCAGAAAGTCAGCTTTGCAACGGTGCCATCCGCATTGCTGAGGATCCTCGATTTCCCAACTCAAAGTCCATTACAATGGAACCTCTGTGACACCCGTGCTGGGCTGCCCAGCTTCCCAGGGAGTAGAGCACGAATGGTTGGCCTCTGCTCCCACAGGTGAAGAGCCAGGGGAAAATACTTGAGCTGTGCTTCTTCTGCAGAAAGTCAGCTTTGCAAAGGTGCCATCCGCATTGCTGAGGTTCCTCGATTTCCCAACTCAAAGTCCATTACAATGGAACCTCTTTGGCACCCGTGCTGGGCTGCCCAGCATCCCAGGGAGTAGAGCACGAACGGTTGGCCTCTGCTCCCACAGCCGAAGAGCCAGGGCAAAAAAATTGTGCTGAGACTCTTCTGCAGAAAGTAAGCTTTGCAACGGTGCCATCCGCATTGCTGTCGCTCCTCCATTTCCCAACTCAAAGTCCATTACAATGGAACCTCTTTGGCACCCGTGCTCGGCTGCCCAGCATCCCAGGGAGTAGAGCACGAACGGTTGGCCTGTTCTCCCACAGTCGAAGAGCCAGGGCAAAAAACTGGAGCTGTGTCTCTTCTGCAATAAGTCACCTTTGCAACGGTGCCATCCACTTTGCTGTCGCTCCTCGATTTCCCAACTCAAAGTCCATTATAATGGAACCTCTGTTTCACCCGTGCTCGACTGCCCAGCATCCCAGGGAGTAGAGCATGAACGGTTGTCCTCTGCTCCCACAGCCGAAGAGCCAGGGCAAAAAACTTGAGCTGTGCCTCTTCTGCAGAAAGTCAGCTTTGCAACGGTGCCATCCGCATTGCTGAGGTTCCTCGATTTCCCAACTCAAAGTCCATTACAATGGAACCTCTCTGGCACCCGTGCTGGGCTGCCCAGCATCCCAGGGAGTAGAGCACGAACGGTTGGCCTCTGCTCCCACAGCCGAAGAGTCAAGGCAAAAAACTTGAGCTCTGCCTCTTCTGCAGAAAGTCACCTTTGCAACGGTGCCATCCGCATTGCTGTCGCTCCTCCATTTCCCAACTCAAAGTCCATTACAATGGAACCTCTTTGGCACCCGTGCCCGGCTGCCCAGCATCCCAGGGAGTAGAGCACGAACAGTTGGCCTCTGCTCCCACAGCCAAGGAGCCAGGGCAAAAAACTTGAGCTGTGCCTCTTCTGCAGAAAGTCAGCTTTGCAACGGTGCCATCCGCATTGCTGAGGATCCTCGATTTCACAACTCAAAGTCCATTACAATGGAACCTCTGTGACACCCGTGCTCGGCTGCCCAGCTTCCCAGGGAGTAGAGCACGAACGGTTGGCCTCTGATCCCACAGGTGAAGAGCCAGGGGAAAATACTTGAGCTGTGGTTCTTCTGCAGAAAGTCAGCTTTGCAACGGTGCCATCCGCATTGCTGAGGTTCCTCGATTTCCCAACTCAAAGTCCATTACAATGGAACCTCTCTGGCACCCGTGCAGGGCTGCCCAGCATCCCAGGGAGTAGAGCACGAACGCTTGGCCTCTGCTCCCACAGCCAAAGAGCCAGAGCAAAAAACTTGAGCTGTGCCTCTTCTGCAGAAAGTCAGCTTTGCAACGGTGCCATCCGCATTGCTGTCGCTCCTCCATTTCCCAGCTCAAGGTCCATTACAATGGAAACTCTCTTTGGCACCCGTGCCCGGCTGCTCAGCATCCCAGGGAGTAGAGCACGAACGGTTGGCCTCTGCTCCCACAGTCGAAGAGCCAGGGGAAAAAGCTTGAGCTGTGCCTCTTCTTCAGAAAGTCAGCTTTGCAACGGTGCCATCCGCATTGCTGTCGCTCCTCGATTTCCCAACTCAAAGTCCATTACAATGGAACCTCTCTGGCACCCGTGCTCGGCTGCCCAGCATCCCAGGGAGTAGAGCACGAACGGTTGGCCTCTGTTCCCACAGCCAAAGAGCCAGGGCAAAATACTTGAGCTGTGCCTCTTCTGCAGAAAGTCAGCTTTGCAATGGTGCCATCCGCATTGCTGAGGTTCCTCGAATTCACAACTCAAAGTCCATTACAATGGAACCTCTCTGGCACCCGTGCAGGGCTGCCCAGCATCCCAGGGAGTAGAGCACGAACGCTTGGCCTCTGCTCCCACAGCCAAAGAGCCAGAGCAAAAAACTTGAGCTGTGCCTCTTCTGCAGAAAGTCAGCTTTGCAACGGTGCCATCCGCATTGCTGAGGATCCTCGATTTCACAACTCAAAGTCCATTACAATGGAACATCTTTGGCACCCGTGCTCGGCTGCCCAGCTTCCCAGGGAGTAGAGCACGAACGGTTGGCCTCTGATCCCACAGGTGAAGAACCAGGGCAAAAAACTTGAGCTGTGCCTCTTCTGCAGAAAGTCAGCTTTGCAACGGTGCCATCCGCATTGCTGTCGCTCCTCCATTTCCCAACTCAAAGTCCATTACAATGGAACCTCTTTGGCACCCGTGCTCGGCTGCCCAGCATCCCAGGGAGTAGAGCACGAACGGTTGGCCTGTGCTCCCACAGTCGAAGAGCCAGGGCAAAAAACTGGAGCTGTGTCTCTTCTGCAGAAAGTCACCTTTGCAACGGTGCCATCCACTTTGCTGTCGCTCCTCGATTTCCCAACTCAAAGTCCATTATAATGGAACCTCTTTGGCACCCGTGCTCGTCTGCCCAGCATCCCAGGGAGTAGAGCACGAATGGTTGGCCTCTGCTCCCACAGCCGAAGAGTTAAGGCAAAAAACTTGAGCTGTGCCTCTTCTGCAGAAAGTCACCTTTGCAACGGTGCCATCCGCATTGTTGTCGCTCCTCCATTTCCCAACTCAAAGTCCATTACAATGGAACCTCTTTGGCACCCGTGCTGGGCTGCCCAGCATCCCAGGGAGTAGAGCACGAACGGTTGGCCTGTACTCCCACAGTCGATGAGCCAGGGAAAAAACTGGAGCTGTGTCTCTTCTGCAGAAAGTTACCTTTGCAACGGTGCCATCCGCTTTGCGGTAGTTCCTCGATTTCCCAACTCAAAGTCCATTATAATGGAACCTCTGTGGCACCCGTGCTGGGCTGCCCAGCATCCCAGGGAGTAGAGCACGAACGCTTGGACTCTGCTCCCACAGCCGAAGAGCCAGGGCAAAAAACTTGAGCTGTGCCTCTTCTGCAGAAAGTCAGCTTTGCAACGGTGCCATCCGCATTGCTGAGGTTCCTCAATTTCCCAACTCAAAGTCCATTACAATGGAACCTCTCTGGCACCCGTGCTCGGCTGCCCAGCATCCCAGGGAGTAGAGCACGAACGGTTGGCCTCTGCTCCCACAGGTGAAGAGCCAGGGGAAAAAGCTTGAGCTGTGTCTCTTCTGCAGAAAGTCAGCTTTGCAACGGTGCCATCCACATGGCTGTCGCTCCTCCATTTCCCAACTCAAAGTCCATTACAATGGAACCTCTTTGGCACCCGTGCTGGGCTGCCCAGCATCCCAGGGAGTAGAGCACGAACGGTTGGCCTCTGCTCCCACAGCCGAAGAGCCAGGGCAAAAAGCTTGAGCTGTTCCTCTTCTGCAGAAAGTCAGCTTTGCAACGGTGCCATCCGCATTGCTGAGGTTCCTCAATTTCCCAACTCAAAGTCCATTACAATGGAACCTCTTTGGCAACCGGCGTTGGCTGCCCAGCATCCCAGGGAGTAGAGCACGAGCGGCTGGCCTCTGCTCCCACAGCCGAAGAGCCAGGGCAAAAAACTTGAGCTGTGCCTCTTCTGCAGAAAGTCAGCTTTGCAACGGTGCCATCCGCACTGCTGTCGCTCTTCCATTTCCCAACTCAAAGTCCATTACAATGGAACCTCTTTGGCACCCGTGCTGGGCAGCCCAGCCTTTCAGGGAGTAGAGCACGAACGGTTGGCCTCTGCTCCCACAGCCGAAGAGCCAGGGCAAAAAACTTGAGCTGTGCCTCTTCTGCAGAAAGTCAGCTTTGCAACGGTGCCATCCACATTGCTGAGGTTCCTCGATTTCCCAACTCAAAGTCCATTACAATGGAACCTCTCTGGCACCCGTGCTGGGCTGCCCAGCATCCCAGGGAGTAGAGCACGAACGCTTGGCCTCTGCTCCCACAGCCGAAGAGCCAGGGCAAAAAACTTGAGCTGTGCCTCTTCTGCAGAAAGTCAGCTTTGCAACGGTGCCATCCTCATTGCTGTCGCTCCTCCATTTCCCAACTCAAAGTCCATTACAATGGAAACTCTTTGGCACCCGTGCTGGTCTGCCCAGCATCCCAGAGAGTAGAGCACGAACAGTTGGCCTCTGCTCCCACAGCCAAAGAGCCAGGGCAAAAAACTTGAGCTGTGCCTCTTCTGCAGAAAGTCAGCTTTGCAACGGTGCCATCCGCATCGCTGAGGTTCCTCGATTTCCCAACTCAAAGTCCATTACAATGGAACCTCTCTGGCACCCGTGCTGGGCAGCCCAGCATCCCAGGGAGTAGAGCACGAACGGCTGGCCTCTGCTCCCACAGGTGAAGAGCCAGGGGAAAATACTTGAGCTGTGCCTCTTCTGCAGAAAGTCACCTTTGCAACGGTGCCATCCGCATCGCTGAGGTTCCTCGATTTCCCAACTCAAAGTCCATTACAATGGAACCTCTGTGGCACCCGTGCTGGGCAGCCCAGCATCCCAGGGAGTAGAGCACGAACGGTTGGCCTCTGCTCCCACAGCCGAAGAGCCAGGGCAAAAAACTTGAGCTGTGCCTCTTCTGCAGAAAGTCAGCTTTGCAACGGTGCCATCCGCATGGCTGTCGCTCCTCCATTTCCCAATTCAAAGTCCATTACAATGGAACCTCTTTGGCACCCGTGCTCGGCTGCCCAGCATCCCAGGGAGTAGAGCACGAACGGTTGGCCTCTGCTCCCACAGCCGAAGAGCCAGGGAAAAAAACTTGAGCTGTGCCTCTTCTGCAGAAAGTCAGCTTTGCAACGGTGCCATCCTCATTGCTGTCGCTCCTCCATTTCCCAACTCAAAGTCCATTACAATGGAAACTCTTTGGCACCCGTGCTGGTCTGCCCAGCATCCCAGAGAGTAGAGCACGAACAGTTGGCCTCTGCTCCCACAGCCAAAGAGCCAGGGCAAAATACTTGAGCTGTGCCTCTTCTGCAGAAAGTCAGCTTTGCAATGGTGCCATCCGCATTGCTGAGGTTCCTCGAATTCACAACTCAAAGTCCATTACAATGGAACCTCTCTGGCACCCGTGCAGGGCTGCCCAGCATCCCAGGGAGTAGAGCACGAACGCTTGGCCTCTGCTCCCACAGCCAAAGAGCCAGAGCAAAAAACTTGAGCTGTGCCTCTTCTGCAGAAAGTCAGCTTTGCAACGGTGCCATCCGCATTGCTGAGGATCCTCGATTTCACAACTCAAAGTCCATTACAATGGAACATCTTTGGCACCCGTGCTCGGCTGCCCAGCTTCCCAGGGAGTAGAGCACGAACGGTTGGCCTCTGATCCCACAGGTGAAGAACCAGGGCAAAAAACTTGAGCTGTGCCTCTTCTGCAGAAAGTCAGCTTTGCAACGGTGCCATCCGCATTGCTGTCGCTCCTCCATTTCCCAACTCAAAGTCCATTACAATGGAACCTCTTTGGCACCCGTGCTCGGCTGCCCAGCATCCCAGGGAGTAGAGCACGAACGGTTGGCCTGTGCTCCCACAGTCGAAGAGCCAGGGCAAAAAACTGGAGCTGTGTCTCTTCTGCAGAAAGTCACCTTTGCAACGGTGCCATCCACTTTGCTGTCGCTCCTCGATTTCCCAACTCAAAGTCCATTATAATGGAACCTCTTTGGCACCCGTGCTCGTCTGCCCAGCATCCCAGGGAGTAGAGCACGAACGGTTGGCCTCTGCTCCCACAGCCGAAGAGTTAAGGCAAAAAACTTGAGCTGTGCCTCTTCTGCAGAAAGTCACCTTTGCAACGGTGCCATCCGCATTGCTGTCGCTCCTCCATTTCCCAGCTCAAAGTCCATTACAATGGAACCTCTTTGGCACCCGTGCTGGGCTGCCCAGCATCCCAGGGAGTAGAGCACGAACGGTTGGCCTGTACTCCCACAGACGATGAGCCAGGGAAAAAACTGGAGCTGTGTCTCTTCTGCAGAAAGTTACCTTTGCAACGGTGCCATCCGCTTTGCGGTAGTTCCTCGATTTCCCAACTCAAAGTCCATTATAATGGAACCTCTGTGGCACCCGTGCTGGGCTGCCCAGCATCCCAGGGAGTAGAGCACGAACGCTTGGACTCTGCTCCCACAGCCGAAGAGCCAGGGCAAAAAACTTGAGCTGTGCCTCTTCTGCAGAAAGTCAGCTTTGCAACGGTGCCATCCGCATTGCTGAGGTTCCTCAATTTCCCAACTCAAAGTCCATTACAATGGAACCTCTCTGGCACCCGTGCTCGGCTGCCCAGCATCCCAGGGAGTAGAGCACGAACGGTTGGCCTCTGCTCCCACAGGTGAAGAGCCAGGGGAAAAAGCTTGAGCTGTGTCTCTTCTGCAGAAAGTCAGCTTTGCAACGGTGCCATCCACATGGCTGTCGCTCCTCCATTTCCCAACTCAAAGTCCATTACAATGGAACCTCTTTGGCACCCGTGCTGGGCTGCCCAGCATCCCAGGGAGTAGAGCACGAACGGTTGGCCTCTGCTCCCACAGCCGAAGAGCCAGGGCAAAAAGCTTGAGCTGTTCCTCTTCTGCAGAAAGTCAGCTTTGCAACGGTGCCATCCGCATTGCTGAGGTTCCTCAATTTCCCAACTCAAAGTCCATTACAATGGAACCTCTTTGGCAACCGGCGTTGGCTGCCCAGCATCCCAGGGAGTAGAGCACGAGCGGCTGGCCTCTGCTCCCACAGCCGAAGAGCCAGGGCAAAAAACTTGAGCTGTGCCTCTTCTGCAGAAAGTCAGCTTTGCAACGGTGCCATCCGCACTGCTGTCGCTCTTCCATTTCCCAACTCAAAGTCCATTACAATGGAACCTCTTTGGCACCCGTGCTGGGCAGCCCAGCCTTTCAGGGAGTAGAGCACGAACGGTTGGCCTCTGCTCCCACAGCCGAAGAGCCAGGGCAAAAAACTTGAGCTGTGCCTCTTCTGCAGAAAGTCAGCTTTGCAACGGTGCCATCCACATTGCTGAGGTTCCTCGATTTCCCAACTCAAAGTCCATTACAATGGAACCTCTCTGGCACCCGTGCTGGGCTGCCCAGCATCCCAGGGAGTAGAGCACGAACGCTTGGCCTCTGCTCCCACAGCCGAAGAGCCAGGGCAAAAAACTTGAGCTGTGCCTCTTCTGCAGAAAGTCAGCTTTGCAACGGTGCCATCCTCATTGCTGTCGCTCCTCCATTTCCCAACTCAAAGTCCATTACAATGGAAACTCTTTGGCACCCGTGCTGGTCTGCCCAGCATCCCAGAGAGTAGAGCACGAACAGTTGGCCTCTGCTCCCACAGCCAAAGAGCCAGGGCAAAAAACTTGAGCTGTGCCTCTTCTGCAGAAAGTCAGCTTTGCAACGGTGCCATCCGCATCGCTGAGGTTCCTCGATTTCCCAACTCAAAGTCCATTACAATGGAACCTCTCTGGCACCCGTGCTGGGCAGCCCAGCATCCCAGGGAGTAGAGCACGAACGGCTGGCCTCTGCTCCCACAGGTGAAGAGCCAGGGGAAAATACTTGAGCTGTGCCTCTTCTGCAGAAAGTCACCTTTGCAACGGTGCCATCCGCATCGCTGAGGTTCCTCGATTTCCCAACTCAAAGTCCATTACAATGGAACCTCTGTGGCACCCGTGCTGGGCAGCCCAGCATCCCAGGGAGTAGAGCACGAACGGTTGGCCTCTGCTCCCACAGCCGAAGAGCCAGGGCAAAAAACTTGAGCTGTGCCTCTTCTGCAGAAAGTCAGCTTTGCAACGGTGCCATCCGCATGGCTGTCGCTCCTCCATTTCCCAATTCAAAGTCCATTACAATGGAACCTCTTTGGCACCCGTGCTCGGCTGCCCAGCATCCCAGGGAGTAGAGCACGAACGGTTGGCCTCTGCTCCCACAGCCGAAGAGCCAGGGAAAAAAACTTGAGCTGTGCCTCTTCTGCAGAAAGTCAGCTTTGCAACGGTGCCATCCTCATTGCTGTCGCTCCTCCATTTCCCAACTCAAAGTCCATTACAATGGAACCTCTTTGGCACCCGTGCTGGGCTGCCCAGCATCCCAGGCAGTAGAGCACGAACAGTTGGCCTCTGCTCCCACAGCCAAGGAGCCAGGGCAAAAAACTTGAGCTGTGCCTCTTCTGCAGAAAGTCAGCTTTGCAACGGTGCCATCCGCATTGCTGAGGATCCTCGATTTCCCAACTCAAAGTCCATTACAATGGAACCTCTGTGACACCCGTGCTCGGCTGCCCAGCTTCCCAGGGAGTAGAGCACGAACGGTTGGCCTCTGATCCCACAGGTGAAGAGCCAGGGGAAAATACTTGAGCTGTGCCTCTTCTGCAGAAAGTCAGCTTTGCAACGGTGCCATCCGCATTGCTGAGGTTCCTCGATTTCCCAACTCAAAGTCCATTACAATGGAACCTCTCTGGCACCCGTGCAGGGCTGCCCAGCATCCCAGGGAGTAGAGCACGAACGCTTGGCCTCTGCTCCCACAGTCGAAGAGCCAGGGGAAAAAGCTTGAGCTGTGCCTCTTCTTCAGAAAGTCACCTTTGCAACGGTGCCATCTGCATTGCTGTCGCTCCTCGATTTCCCAACTCAAAGTCCATTACAATGGAACCTCTTTGGCACCCGTGCTGGGCTGCCCAGCATCCCAGGGAGTAGAGCACGAACGGTTGGCCTCTGCTCCCACAGCCAAAGAGCCAGGGCAAAATACTTGAGCTGTGCCTCTTCTGCAGAAAGTCAGCTTTGCAATGGTGCCATCCGCATTGCTGAGGTTCCTCGAATTCACAACTCAAAGTCCATTACAATGGAACCTCTCTGGCACCCGTGCAGGGCTGCTCAGCATCCCAGGGAGTAGAGCACGAACGCTTGGCCTCTGCTCCCACAGCCAAAGAGCCAGAGCAAAAAACTGGAGCTGTGCCTCTTCTGCAGAAAGTCAGCTTTGCAACGGTGCCATCCGCATTGCTGTCGCTCCTCCATTTCCCAGCTCAAGGTCCATTACAATGGAAACTCTCTTTGGCACCCGTGCTGGGCTGCCCAGCATCCCAGGGAGTAGAGCACGAACGGTTGGCCTCTGCTCCCACAGCCGAAGAGCCAGGGCAAAAAGCTTGAGCTGTGCCTCTTCTGCAGAAAGTTAGCTTTGCAACGGTGCCATCCGCATTGCTGTCGCTCCTCGATTTCCCAACTCAAAGTCCATTACAATGGAACCTCTGTGGCACCCGTGCTCGGCTGCCCAGCATCCCAGGGAGTAGAGCACGAACGGTTGGCCTCTGCTCCCACAGCCGAAGAGCCAGGGCAAAAAACTGGAGCTGTGCTTCTTCTGCAGAAAGTCAGCTTTGCAAAGGTGCCATCCGCATTGCTGAGGTTCCTCGATTTCCCAACTCAAAGTCCATTACAATGGAACCTCTTTGGCACCCGTGCTGGGCTGCCCAGCATCCCAGGGAGTAGAGCACGAACGGTTGGCCTCTGCTCCCACAGCCAAGGAGCCAGGGCAAAAAAATTGTGCTGTGCCTCTTCTGCAGAAAGTAAGCTTTGCAACGGTGCCATCCGCATTGCTGTCGCTCCTCCATTTCCCAACTCAAAGTCCATTACAATGGAACCTCTTTGGCACCCGTGCTCGGCTGCCCAGCATCCCAGGGAAGAGAGCACGAACGGTTGGCCTGTGCTCCCACAGTCGAAGAGCCAGGGCAAAAAACTGGAGCTGTGTCTCTTCTGCAGAAAGTCACCTTTGCAACGGTGCCATCCACTTTGCTGTCGCTCCTCGATTTCCCAACTCAAAGTCCATTATAATGGAACCTCTGTTTCACCCGTGCTCGACTGCCCAGCATCCCAGGGAGTAGAGCATGAACGGTTGTCCTCTGCTCCCACAGCCGAAGAGCCAGGGCAAAAAACTTGAGCTGTGCCTCTTCTGCAGAAAGTCAGCTTTGCAACGGTGCCATCCGCATTGCTGAGGTTCCTCGATTTCCCAACTCAAAGTCCATTACAATGGAACCTCTCTGGCACCCGTGCTGGGCTGCCCAGCATCCCAGGGAGTAGAGCACGAACGGTTGGCCTCTGCTCCCACAGCCGAAGAGTCAAGGCAAAAAACTTGAGCTCTGCCTCTTCTGCAGAAAGTCACCTTTGCAACGGTGCCATCCGCATTGCTGTCGCTCCTCCATTTCCCAGCTCAAGGTCCATTACAATGGAAACTCTCTTTGGCACCCGTGCTGGGCTGCCCAGCATCCCAGGGAGAAGAGCACGAACGGTTGGCCTCTGCTCCCACAGTCGAAGAGCCAGGGCAAAAAGCTTGAGCTGTGCCTCTTCTGCAGAAAGTTAGCTTTGCAACGGTGCCATCCGCATTGCTGTCGCTCCTCGATTTCCCATCTCAAAGTCCATTACAATGGAACCTCTCTGGCACCCGTGCTCGGCTGCCCAGCATCCCAGGGAGTAGAGCACGAACGGTTGGCCTCTGCTCCCACAGCCGAAGAGTCAGGGCAAAAAACTGGAGCTGTGCTTCTTCTGCAGAAAGTCAGCTTTGCAAAGGTGCCATCCGCATTGCTGAGGTTCCTCGATTTCCCAACTCAAAGTCCATTACAATGGAACCTCTTTGGCACCCGTGCTGTGCTGCCCAGCCTCCCAGGGAGTAGAGCACGAACGGTTGGCCTCTGCTCCCACAGCCAAAGAGCCAGAGCAAAATACTTGAGCTGTGCCTCTTCTGCAGAAAGTCAGCTTTGCAACGGTGCCATCCGCATTGCTGAGGTTCCTCGATTTCACAACTCAAAGTCCATTACAATGGAACATCTTTGGCACCCGTGCTCGCCTGCCCAGCATCCCAGGGAGTAGATCACGAACGCTTGGCCTCTGCTCCCACAGCCAAAGAGCCAGAGCAAAAAACTTGAGCTGTGCCTCTTCTGCAGAAAGTCACCTTTGCAACGGTGCCATCCGCATTGCTGTCGCTCCTCCATTTCCCAGCTCAAGGTCCATTACAATGGAAACTCTCTTTGGCACCCGTGCTGGGCTGCCCAGCATCCCAGGGAGTAGAGCACGAACGGTTGGCCTCTGCTCCCACAGTCGAAGAGCCAGGGCAAAAAGCTTGAGCTGTGCCTCTTCTGCAGAAAGTTAGCTTTGCAACGGTGCCATCCGCATTGCTGTCGCTCCTCGATTTCCCAACTCAAAGTCCATTACAATGGAACCTCTCTGGCACCCGTGCTCGGCTGCCCAGCATCCCAGGGAGTAGAGCACGAACGGTTGGCCTCTGCTCCCACAGCCGAAGAGCCAGGGCAAAAAACTGGAGCTGTGCTTCTTCTGCAGAAAGTCAGCTTTGCAAAGGTGCCATCCGCATTGCTGAGGTTCCTCGATTTCCCAACTCAAAGTCCATTACAATGGAACCTCTTTGGCCACGTGCTGGGCAGCCCAGCATCCCAGGGAGTAGAGCACGAACGGCTGGCCTCTGCTCCCACAGGTGAAGAGCCAGGGCAAAAAACTGGAGCTGTGCCTCTTCTGCAGAAAGTCAGCTTTGCAACGGTGCCATCCGCATTGCTGAGGATCCTCGATTTCCCAACTCAAAGTCCATTACAATGGAACCTCTGTGACACCCGTGCTCGGCTGCCCAGCTTCCCAGGGAGTAGAGCACGAATGGTTGGCCTCTGCTCCCACAGGTGAAGAGCCAGGGGAAAATACTTGAGCTGTGCCTCTTCTGCAGAAAGTCAGCTTTGCAACGGTGCCATCCGCATGGCTGTCGCTCCTCCATTTCCCAATTCAAAGTCCATTACAATGGAACCTCTCTGGCACCAGTGCTCGGCTGCCCAGCATCCCAGGGAGTAGAGCACGAACGGTTGGCCTCTGCTCCCACAGCCGAAGAGCCAGGGCAAAAAACTTGAGCTGTGCCTCTTCTGCAGAAAGTCAGCTTTGCAACGGTGCCATCCGCATTGCTGTCGCTCCTCCATTTCCCAGCTCAAGGTCCATTACAATGGAAACTCTCTTTGGCACCCGTGCTGGGCTGCCCAGCATCCCAGGGAGTAGAGCACGAACGGTTGGCCTCTGCTCCCACAGTCGAAGAGCCAGGGGAAAAAGCTTGAGCTGTGCCTCTTCTTCAGAAAGTCAGCTTTGCAACGGTGCCATCCGCATTGCTGTCGCTCCTCGATTTCCCAACTCAAAGTCCATTACAATGGAACCTCTCTGGCACCCGTGCTCGCCTGCCCAGCATCCCAGGGAGTAGAGCACGAACGGTTGGCCTCTGTTCCCACAGCCAAAGAGCCAGGGCAAAATACTTGAGCTGTGCCTCTTCTGCAGAAAGTCAGCTTTGCAATGGTGCCATCCGCATTGCTGAGGTTCCTCGAATTCTCAACTCAAAGTCCATTACAATGGAACCTCTGTGGCACCCGTGCTGGGCAGCCCAGCATCCCAGGGAGTAGAGCACGAATGGTTGGCCTCTGCTCCCACAGCCGAAGAGCCAGGGCAAAAAACTTGAGCTGTGCCTCTTCTGCAGAAAGTCAGCTTTGCAACGGTGCCATCCGCATGGCTGTCGCTCCTCCATTTCCCAATTCAAAGTCCATTACAATGGAACCTCTTTGGCACCCGTGCTGGGCTGCCCAGCATCCCAGGGAGTAGAGCACGAACAGTTGGCCTCTGCTCCCACAGCCAAGGAGCCAGGGCAAAAAACTTGAGCTGTGCCTCTTCTGCAGAAAGTCAGCTTTGCAACGGTGCCATCCGCATTGCTGAGGATCCTCGATTTCACAACTCAAAGTCCATTACAATGGAACCTCTGTGACACCCGTGCTCGGCTGCCCAGCTTCCCAGGGAGTAGAGCACGAACGTTTGGCCTCTGATCCCACAGGTGAAGAGCCAGGGGAAAATACTTGAGCTGTGTCTCTTCTGCAGAAAGTCAGCTTTGCAAAGGTGCCATCCGCATTGCTGAGGTTCCTCGATTTCCCAACTCAAAGTCCATTACAATGGAACCTCTTTGGCCACGTGCTGGGCAGCCCAGCATCCCAGGGAGTAGAGCACGAACGGCTGGCCTCTGCTCCCACAGGTGAAGAGCCAGGGCAAAAAACTGGAGCTGTGCCTCTTCTGCAGAAAGTCAGCTTTGCAACGGTGCCATCCGCATTGCTGAGGATCCTCGATTTCCCAACTCAAAGTCCATTACAATGGAACCTCTGTGACACCCGTGCTCGGCTGCCCAGCTTCCCAGGGAGTAGAGCACGAATGGTTGGCCTCTGCTCCCACAGGTGAAGAGCCAGGGGAAAATACTTGAGCTGTGCCTCTTCTGCAGAAAGTCAGCTTTGCAACGGTGCCATCCGCATCGCTGAGGTTCCTCGATTTCCCAACTCAAAGTCCATTACAATGGAACCTCTGTGGCACCCGTGCTGGGCAGCCCAGCATCCCAGGGAGTAGAGCACGAATGGTTGGCCTCTGCTCACACAGCCGAAGAGCCAGGGCAAAAAACTGGAGCTGTGCCTCTTCTGCAGAAAGTCAGCTTTGCAACGGTGCCATCCGCATGGCTGTCGCTCCTCCATTTCCCAATTCAAAGTCCATTACAATGGAACCTCTCTGGCACCAGTGCTCGGCTGCCCAGCATCCCAGGGAGTAGAGCACGAACGGTTGGCCTCTGCTCCCACAGCCGAAGAGCCAGGGCAAAAAACTTGAGCTGTGCCTCTTCTGCAGAAAGTCAGCTTTGCAACGGTGCCATCCGCATTGCTGTCGCTCCTCCATTTCCCAGCTCAAGGTCCATTACAATGGAAACTCTCTTTGGCACCCGTGCTGGGCTGCCCAGCCTCCCAGGGAGTAGAGCACGAACGGTTGGCCTCTGCTCCCACAGTCGAAGAGCCAGGGGAAAAAGCTTGAGCTGTGCCTCTTCTTCAGAAAGTCAGCTTTGCAACGGTGCCATCCGCATTGCTGTCACTCCTCGATTTCCCAACTCAAAGTCCATTACAATGGAACCTCTCTGGCACCCGTGCTCGCCTGCCCAGCATCCCAGGGAGTAGAGCACGAACGGTTGGCCTCTGTTCCCACAGCCAAAGAGCCAGGGCAAAATACTTGAGCTGTGCCTCTTCTGCAGAAAGTCAGCTTTGCAATGGTGCCATCCGCATTGCTGAGGTTCCTCGAATTCTCAACTCAAAGTCCATTACAATGGAACCTCTGTGGCACCCGTGCTGGGCAGCCCAGCATCCCAGGGAGTAGAGCACGAATGGTTGGCCTCTGCTCCCACAGCCGAAGAGCCAGGGCAAAAAACTTGAGCTGTGCCTCTTCTGCAGAAAGTCAGCTTTGCAACGGTGCCATCCGCATGGCTGTCGCTCCTCCATTTCCCAATTCAAAGTCCATTACAATGGAACCTCTTTGGCACCCGTGCTGGGCTGCCCAGCATCCCAGGGAGTAGAGCACGAACAGTTGGCCTCTGCTCCCACAGCCAAGGAGCCAGGGCAAAAAACTTGAGCTGTGCCTCTTCTGCAGAAAGTCAGCTTTGCAACGGTGCCATCCGCATTGCTGAGGATCCTCGATTTCACAACTCAAAGTCCATTACAATGGAACCTCTGTGACACCCGTGCTCGGCTGCCCAGCTTCCCAGGGAGTAGAGCACGAACGGTTGGCCTCTGATCCCACAGGTGAAGAGCCAGGGGAAAATACTTGAGCTGTGTCTCTTCTGCAGAAAGTCAGCTTTGCAACGGTGCCATCCGCATTGCTGAGGTTCCTCGATTTCACAACTCAAAGTCCATTACAATGGAACCTCTCTGGCACCCGTGCAGGGCTGCCCAGCATCCCAGGGAGTAGAGCACGAACGCTTGGCCTCTGCTCCCACAGCCAAAGAGCCAGAGCAAAAAACTTGAGCTGTGCCTCTTCTGCAGAAAGTCACCTTTGCAACGGTGCCATCCGCATTGCTGTCGCTCCTCCATTTCCCAGCTCAAGGTCCATTAAAATGGAAACTCTCTTTGGCACCCGTGCTGGGCTGCCCAGCATCCCAGGGATTAGAGCACGAACAGTTGGCCTCTGCTCCCACAGTCGAAGAGCCAGGGCAAAAAGCTTGAGCTGTGCCTCTTCTGCAGAAAGTTAGCTTTGCAACGGTGCCATCCGCATTGCTGAGGATCCTCGATTTCCCAACTCAAAGTCCATTACAATGGAACCTCTTTGGCACCCGTGCTGGGCTGCCCAGCACCCCAGGGAGTAGAGCACGAACGGTTGGCCTCTGATCCCACAGGTGAAGAGCCAGGGCAAAAAACTTGAGCTGTGCCTCTTCTGCAGAAAGTCAGCTTTGCAACGGTGCCATCCGCATTGCTGAGGATCCTCGATTTCCCAACTCAAAGTCCATTACAATGGAACCTCTTTGGCACCCGTGCTGGGCTGCCCAGCATCCCAGGGAGTAGAGCACGAACGGTTGGCCTCTGATCCCACAGGTGAAGAGCCAGGGCAAAATACTTGAGCTGTGCCTCTTCTGCAG
This sequence comes from Psittacula echo, assembly GCF_963264785.1. NCBI lineage: Eukaryota > Metazoa > Chordata > Aves > Psittaciformes > Psittacidae > Psittacula > Psittacula echo. The sequence continues at coordinate 121,965 of NW_027664159.1, read as the reverse complement.
AAAGTCAGCTTTGCAATGGTGCCATCCGCATTGCTGAGGTTCATCGAATTCACAACTCAAAGTCCATTACAATGGAACCTCTCTGGCACCCGTGCAGGGCTGCTCAGCATCCCAGGGAGTAGAGCACGAACGCTTGGCCTCTGCTCCCACAGCCAAAGAGCCAGAGCAAAAAACTGGAGCTGTGCCTCTTCTGCAGAAAGTCAGCTTTGCAACGGTGCCATCCGCATTGCTGTCGCTCCTCCATTTCCCAGCTCAAGGTCCATTACAATGGAAACTCTCTTTGGCACCCGTGCTGGGCTGCCCAGCATCCCAGGGAGTACAGCACGAACGGTTGGCCTCTGCTCCCACAGTCGAAGAGCCAGGGCAAAAAGCTTGAGCTGTGCCTCTTCTGCAGAAAGTTAGCTTTGCAACGGTGCCATCCGCATTGCTGTCGCTCCTCGATTTCCCAACTCAAAGTCCATTACAATGGAACCTCTGTGGCACCCGTGCTCGGCTGCCCAGCATCCCAGGGAGTAGAGCACGAACGGTTGGCCTCTGCTCCCACAGCCGAAGAGCCAGGGCAAAAAACTGGAGCTGTGCTTCTTCTGCAGAAAGTCAGCTTTGCAAAGGTGCCATCCGCATTGCTGAGGTTCCTCGATTTCCCAACTCAAAGTCCATTACAATGGAACCTCTTTGGCACCCGTGCTGGGCTGCCCAGCATCCCAGGGAGTAGAGCACGAACGGTTGGCCTCTGCTCCCACAGCCAAGGAGCCAGGGCAAAAAAATTGTGCTGTGCCTCTTCTGCAGAAAGTAAGCTTTGCAACGGTGCCATCCGCATTGCTGTCGCTCCTCCATTTCCCAACTCAAAGTCCATTACAATGGAACCTCTTTGGCACCCGTGCTCGGCTGCCCAGCATCCCAGGGAAGAGAGCACGAACGGTTGGCCTGTGCTCCCACAGTCGAAGAGCCAGGGCAAAAAACTGGAGCTGTGTCTCTTCTGCAGAAAGTCACCTTTGCAACGGTGCCATCCACTTTGCTGTCGCTCCTCGATTTCCCAACTCAAAGTCCATTATAATGGAACCTCTGTTTCACCCGTGCTCGACTGCCCAGCATCCCAGGGAGTAGAGCATGAACGGTTGTCCTCTGCTCCCACAGCCGAAGAGCCAGGGCAAAAAACTTGAGCTGTGCCTCTTCTGCAGAAAGTCAGCTTTGCAACGGTGCCATCCGCATTGCTGAGGTTCCTCGATTTCCCAACTCAAAGTCCATTACAATGGAACCTCTCTGGCACCCGTGCTGGGCTGCCCAGCATCCCAGGGAGTAGAGCACGAACGGTTGGCCTCTGCTCCCACAGCCGAAGAGTCAACGCAAAAAACTTGAGCTCTGCCTCTTCTGCAGAAAGTCACCTTTGCAACGGTGCCATCCGCATTGCTGTCGCTCCTCCATTTCCCAGCTCAAGGTCCATTACAATGGAAACTCTCTTTGGCACCCGTGCTGGGCTGCCCAGCATCCCAGGGAGAAGAGCACGAACGGTTGGCCTCTGCTCCCACAGTCGAAGAGCCAGGGCAAAAAGCTTGAGCTGTGCCTCTTCTGCAGAAAGTTAGCTTTGCAACGGTGCCATCCGCATTGCTGTCGCTCCTCGATTTCCCATCTCAAAGTCCATTACAATGGAACCTCTCTGGCACCCGTGCTCGGCTGCCCAGCATCCCAGGGAGTAGAGCACGAACGGTTGGCCTCTGCTCCCACAGCCGAAGAGTCAGGGCAAAAAACTGGAGCTGTGCTTCTTCTGCAGAAAGTCAGCTTTGCAAAGGTGCCATCCGCATTGCTGAGGTTCCTCGATTTCCCAACTCAAAGTCCATTACAATGGAACCTCTTTGGCACCCGTGCTGTGCTGCCCAGCCTCCCAGGGAGTAGAGCACGAACGGTTGGCCTCTGCTCCCACAGCCAAAGAGCCAGAGCAAAATACTTGAGCTGTGCCTCTTCTGCAGAAAGTCAGCTTTGCAACGGTGCCATCCGCATTGCTGAGGTTCCTCGATTTCACAACTCAAAGTCCATTACAATGGAACCTCTCTGGCACCCGTGCAGGGCTGCCCAGCATCCCAGGGAGTAGATCACGAACGCTTGGCCTCTGCTCCCACAGCCAAAGAGCCAGAGCAAAAAACTTGAGCTGTGCCTCTTCTGCAGAAAGTCACCTTTGCAACGGTGCCATCCGCATTGCTGTCGCTCCTCCATTTCCCAGCTCAAGGTCCATTACAATGGAAACTCTCTTTGGCACCCGTGCTCGACTGCCCAGCATCCCAGGGAGTAGAGCACGAACGGTTGGCCTCTGCTCCCACAGTCGAAGAGCCAGGGCAAAAAGCTTGAGCTGTGCCTCTTCTGCAGAAAGTTAGCTTTGCAACGGTGCCATCCGCATTGCTGTCGCTCCTCGATTTCCCAACTCAAAGTCCATTACAATGGAACCTCTCTGGCACCCGTGCTCGCCTGCCCAGCATCCCAGGGAGTAGAGCACGAACGGTTGGCCTCTGCTCCCACAGCCGAAGAGCCAGGGCAAAAAACTGGAGCTGTGCTTCTTCTGCAGAAAGTCAGCTTTGCAAAGGTGCCATCCGCATTGCTGAGGTTCCTCGATTTCCCAATTCAAAGTCCATTACAATGGAACCTCTCTGGCCACGTGCTGGGCAGCCCAGCATCCCAGGGAGTAGAGCACGAACGGCTGGCCTCTGCTCCCACAGGTGAAGAGCCAGGGCAAAAAACTGGAGCTGTGCCTCTTCTGCAGAAAGTCAGCTTTGCAACGGTGCCATCCGCATTGCTGAGGATCCTCGATTTCCCAACTCAAAGTCCATTACAATGGAACCTCTGTGACACCCGTGCTCGGCTGCCCAGCTTCCCAGGGAGTAGAGCACGAATGGTTGGCCTCTGCTCCCACAGGTGAAGAGCCAGGGGAAAATACTTGAGCTGTGCCTCTTCTGCAGAAAGTCAGCTTTGCAACGGTGCCATCCGCATCGCTGAGGTTCCTCGATTTCCCAACTCAAAGTCCATTACAATGGAACCTCTGTGGCACCCGTGCTGGGCAGCCCAGCATCCCAGGGAGTAGAGCACGAATGGTTGGCCTCTGCTCACACAGCCGAAGAGCCAGGGCATAAAACTGGAGCTGTGCCTCTTCTGCAGAAAGTCAGCTTTGCAACGGTGCCATCCGCATGGCTGTCGCTCCTCCATTTCCCAATTCAAAGTCCATTACAATGGAACCTCTCTGGCACCAGTGCTCGGCTGCCCAGCATCCCAGGGAGTAGAGCACGAACGGTTGGCCTCTGCTCCCACAGCCGAAGAGCCAGGGCAAAAAACTTGAGCTGTGCCTCTTCTGCAGAAAGTCAGCTTTGCAACGGTGCCATCCGCATTGCTGTCGCTCCTCCATTTCCCAGCTCAAGGTCCATTACAATGGAAACTCTCTTTGGCACCCGTGCTGGGCTGCCCAGCATCCCAGGGAGTAGAGCACGAACGGTTGGCCTCTGCTCCCACAGTCGAAGAGCCAGGGGAAAAAGCTTGAGCTGTGCCTCTTCTTCAGAAAGTCAGCTTTGCAACGGTGCCATCCGCATTGCTGTCGCTCCTCGATTTCCCAACTCAAAGTCCATTACAATGGAACCTCTCTGGCACCCGTGCTCGCCTGCCCAGCATCCCAGGGAGTAGAGCACGAACGGTTGGCCTCTGTTCCCACAGCCAAAGAGCCAGGGTAAAATACTTGAGCTGTGCCTCTTCTGCAGAAAGTCAGCTTTGCAATGGTGCCATCCGCATTGCTGAGGATCCTCGAATTCTCAACTCAAAGTCCATTACAATGGAACCTCTTTGGCACCCGTGCTGGGCAGCCCAGCATCCCAGGGAGTAGAGCACGAATGGTTGGCCTCTGCTCCCACAGCCGAAGAGCCAGGGCAAAAAACTTGAGCTGTGCCTCTTCTGCAGAAAGTCAGCTTTGCAACGGTGCCATCCGCATGGCTGTCGCTCCTCCATTTCCCAATTCAAAGTCCATTACAATGGAACCTCTTTGGCACCCGTGCTGGGCTGCCCAGCATCCCAGGGAGTAGAGCACGAACAGTTGGCCTCTGCTCCCACAGCCAAGGAGCCAGGGCAAAAAACTTGAGCTGTGCCTCTTCTGCAGAAAGTCAGCTTTGCAACGGTGCCATCCGCATTGCTGAGGATCCTCGATTTCACAACTCAAAGTCCATTACAATGGAACCTCTGTGACACCCGTGCTCGGCTGCCCAGCTTCCCAGGGAGTAGAGCACGAACGGTTGGCCTCTGATCCCACAGGTGAAGAGCCAGGGGAAAATACTTGAGCTGTGTCTCTTCTGCAGAAAGTCAGCTTTGCAACGGTGCCATCCGCATTGCTGAGGTTCCTCGATTTCCCAACTCAAAGTCCATTACAATGGAACCTCTCTGGCACCCGTGCAGGGCTGCCCAGCATCCCAGGGAGTAGAGCACGAACGGTTGGCCTCTGCTCCCACAGCCAAAGAGCCAGAGCAAAAAACTTGAGCTGTGCCTCTTCTGCAGAAAGTCAGCTTTGCAACGGTGCCATCCGCATTGCTGTCGCTCCTCCATTTCCCAGCTCAAGGTCCATTACAATGGAAACTCTCTTTGGCACCCGTGCTGGGCTGCCCAGCATCCCAGGGATTAGAGCACGAACAGTTGGCCTCTGCTCCCACAGCCAAAGAGTCAAGGCAAAAAACTTGAGCTGTGCCTCTTCTGCAGAAAGTCAGCTTTGCAACGGTGCCATCCGCATTGCTGTCGCTCCTCCATTTCCCAATTCAAAGTCCATTACAATGGAACCTCTTTGGCACCCGTGCTGGGCTGCCCAGCATCCCAGCGAGTAGAGCACGAACGGTTGGCCTCTGCTCCCACAGCCGAAGAGCCAGGGCAAAAAACTGGAGCTGTGCTTCTTCTGCAGAAAGTCAGCTTTGCAAAGGTGCCATCCGCATTGCTGAGGTTCCTCGATTTCCCAACTCAAAGTCCATTACAATGGAACCTCTCTGGCCACGTGCTGGGCAGCCCAGCATCCCAGGGAGTAGAGCACGAACGGCTGGCCTCTGCTCCCACAGGTGAAGAGCCAGGGCAAAAAACTTGAGCTGTGCCTCTTCTGCAGAAAGTCAGCTTTGCAACGGTGCCATCCGCATTGCTGAGGATCCTCGATTTCCCAACTCAAAGTCCATTACAATGGAACCTCTGTGACACCCGTGCTCGGCTGCCCAGCTTCCCAGGGAGTAGAGCACGAATGGTTGGCCTCTGCTCCCACAGGTGAAGAGCCAGGGGAAAATACTTGAGCTGTGCCTCTTCTGCAGAAAGTCAGCTTTGCAACGGTGCCATCCGCATCGCTGAGGTTCCTCGATTTCCCAACTCAAAGTCCATTACAATGGAACCTCTGTGGCACCCGTGCTGGGCAGCCCAGCATCCCAGGGAGTAGAGCACGAATGGTTGGCCTCTGCTCCCACAGCCGAAGAGCCAGGGCAAAAAACTTGAGCTGTGCCTCTTCTGCAGAAAGTCAGCTTTGCAACGGTGCCATCCGCATGGCTGTCGCTCCTCCATTTCCCAATTCAAAGTCCATTACAATGGAACCTCTTTGGCACCCGTGCTCGGCTGCCCAGCATCCCAGGGAGTAGAGCACGAACGGTTGGCCTCTGCTCCCACAGCCGAAAAGCCAGGGCAAAAAACTTGAGCTGTGCCTCTTCTGCAGAAAGTCAGCTTTGCAACGGTGCCATCCTCATTGCTGTCGCTCCTCCATTTCCCAACTCAAAGTCCATTACAATGGAACCTCTTTGGCACCCGTGCTGGGCTGCCCAGCATCCCAGGGAGTAGAGCACGAACAGTTGGCCTCTGCTCCCACAGCCAAGGAGCCAGGGCAAAAAACTTGAGCTGTGTCTCTTCTGCAGAAAGTCAGCTTTGCAACGGTGCCATCCGCATGGCTGTCGCTCCTCCATTTCCCAACTCAAAGTCCATTACAATGGAACCTGTTTGGCACCCGTGCTGGGCTGCCCAGCATCCCAGGGAGTAGAGCACGAACGGTTGGCCTCTGATCCCACAGGTGAAGAGCCAGGGGAAAATACTTGAGCTGTGTCTCTTCTGCAGAAAGTCAGCTTTGCAACGGTGCCATCCGCATTGCTGAGGTTCCTCGATTTCCCAACTCAAAGTCCATTACAATGGAACCTCTCTGGCACCCGTGCAGGGCTGCCCAGCATCCCAGGGAGTAGAGCACGAACGCTTGGCCTCTGCTCCCACAGCCAAAGAGCCAGAGCAAAAAACTTGAGCTGTGCCTCTTCTGCAGAAAGTCAGCTTTGCAACGGTGCCATCCGCATTGCTGTCGCTCCTCCATTTCCCAGCTCAAGGTCCATTACAATGGAAACTCTCTTTGGCACCCGTGCTGGGCTGCCCAGCATCCCAGGGAGTAGAGCACGAACGGTTGGCCTCTGCTCCCACAGTCGAAGAGCCAGGGCAAAAAGCTTGAGCTGTGCCTCTTCTTCAGAAAGTCAGCTTTGCAACGGTGCCATCCGCATTGCTGTCGCTCCTCCATTTCCCAACTCAAAGTCCATTACAATGGAACCTCTCTGGCACCCGTGCTCGGCTGCCCAGCATCCCAGGGAGTAGAGCACGAACGGTTGGCCTCTGTTCCCACAGCCAAAGAGCCAGGGCAAAATACTTGAGCTGTGCCTCTTCTGCAGAAAGTCAGCTTTGCAATGGTGCCATCCGCATTGCTGAGGTTCCTCGAATTCACAACTCAAAGTCCATTACAATGAAAACTCTCTGGCACCCGTGCAGGGCTGCCCAGCATCCCAGGGAGTAGAGCACGAACGGTTGGCCTCTGCTCCCACAGCCAAGGAGCCAGGGCAAAAAACTTGAGCTGTGCCTCTTCTGCAGAAAGTCAGCTTTGCAACGGTGCCATCCGCATTGCTGAGGATCCTCGATTTCACAACTCAAAGTCCATTACAATGGAACCTCTGTGACACCCGTGCTCGGCTGCCCAGCTTCCCAGGGAGTAGAGCACGAACGGTTGGCCTCTGTTCCCACAGCCAAAGAGCCAGGGTAAAATACTTGAGCTGTGCCTCTTCTGCAGAAAGTCAGCTTTGCAATGGTGCCATCCGCATTGCTGAGGATCCTCGAATTCTCAACTCAAAGTCCATTACAATGGAACCTCTTTGGCACCCGTGCTGGGCAGCCCAGCATCCCAGGGAGTAGAGCACGAATGGTTGGCCTCTGCTCCCACAGCCGAAGAGCCAGGGCAAAAAACTTGAGCTGTGCCTCTTCTGCAGAAAGTCAGCTTTGCAACGGTGCCATCCGCATGGCTGTCGCTCCTCCATTTCCCAATTCAAAGTCCATTACAATGGAACCTCTTTGGCACCCGTGCTGGGCTGCCCAGCATCCCAGGGAGTAGAGCACGAACAGTTGGCCTCTGCTCCCACAGCCAAGGAGCCAGGGCAAAAAACTTGAGCTGTGCCTCTTCTGCAGAAAGTCAGCTTTGCAACGGTGCCATCCGCATTGCTGAGGATCCTCGATTTCACAACTCAAAGTCCATTACAATGGAACCTCTGTGACACCCGTGCTCGGCTGCCCAGCTTCCCAGGGAGTAGAGCACGAACGGTTGGCCTCTGATCCCACAGGTGAAGAGCCAGGGGAAAATACTTGAGCTGTGTCTCTTCTGCAGAAAGTCAGCTTTGCAACGGTGCCATCCGCATTGCTGAGGTTCCTCGATTTCCCAACTCAAAGTCCATTACAATGGAACCTCTCTGGCACCCGTGCAGGGCTGCCCAGCATCCCAGGGAGTAGAGCACGAACGGTTGGCCTCTGCTCCCACAGCCAAAGAGCCAGAGCAAAAAACTTGAGCTGTGCCTCTTCTGCAGAAAGTCAGCTTTGCAACGGTGCCATCCGCATTGCTGTCGCTCCTCCATTTCCCAGCTCAAGGTCCATTACAATGGAAACTCTCTTTGGCACCCGTGCTGGGCTGCCCAGCATCCCAGGGATTAGAGCACGAACAGTTGGCCTCTGCTCCCACAGCCAAAGAGTCAAGGCAAAAAACTTGAGCTGTGCCTCTTCTGCAGAAAGTCAGCTTTGCAACGGTGCCATCCGCATTGCTGTCGCTCCTCCATTTCCCAATTCAAAGTCCATTACAATGGAACCTCTTTGGCACCCGTGCTGGGCTGCCCAGCATCCCAGCGAGTAGAGCACGAACGGTTGGCCTCTGCTCCCACAGCCGAAGAGCCAGGGCAAAAAACTGGAGCTGTGCTTCTTCTGCAGAAAGTCAGCTTTGCAAAGGTGCCATCCGCATTGCTGAGGTTCCTCGATTTCCCAACTCAAAGTCCATTACAATGGAACCTCTCTGGCCACGTGCTGGGCAGCCCAGCATCCCAGGGAGTAGAGCACGAACGGCTGGCCTCTGCTCCCACAGGTGAAGAGCCAGGGCAAAAAACTGGAGCTGTGCCTCTTCTGCAGAAAGTCAGCTTTGCAACGGTGCCATCCGCATTGCTGAGGATCCTCGATTTCCCAACTCAAAGTCCATTACAATGGAACCTCTGTGACACCCGTGCTCGGCTGCCCAGCTTCCCAGGGAGTAGAGCACGAATGGTTGGCCTCTGCTCCCACAGGTGAAGAGCCAGGGGAAAATACTTGAGCTGTGCCTCTTCTGCAGAAAGTCAGCTTTGCAACGGTGCCATCCGCATCGCTGAGGTTCCTCGATTTCCCAACTCAAAGTCCATTACAATGGAACCTCTGTGGCACCCGTGCTGGGCAGCCCAGCATCCCAGGGAGTAGAGCACGAATGGTTGGCCTCTGCTCCCACAGCCGAAGAGCCAGGGCAAAAAACTTGAGCTGTGCCTCTTCTGCAGAAAGTCAGCTTTGCAACGGTGCCATCCGCATGGCTGTCGCTCCTCCATTTCCCAATTCAAAGTCCATTACAATGGAACCTCTTTGGCACCCGTGCTCGGCTGCCCAGCATCCCAGGGAGTAGAGCACGAACGGTTGGCCTCTGCTCCCACAGCCGAAAAGCCAGGGCAAAAAACTTGAGCTGTGCCTCTTCTGCAGAAAGTCAGCTTTGCAACGGTGCCATCCTCATTGCTGTCGCTCCTCCATTTCCCAACTCAAAGTCCATTACAATGGAACCTCTTTGGCACCCGTGCTGGGCTGCCCAGCATCCCAGGGAGTAGAGCACGAACAGTTGGCCTCTGCTCCCACAGCCAAGGAGCCAGGGCAAAAAACTTGAGCTGTGTCTCTTCTGCAGAAAGTCAGCTTTGCAACGGTGCCATCCGCATGGCTGTCGCTCCTCCATTTCCCAACTCAAAGTCCATTACAATGGAACCTGTTTGGCACCCGTGCTGGGCTGCCCAGCATCCCAGGGAGTAGAGCACGAACGGTTGGCCTCTGATCCCACAGGTGAAGAGCCAGGGGAAAATACTTGAGCTGTGTCTCTTCTGCAGAAAGTCAGCTTTGCAACGGTGCCATCCGCATTGCTGAGGTTCCTCGATTTCCCAACTCAAAGTCCATTACAATGGAACCTCTCTGGCACCCGTGCAGGGCTGCCCAGCATCCCAGGGAGTAGAGCACGAACGCTTGGCCTCTGCTCCCACAGCCAAAGAGCCAGAGCAAAAAACTTGAGCTGTGCCTCTTCTGCAGAAAGTCAGCTTTGCAACGGTGCCATCCGCATTGCTGTCGCTCCTCCATTTCCCAGCTCAAGGTCCATTACAATGGAAACTCTCTTTGGCACCCGTGCTGGGCTGCCCAGCATCCCAGGGAGTAGAGCACGAACGGTTGGCCTCTGCTCCCACAGTCGAAGAGCCAGGGCAAAAAGCTTGAGCTGTGCCTCTTCTTCAGAAAGTCAGCTTTGCAACGGTGCCATCCGCATTGCTGTCGCTCCTCCATTTCCCAACTCAAAGTCCATTACAATGGAACCTCTCTGGCACCCGTGCTCGGCTGCCCAGCATCCCAGGGAGTAGAGCACGAACGGTTGGCCTCTGTTCCCACAGCCAAAGAGCCAGGGCAAAATACTTGAGCTGTGCCTCTTCTGCAGAAAGTCAGCTTTGCAATGGTGCCATCCGCATTGCTGAGGTTCCTCGAATTCACAACTCAAAGTCCATTACAATGAAAACTCTCTGGCACCCGTGCAGGGCTGCCCAGCATCCCAGGGAGTAGAGCACGAACGGTTGGCCTCTGCTCCCACAGCCAAGGAGCCAGGGCAAAAAACTTGAGCTGTGCCTCTTCTGCAGAAAGTCAGCTTTGCAACGGTGCCATCCGCATTGCTGAGGATCCTCGATTTCACAACTCAAAGTCCATTACAATGGAACCTCTGTGACACCCGTGCTCGGCTGCCCAGCTTCCCAGGGAGTAGAGCACGAACGGTTGGCCTCTGATCCCACAGGTGAAGAGCCAGGTGAAAATACTTGAGCTGTGTCTCTTCTGCAGAAAGTCAGCTTTGCAACGGTGCCATCCGCATTGCTGAGGTTCCTCGATTTCCCAACTCAAAGTCCATTACAATGGAACCTCTCTGGCACCCGTGCAGGGCTGCCCAGCATCCCAGGGAGTAGAGCACGAACGCTTGGCCTCTGCTCCCACAGCCAAAGAGCCAGAGCAAAAAACTTGAGCTGTGCCTCTTCTGCAGAAAGTCAGCTTTGCAACGGTGCCATCCGCATTGCTGTCGCTCCTCCATTTCCCAGCTCAAGGTCCATTACAATGGAAACTCTCTTTGGCACCCGTGCTGGGCTGCCCAGCATCCCAGGGATTAGAGCACGAACAGTTGGCCTCTGCTCCCACAGCCAAAGAGTCAAGGCAAAAAACTTGAGCTGTGCCTCTTCTGCAGAAAGTCAGCTTTGCAACGGTGCCATCCGCATTGCTGTCGCTCCTCCATTTCCCAATTCAAAGTCCATTACAATGGAACCTCTTTGGCACCCGTGCTGGGCTGCCCAGCATCCCAGCGAGTAGAGCACGAACGGTTGGCCTCTGCTCCCACAGCCGAAGAGCCAGGGCAAAAAGCTTGAGCTGTGCCTCTTCTGCAGAAAGTTAGCTTTGCAACGGTGCCATCCGCATTGCTGTCGCTCCTCGATTTCCCAACTCAAAGTCCATTACAATGGAACCTCTCTGGCACCCGTGCTCGGCTGCCCAGCATCCCAGGGAGTAGAGCACGAACGGTTGGCCTCTGCTCCCACAGCCGAAGAGTCAGGGCAAAAAACTGGAGCTGTGCTTCTTCTGCAGAAAGTCAGCTTTGCAAAGGTGCCATCCGCATTGCTGAGGTTCCTCGATTTCCCAACTCAAAGTCCATTACAATGGAACCTCTTTGGCACCCGTGCTGGGCTGCCCAGCCTCCCAGGGAGTAGAGCACGAACGGTTGGCCTCTGCTCCCACAGCCAAAGAGCCAGAGCAAAATACTTGAGCTGTGCCTCTTCTGCAGAAAGTCAGCTTTGCAACGGTGCCATCCGCATTGCTGAGGTTCCTCGATTTCACAACTCAAAGTCCATTACAATGGAACCTCTCTGGCACCCGTGCAGGGCTGCCCAGCATCCCAGGGAGTAGAGCACGAACGGTTGGCCTCTGCTCCCACAGCCAAAGAGCCAGGGCAAAAAACTTGAGCTGTGCCTCTTCTGCAGAAAGTCACCTTTGCAACGGTGCCATCCGCATTGCTGTCGCTCCTCCATTTCCCAGCTCAAGGTCCATTAAAATGGAAACTCTCTTTGGCACCCGTGCTGGGCTGCCCAGCATCCCAGGGAGTAGAGCACGAACGGTTGGCCTCTGCTCCCACAGTCGAAGAGCCAGGGCAAAAAGCTTGAGCTGTGCCTCTTCTGCAGAAAGTTAGCTTTGCAACGGTGCCATCCGCATTGCTGTCGCTCCTCGATTTCCCAACTCAAAGTCCATTACAATGGAACCTCTCTGGCACCCGTGCTCGGCTGCCCAGCATCCCAGGGAGTAGAGCACGAACGGTTGGCCTGTGCTCCCACAGGTGAAGAGCCAGGGCAAAAAACTGGAGCTGTGCTTCTTCTGCAGAAAGTCAGCTTTGCAAAGGTGCCATCCGCATTGCTGAGGTTCCTCGATTTCCCAACTCAAAGTCCATTACAATGGAACCTCTCTGGCCACGTGCTGGGCAGCCCAGCATCCCAGGGAGTAGAGCACGAACGGCTGGCCTCTGCTCCCACAGGTGAAGAGCCAGGGCAAAAAACTGGAGCTGTGCCTCTTCTGCAGAAAGTCAGCTTTGCAACGGTGCCATCCGCATTGCTGAGGTTCCTCGATTTCCCAACTCAAAGTCCATTACAATGGAACCTCTGTGACACCCGTGCTGGGCTGCCCAGCTTCCCAGGGAGTAGAGCACGAATGGTTGGCCTCTGCTCCCACAGGTGAAGAGCCAGGGGAAAATACTTGAGCTGTGCCTCTTCTGCAGAAAGTCAGCTTTGCAACGGTGCCATCCGCATCGCTGAGGTTCCTCGATTTCCCAACTCAAAGTCCATTACAATGGAACCTCTGTGGCACCCGTGCTGGGCAGCCCAGCATCCCAGGGAGTAGAGCACGAATGGTTGGCCTCTGCTCCCACAGCCGAAGAGCCAGGGCAAAAAACTTGAGCTGTGCCTCTTCTGCAGAAAGTCAGCTTTGCAACGGTGCCATCCGCATGGCTGTCGCTCCTCCATTTCCCAATTCAAAGTCCATTACAATGGAAACTCTCTTTGGCACCCGTGCTGGGCTGCCCAGCATCCCAGGGAGTAGAGCACGAACGGTTGGCCTCTGCTCCCACAGTCGAAGAGCCAGGGGAAAAAGCTTGAGCTGTGCCTCTTCTTCAGAAAGTCAGCTTTGCAATGGTGCCATCCGCATTGCTGTCGCTCCTCGATTTCCCAACTCAAAGTCCATTACAATGGAACCTCTCTGGCACCCGTGCTCGGCTGCCCAGCATCCCAGGGAGTAGAGCACGAACGGTTGGCCTCTGTTCCCACAGCCAAAGAGCCAGGGCAAAATACTTGAGCTGTGCCTCTTCTGCAGAAAGTCAGCTTTGCAATGGTGCCATCCGCATTGCTGAGGTTCCTCGAATTCCCAACTCAAAGTCCATTACAATGGAACCTCTCTGGCACCCGTGCAGGGCTGCCCAGCATCCCAGGGAGTAGAGCACGAACGGTTGGCCTCTGCTCCCACAGCCAAAGAGCCAGAGCAAAAAACTTGAGCTGTGCCTCTTCTGCAGAAAGTCAGCTTTGCAACGGTGCCATCCGCATTGCTGAGGATCCTCGATTTCCCAACTCAAAGTCCATTACAATGGAACATCTTTGGCACCCGTGCTCGGCATCCCAGCTTCCCAGGGAGTAGAGCACGAACGGTTGGCCTCTGATACCACAGGTGAAGAGCCAGGGGAAAATACTTGAGCTGTGTCTCTTCTGCAGAAAGTCAGCTTTGCAACGGTGCCATCCGCATTGCTGAGGTTCCTCGATTTCCCTACTCAAAGTCCATTACAATGGAAACTCTCTTTGGCACCCGTGCTGGGCTGCCCAGCATCCCAGGGAGTAGAGCACGAACGGTTGGCCTCTGCTCCCACAGTCGAAGAGCCAGGGCAAAAAGCTTGAGCTGTGCCTCTTCTGCAGAAAGTTAGCTTTGCAACGGTGCCATCCGCATTGCTGTCGCTCCTCGATTTCCCAACTCAAAGTCCATTACAATGGAACCTCTCTGGCACCCGTGCTCGGCTGCCCAGCATCCCAGGGAGTAGAGCACGAACGGTTGGCCTCTGCTCCCACAGCCGAAGAGCCAGGGCAAAAAACTGGAGCTGTGCTTCTTCTGCAGAAAGTCAGCTTTGCAAAGGTGCCATCCGCATTGCTGAGGTTCCTCGATTTCCCAACTCAAAGTCCATTACAATGGAACCTCTCTGGCCACGTCCTGGGCAGCCCAGCATCCCAGGGAGTAGAGCACGAACGGCTGGCCTCTGCTCCCACAGGTGAAGAGCCAGGGCAAAAAACTTGAGCTGTGCCTCTTCTGCAGAAAGTCAGCTTTGCAACGGTGCCATCCGCATTGCTGAGGATCCTCGATTTCCCAACTCAAAGTCCATTACAATGGAACCTCTGTGACACCCGTGCTCGGCTGCCCAGCTTCCCAGGGAGTAGAGCACGAACGGTTGGCCTCTGCTCCCACAGCCGAAGAGTCAGGGCAAAAAACTGGAGCTGTGCTTCTTCTGCAGAAAGTCAGCTTTGCAAAGGTGCCATCCGCATTGCTGAGGTTCCTCGATTTCCCAACTCAAAGTCCATTACAATGGAACCTCTTTGGCACCCGTGCTGGGCTGCCCAGCCTCCCAGGGAGTAGAGCACGAACGGTTGGCCTCTGCTCCCACAGGCAAAGAGCCAGAGCAAATTACTTGAGCTGTGCCTCTTCTGCAGAAAGTCAGCTTTGCAACGGTGCCATCCGCATTGCTGAGGTTCCTCGATTTCACAACTCAAAGTCCATTACAATGGAACCTCTCTGGCACCCGTGCAGGGCTGCCCAGCATCCCAGGGAGTAGATCACGAACGCTTGGCCTCTGCTCCCACAGCCAAAGAGCCAGGGCAAAAAACTGGAGCTGTGCCTCTTCTGCAGAAAGTCACCTTTGCAACGGTGCCATCCGCATTGCTGTCGCTCCTCCATTTCCCAGCTCAAGGTCCATTACAATGGAAACTCTCTTTGGCACCCGTGCTGGGCAGCCCAGCATCCCAGGGAGTAGAGCACGAACGGTTGGCCTCTGCTCCCACAGTCGAAGAGCCAGGGCAAAAAGCTTGAGCTGTGCCTCTTCTGCAGAAAGTTAGCTTTGCAACGTTGCCATCCGCATTGCTGTCGCTCCTCGATTTCACAACTCAAAGTCCATTACAATGGAACCTCTCTGGCACCCGTGCTCGGCTGCCCAGCATCCCAGGGAGTAGAGCACGAACGGTTGGCCTCTGCTCCCACAGCCGAAGAGCCAGGGCAAAAAACTGGAGCTGTGCTTCTTCTGCAGAAAGTCAGCTTTGCAAAGGTGCCATCCGCATTGCTGAGGTTCCTCGATTTCCCAACTCAAAGTCCATTACAATGGAACCTCTCTGGCCACGTGCTGGGCAGCCCAGCATCCCAGGGAGTAGAGCACGAACGGCTGGCCTCTGCTCCCACAGGTGAAGAGCCAGGGCAAAAAACTTGAGCTGTGCCTCTTCTGCAGAAAGTCAGCTTTGCAACGGTGCCATCCGCATTGCTGAGGATCCTCGATTTCCCAACTCAAAGTCCATTACAATGGAACCTCTGTGACACCCGTGCTCGGCTGCCCAGCTTCCCAGGGAGTAGAGCACGAACGGTTGGCCTCTGCTCCCACAGGTGAAGAGCCAGGGGAAAATACTTGAGCTGTGCCTCTTCTGCAGAAAGTCAGCTTTGCAACGGTGCCATCCGCATCGCTGAGGTTCCTCGATTTCCCAACTCAAAGTCCATTACAATGGAACCTCTGTGGCACCCGTGCTGGGCAGCCCAGCATCCCAGGGAGTAGAGCACGAATGGTTGGCCTCTGCTCCCACAGCCGAAGAGCCAGGGCAAAAAACTTGAGCTGTGCCTCTTCTGCAGAAAGTCAGCTTTGCAACGGTGCCATCCGCATGGCTGTCGCTCCTCCATTTCCCAATTCAAAGTCCATTACAATGGAACCTCTTTGGCACCCGTGCTCGGCTGCCCAGCATCCCAGGGAGTAGAGCACGAACGGTTGGCCTCTGCTCCCACAGCCGAAGAGCCAGGGCAAAAAACTTGAGCTGTGCCTCTTCTGCAGAAAGTCAGCTTTGCAACGGTGCCATCCTCATTGCTGTCGCTCCTCCATTTCCCAACTCAAAGTCCATTACAATGGAACCTCTTTGGCACCCGTGCTGGGCTGCCCAGCATCCCAGGGAGTAGAGCACGAACAGTTGGCCTCTGCTCCCACAGCCAAGGAGCCAGGGCAAAAAACTTGAGCTGTGCCTCTTCTGCAGAAAGTCAGCTTTGCAACGGTGCCATCCGCATTGCTGAGGTTCCTCGATTTCCCAACTCAAAGTCCATTACAATGGAACATCTCTGGCACCCGTGCAGGGCTGCCCAGCATCCCAGGGAGTAGAGCACGAACGCTTGGCCTCTGCTCCCACAGCCAAAGAGCCAGAGCAAAAAACTTGAGCTGTGCCTCTTCTGCAGAAAGTCACCTTTGCAACGGTGCCATCCGCATTGCTGTCGCTCCTCCATTTCCCAGCTCAAGGTCCATTACAATGGAAACTCTCTTTGGCACCCGTGCTGGGCTGCCCAGCATCCCAGGGAGTAGAGCACGAACGGTTGGCCTCTGCTCCCACAGTCGAAGAGCCAGGGCAAAAAGCTTGAGCTGTGCCTCTTCTGCAGAAAGTTAGCTTTGCAACGGTGCCATCCGCATTGCTGTCGCTCCTCGATTTCCCAACTCAAAGTCCATTACAATGGAACCTCTCTGGCACCCGTGCTCGGCTGCCCAGCATCCCAGGGAGTAGAGCACGAACGGTTGGCCTCTGCTCCCACAGCCGAAGAGTCAGGGCAAAAAACTGGAGCTGTGCTTCTTCTGCAGAAAGTCAGCTTTGCAAAGGTGCCATCCGCATTGCTGAGGTTCCTCGATTTCCCAACTCAAAGTCCATTACAATGGAACCTCTTTGGCACCCGTGCTGGGCTGCCCAGCCTCCCAGGGAGTAGAGCACGAACGGTTGGCCTCTGCTCCCACAGCCAAAGAGCCAGAGCAAAATACTTGAGCTGTGCCTCTTCTGCAGAAAGTCAGCTTTGCAACGGTGCCATCCGCATTGCTGAGGTTCCTCGATTTCACAACTCAAAGTCCATTACAATGGAACCTCTCTGGCACCCGTGCAGGGCTGCCCAGCATCCCAGGGAGTAGATCACGAACGCTTGGCCTCTGCTCCCACAGCCAAAGAGCCAGGGCAAAAAACTTGAGCTGTGCCTCTTCTGCAGAAAGTCACCTTTGCAACGGTGCCATCCGCATTGCTGTCGCTCCTCCATTTCCCAGCTCAAGGTCCATTACAATGGAAACTCTCTTTGGCACCCGTGCTGGGCAGCCCAGCATCCCAGGGAGTAGAGCACGAACGGTTGGCCTCTGCTCCCACAGTCGAAGAGCCAGGGCAAAAAGCTTGAGCTGTGCCTCTTCTGCAGAAAGTTAGCTTTGCAACGGTGCCATCCGCATTGCTGTCGCTCCTCGATTTCCCAACTCAAAGTCCATTACAATGGAACCTCTCTGGCACCCGTGCTCGGCTGCCCAGCATCCCAGGGAGTAGAGCACGAACGGTTGGCCTCTGCTCCCACAGCCAAAGAGCCAGGGCAAAAAACTGGAGCTGTGCTTCTTCTGCAGAAAGTCAGCTTTGCAAAGGTGCCATCCGCATTGCTGAGGTTCCTCGATTTCCCAACTCAAAGTCCATTACAATGGAACCTCTCTGGCCACGTGCTGGGCAGCCCAGCATCCCAGGGAGTAGAGCACGAACGGCTGGCCTCTGCTCCCACAGGTGAAGAGCCAGGGCAAAAAACTTGAGCTGTGCCTCTTCTGCAGAAAGTCAGCTTTGCAACGGTGCCATCCGCATTGCTGAGGATCCTCGATTTCCCAACTCAAAGTCCATTACAATGGAACCTCTGTGACACCCGTGCTCGGCTGCCCAGCTTC
This sequence comes from Psittacula echo, assembly GCF_963264785.1. Lineage (NCBI taxonomy): Eukaryota > Metazoa > Chordata > Aves > Psittaciformes > Psittacidae > Psittacula > Psittacula echo. The sequence continues at coordinate 104,387 of NW_027664159.1, read as the reverse complement.
CCAGGGAGTAGAGCACGAATGGTTGGCCTCTGCTCCCACAGGTGAAGAGCCAGGGGAAAATACTTGAGCTGTGCCTCTTCTGCAGAAAGTCAGCTTTGCAACGGTGCCATCCGCATCGCTGAGGTTCCTCGATTTCCCAACTCAAAGTCCATTACAATGGAACCTCTGTGACACCCGTGCTGGGCAGCCCAGCATCCCAGGGAGTAGAGCACGAATGGTTGGCCTCTGCTCCCACAGCCGAAGAGCCAGGGCAAAAAACTTGAGCTGTGCCTCTTCTGCAGAAAGTCAGCTTTGCAACGGTGCCATCCGCATGGCTGTCGCTCCTCCATTTCCCAATTCAAAGTCCATTACAATGGAAACTCTTTGGCACCCGTGCTCGGCTGCCCAGCATCCCAGGGAGTAGAGCACGAACGGTTGGCCTCTGCTCCCACAGCCGAAGAGCCAGGGCAAAAAACTTGAGCTGTGCCTCTTCTGCAGAAAGTCAGCTTTGCAACGGTGCCATCCTCATTGCTGTCGCTCCTCCATTTCCCAACTCAAAGTCCATTACAATGGAACCTCTTTGGCACCCGTGCTGGGCTGCCCAGCATCCCAGGGAGTAGAGCACGAACAGTTGGCCTCGGCTCCCACAGCCAAGGAGCCAGGGCAAAAAACTTGAGCTGTGCCTCTTCTGCAGAAAGTCAGCTTTGCAACGGTGCCATCCGCATTGCTGAGGTTCCTCGAATTCACAACTCAAAGTCCATTACAATGGAACCTCTCTGGCACCCGTGCAGGGCTGCCCAGCATCCCAGCGAGTAGAGCACGAACGGTTGGCCTCTGCTCCCACAGCCAAAGAGCCAGAGCAAAAAACTTGAGCTGTGCCTCTTCTGCAGAAAGTCAGCTTTGCAACGGTGCCATCCGCATTGCTGAGGTTCCTCGATTTCCCAACTCAAAGTCCATTACAATGGAACCTCTCTGGCACCCGTGCAGGGCTGCCCAGCATCCCAGGGAGTAGAGCACGAACGCTTGGCCTCTGCTCCCACAGCCAAAGAGCCAGAGCAAAAAACTTGAGCTGTGCCTCTTCTGCAGAAAGTCACCTTTGCAACGGTGCCATCCGCATTGCTGTCGCTCCTCCATTTCACAGCTCAAGGTCCATTACAATGGAAACTATCTTTGGCACCCGTGCTGGGCTGCCCAGCATCCCAGGGAGTAGAGCACGAACGGTTGGCCTCTGCTCCCACAGTCGAAGAGCCAGGGCAAAAAGCTTGAGCTGTGCCTCTTTTGCAGAAAGTCAGCTTTGCAACGGTGCCATCCGCATTGCTGTCACTCCTCGATTTCCCAACTCAAAGTCCATTACAATGGAACCTCTCTGGCACCCGTGCTCGGCTGCCCAGCATCCCAGGGAGTAGAGCACGAACGGTTGGCCTCTGTTCCCACAGCCAAAGAGCCAGGGCAAAATACTTGAGCTGTGCCTCTTCTGCAGAAAGTCAGCTTTGCAATGGTGCCATCCGCATTGCTGAGGTTCCTCGAATTCACAACTCAAAGTCCTTTACAATGGAACCTCTCTGGCACCCGTGCAGGGCTGCCCAGCATCCCAGGGAGTAGAGCACGAACGCTTGGCCTCTGCTCCCACAGCCAAAGAGCCAGAGCAAAAAACTTGAGCTGTGCCTCTTCTGCAGAAAGTCACCTTTGCAACGGTGCCATCCGCATTGCTGTCGCTCCTCCATTTCCCAGCTCAAGGTCCATTACAATGGAAACTCTCTCTGGCACCCGTGCTCGGCTGCCCAGCATCCCAGGGAGTAGAGCACGAACGGTTGGCCTCTGCTCCCACAGCCGAAGAGCCAGGGCAAAAAACTGGAGCTGTGCTTCTTCTGCAGAAAGTCAGCTTTGCAAAGGTGCCATCCGCATTGCTGAGGTTCCTCGATTTCCCAACTCAAAGTCCATTACAATGGAACCTCTCTGGCACCCGTGCTGGGCTGCCCAGCATCCCAGGGAGTAGAGCATGAACGGTTGTCCTCTGCTCCCACAGCCGAAGAGCCAGGGCAAAAAACTTGAGCTGTGCCTCTTCTGCAGAAAGTCAGCTTTGCAACGGTGCCATCCGCATTGCTGAGGTTCCTCGATTTCCCAACTCAAAGTCCATTACAATGGAACCTCTCTGGCACCCGTGCTGGGCTGCCCAGCATCCCAGGGAGTAGAGCACGAACGGTTGGCCTCTGCTCCCACAGCCGAAGAGTCAAGGCAAAAAACTTGAGCTGTGCCTCTTCTGCAGAAAGTCACCTTTGCAACGGTGCCATCCGCATTGCTGTCGCTCCTCCATTTCCCAGCTCAAAGTCCATTACAATGGAAACTCTCTTTGGCACCCGTGCTGGGCTGCCCAGCATCCCAGGGAGTAGAGCACGAACGGTTGGCCTCTGTTCCCACAGCCGAAGAGCCAGGGCAAAAAACTTGAGCTGTGCCTCTTCTGCAGAAAGTCAGCTTTGCAACGGTGCCATCCGCATTGCTGTCGCTCCTCGATTTCCCAACTCAAAGTCCATTACAATGGAACCTCTCTGGCACCCGTGCTCGGCTGCCCAGCATCCCAGGGAGTAGAGCACGAACGGTTGGCCTCTGCTCCCACAGCCGAAGAGTCAAGGCAAAAAACTTGAGCTGTGCCTCTTCTGCAGAAAGTCAGCTTTGCAACGGTGCCATCCGCATGGCTGTCGCTCCTCCATTTCCCAATTCAAAGTCCATTACAATGGAACCTCTTTGGCACCAGTGCTCGGCTGCCCAGCATCCCAGGGAGTAGAGCACGAACGGTTGGCCTCTGCTCCCACAGCCAAAGAGCCAGAGCAAAAAACTTGAGCTGTGCCTCTTCTGCAGAAAGTCAGCTTTGCAACGGTGCCATCCGCATTGCTGAGGATCCTCGATTTCACAACTCAAAGTCCATTACAATGGAACATCTTTGGCACCCGTGCTCGGCTGCCCAGCTTCCCAGGGAGTAGAGCACGAACGGTTGGCCTCTGATACCACAGGTGAAGAGCCAGGGGAAAATACTTGAGCTGTGCCTCTTCTGCAGAAAGTCAGCTTTGCAACGGTGCCATCCGCATGGCTGTCGCTCCTCCATTTCCCAATTCAAAGTCCATTACAATGGAACCTCTTTGGCACCAGTGCTCGGCTGCCCAGCATCCCAGGGAGTAGAGCACGAACGGTTGGCCTCTGCTCCCACAGCCGAAGAGCCAGGGCAAAAAACTTGAGCTGTGCCTCTTCTGCAGAAAGTCAGCTTTGCAACGGTGCCATCCGCATTGCTGTCGCTCCTCCATTTCCCAGCTCAAGGTCCATTACAATGGAAACTCTCTTTGGCACCCGTGCTGGGCTGCCCAGCATCCCAGGGAGTAGAGCACGAACGGTTGGCCTCTGCTCCCACAGTCGAAGAGCCAGGGGAAAAAGCTTGAGCTGTGCCTCTTCTTCAGAAAGTCAGCTTTGCAACGGTGCCATCCGCATTGCTGTCGCTCCTCGATTTCCCAACTCAAAGTCCATTACAATGGAACCTCTCTGGCACCCGTGCTCGGCTGCCCAGCATCCCAGGGAGTAGAGCACGAACGGTTGGCCTCTGTTCCCACAGCCGAAGAGCCAGGGCAAAATACTTGAGCTGTGCCTCTTCTGCAGAAAGTCAGCTTTGCAATGGTGCCATCCGCATTGCTGAGGTTCCTCGAATTCACAACTCAAAGTCCATTACAATGGAACCTCTGTGGCACACGTGCTGGGCAGCCCAGCATCCCAGGGAGTAGAGCACGAATGGTTGGCCTCTGCTCCCACAGCCAAAGAGCCAGGGCAAAAAACTTGAGCTGTGCCTCTTCTGCAGAAAGTCAGCTTTGCAACGGTGCCATCCTCATTGCTGTCGCTCCTCCATTTCCCAACTCAAAGTCCATTACAATGGAACCTCTTTGGCACCCGTGCTGGGCTGCCCAGCATCCCAGGGAGTAGAGCACGAACAGTTGGCCTCTGCTCCCACAGCCAAGGAGCCAGGGCAAAAAACTTGAGCTGTGCCTCTTCTGCAGAAAGTCAGCTTTGCAACGGTGCCATCCGCATTGCTGAGGATCCTCGATTTCACAACTCAAAGTCCATTACAATGGAACCTCTGTGACACCCGTGCTCGGCTGCCCAGCTTCCCAGGGAGTAGAGCACGAACGGTTGGCCTCTGATCCCACAGGTGAAGAGCCAGGTGAAAATACTTGAGCTGTGTCTCTTCTGCAGAAAGTCAGCTTTGCAACGGTGCCATCCGCATTGCTGAGGTTCCTCGATTTCCCAACTCAAAGTCCATTACAATGGAACCTCTCTGGCACCCGTGCAGGGCTGCCCAGCATCCCAGGGAGTAGAGCACGAACGCTTGGCCTCTGCTCCCACAGCCAAAGAGCCAGAGCAAAAAACTTGAGCTGTGCCTCTTCTGCAGAAAGTCAGCTTTGCAACGGTGCCATCCGCATTGCTGTCGCTCCTCCATTTCCCAGCTCAAGGTCCATTACAATGGAAACTCTCTTTGGCACCCATGCTGGGCTGCCCAGCATCCCAGGGATTAGAGCACGAACGCTTGGCCTCTGCTCCCACAGCCAAAGAGCCAGGGCAAAAAACTTGAGCTGTGCCTCTTCTGCAGAAAGTCACCTTTGCAATGGTGCCATCCGCATTGCTGTCGCTCCTCCATTTCCCAATTCAAAGTCCATTACAATGGAACCTCTTTGGCACCCGTGCTGGGCTGCCCAGCATCCCAGCGAGTAGAGCACGAACGGTTGGCCTCTGCTCCCACAGCCGAAGAGCCAGGGCAAAAAGCTTGAGCTGTGCCTCTTCTGCAGAAAGTTAGCTTTGCAACGGTGCCATCCGCATTGCTGTCGCTCCTCGATTTCCCAACTCAAAGTCCATTACAATGGAACCTCTCTGGCACCCGTGCTCGGCTGCCCAGCATCCCAGGGAGTAGAGCACGAACGGTTGGCCTCTGCTCCCACAGCCGAAGAGTCAGGGCAAAAAACTGGAGCTGTGCTTCTTCTGCAGAAAGTCAGCTTTGCAAAGGTGCCATCCGCATTGCTGAGGTTCCTCGATTTCCCAACTCAAAGTCCATTACAATGGAACCTCTTTGGCACCCGTGCTGGGCTGCCCAGCCTCCCAGGGAGTAGAGCACGAACGGTTGGCCTCTGCTCCCACAGCCAAAGAGCCAGAGCAAAATACTTGAGCTGTGCCTCTTCTGCAGAAAGTCAGCTTTGCAACGGTGCCATCCGCATCGCTGAGGTTCCTCGATTTCCCAACTCAAAGTCCATTACAATGGAACCTCTGTGGCACCCGTGCTGGGCAGCCCAGCATCCCAGGGAGTAGAGCACGAATGGTTGGCCTCTGCTCCCACAGCCGAAGAGCCAGGGCAAAAAACTTGAGCTGTGCCTCTTCTGCAGAAAGTCAGCTTTGCAACGGTGCCATCCGCATGGCTGTCGCTCCTCCATTTCCCAATTCAAAGTCCATTACAATGGAAACTCTCTTTGGCACCCGTGCTGGGCTGCCCAGCATCCCAGGGAGTAGAGCACGAACGGTTGGCCTCTGCTCCCACAGTCGAAGAGCCAGGGGAAAAAGCTTGAGCTGTGCCTCTTCTTCAGAAAGTCAGCTTTGCAATGGTGCCATCCGCATTGCTGTCGCTCCTCGATTTCCCAACTCAAAGTCCATTACAATGGAACCTCTCTGGCACCCGTGCTCGGCTGCCCAGCATCCCAGGGAGTAGAGCACGAACGGTTGGCCTCTGTTCCCACAGCCAAAGAGCCAGGGCAAAATACTTGAGCTGTGCCTCTTCTGCAGAAAGTCAGCTTTGCAATGGTGCCATCCGCATTGCTGAGGTTCCTCGAATTCACAACTCAAAGTCCATTACAATGGAACCTCTCTGGCACCCGTGCAGGGCTGCCCAGCATCCCAGGGAGTAGAGCACGAACGGTTGGCCTCTGCTCCCACAGCCAAAGAGCCAGAGCAAAAAACTTGAGCTGTGCCTCTTCTGCAGAAAGTCAGCTTTGCAACGGTGCCATCCGCATTGCTGAGGATCCTCGATTTCCCAACTCAAAGTCCATTACAATGGAACATCTTTGGCACCCGTGCTCGGCATCCCAGCTTCCCAGGGAGTAGAGCACGAACGGTTGGCCTCTGATACCACAGGTGAAGAGCCAGGGGAAAATACTTGAGCTGTGTCTCTTCTGCAGAAAGTCAGCTTTGCAACGGTGCCATCCGCATTGCTGAGGTTCCTCGATTTCCCAACTCAAAGTCCATTACAATGGAAACTCTCTTTGGCACCCGTGCTGGGCTGCCCAGCATCCCAGGGAGTAGAGCACGAACGGTTGGCCTCTGCTCCCACAGTCGAAGAGCCAGGGCAAAAAGCTTGAGCTGTGCCTCTTCTGCAGAAAGTTAGCTTTGCAACGGTGCCATCCGCATTGCTGTCGCTCCTCGATTTCCCAACTCAAAGTCCATTACAATGGAACCTCTCTGGCACCCGTGCTCGGCTGCCCAGCATCCCAGGGAGTAGAGCACGAACGGTTGGCCTCTGCTCCCACAGCCGAAGAGCCAGGGCAAAAACCTGGAGCTGTGCTTCTTCTGCAGAAAGTCAGCTTTGCAAAGGTGCCATCCGCATTGCTGAGGTTCCTCGATTTCCCAACTCAAAGTCCATTACAATGGAACCTCTCTGGCCACGTCCTGGGCAGCCCAGCATCCCAGGGAGTAGAGCACGAACGGCTGGCCTCTGCTCCCACAGGTGAAGAGCCAGGGCAAAAAACTTGAGCTGTGCCTCTTCTGCAGAAAGTCAGTTTTGCAACGGTGCCATCCGCATTGCTGAGGATCCTCGATTTCCCAACTCAAAGTCCATTACAATGGAACCTCTGTGACACCCGTGCTCGGCTGCCCAGCTTCCCAGGGAGTAGAGCACGAACGGTTGGCCTCTGCTCCCACAGCCGAAGAGTCAGGGCAAAAAACTGGAGCTGTGCTTCTTCTGCAGAAAGTCAGCTTTGCAAAGGTGCCATCCGCATTGCTGAGGTTCCTCGATTTCCCAACTCAAAGTCCATTACAATGGAACCTCTTTGGCACCCGTGCTGGGCTGCCCAGCCTCCCAGGGAGTAGAGCACGAACGGTTGGCCTCTGCTCCCACAGGCAAAGAGCCAGAGCAAATTACTTGAGCTGTGCCTCTTCTGCAGAAAGTCAGCTTTGCAACGGTGCCATCCGCATTGCTGAGGTTCCTCGATTTCACAACTCAAAGTCCATTACAATGGAACCTCTCTGGCACCCGTGCAGGGCTGCCCAGCATCCCAGGGAGTAGAGCACGAACGCTTGGCCTCTGCTCCCACAGCCAAAGAGCCAGAGCAAAAAACTTGAGCTGTGCCTCTTCTGCAGAAAGTCACCTTTGCAACGGTGCCATCCGCATTGCTGTCGCTCCTCCATTTCACAGCTCAAGGTCCATTACAATGGAAACTCTCTTTGGCACCCGTGCTGGGCTGCCCAGCATCCCAGGGAGTAGAGCACGAACGGTTGGCCTCTGCTCCCACAGTCGAAGAGCCAGGGCAAAAAGCTTGAGCTGTGCCTCTTTTGCAGAAAGTCAGCTTTGCAACGGTGCCATCCGCATTGCTGTCACTCCTCGATTTCCCAACTCAAAGTCCATTACAATGGAACCTCTCTGGCACCCGTGCTCGGCTGCCCAGCATCCCAGGGAGTAGAGCACGAACGGTTGGCCTCTGTTCCCACAGCCAAAGAGCCAGGGCAAAATACTTGAGCTGTGCCTCTTCTGCAGAAAGTCAGCTTTGCAATGGTGCCATCCGCATTGCTGAGGTTCCTCGAATTCACAACTCAAAGTCCATTACAATGGAACCTCTCTGGCACCCGTGCAGGGCTGCCCAGCATCCCAGGGAGTAGAGCACGAACGCTTGGCCTCTGCTCCCACAGCCAAAGAGCCAGAGCAAAAAACTTGAGCTGTGCCTCTTCTGCAGAAAGTCACCTTTGCAACGGTGCCATCCGCATTGCTGTCGCTCCTCCATTTCCCAGCTCAAGGTCCATTACAATGGAAACTCTCTCTGGCACCCGTGCTCGGCTGCCCAGCATCCCAGGGAGTAGAGCACGAACGGTTGGCCTCTGCTCCCACAGCCGAAGAGCCAGGGCAAAAAACTGGAGCTGTGCTTCTTCTGCAGAAAGTCAGCTTTGCAAAGGTGCCATCCGCATTGCTGAGGTTCCTCGATTTCCCAACTCAAAGTCCATTACAATGGAACCTCTCTGGCACCCGTGCTGGGCTGCCCAGCATCCCAGGGAGTAGAGCATGAACGGTTGTCCTCTGCTCCCACAGCCGAAGAGCCAGGGCAAAAAACTTGAGCTGTGCCTCTTCTGCAGAAAGTCAGCTTTGCAACGGTGCCATCCGCATTGCTGAGGTTCCTCGATTTCCCAACTCAAAGTCCATTACAATGGAACCTCTCTGGCACCCGTGCTGGGCTGCCCAGCATCCCAGGGAGTAGAGCACGAACGGTTGGCCTCTGCTCCCACAGCCGAAGAGTCAAGGCAAAAAACTTGAGCTGTGCCTCTTCTGCAGAAAGTCACCTTTGCAACGGTGCCATCCGCATTGCTGTCGCTCCTCCATTTCCCAGCTCAAAGTCCATTACAATGGAAACTCTCTTTGGCACCCGTGCTGGGCTGCCCAGCATCCCAGGGAGTAGAGCACGAACGGTTGGCCTCTGTTCCCACAGCCGAAGAGCCAGGGCAAAAAACTTGAGCTGTGCCTCTTCTGCAGAAAGTCAGCTTTGCAACGGTGCCATCCGCATTGCTGTCGCTCCTCGATTTCCCAACTCAAAGTCCATTACAATGGAACCTCTCTGGCACCCGTGCTCGGCTGCCCAGCATCCCAGGGAGTAGAGCACGAACGGTTGGCCTCTGCTCCCACAGCCGAAGAGTCAAGGCAAAAAACTTGAGCTGTGCCTCTTCTGCAGAAAGTCAGCTTTGCAACGGTGCCATCCGCATGGCTGTCGCTCCTCCATTTCCCAATTCAAAGTCCATTACAATGGAACCTCTTTGGCACCAGTGCTCGGCTGCCCAGCATCCCAGGGAGTAGAGCACGAACGGTTGGCCTCTGCTCCCACAGCCAAAGAGCCAGAGCAAAAAACTTGAGCTGTGCCTCTTCTGCAGAAAGTCAGCTTTGCAACGGTGCCATCCGCATTGCTGAGGATCCTCGATTTCACAACTCAAAGTCCATTACAATGGAACATCTTTGGCACCCGTGCTCGGCTGCCCAGCTTCCCAGGGAGTAGAGCACGAACGGTTGGCCTCTGATACCACAGGTGAAGAGCCAGGGGAAAATACTTGAGCTGTGCCTCTTCTGCAGAAAGTCAGCTTTGCAACGGTGCCATCCGCATGGCTGTCGCTCCTCCATTTCCCAATTCAAAGTCCATTACAATGGAACCTCTTTGGCACCAGTGCTCGGCTGCCCAGCATCCCAGGGAGTAGAGCACGAACGGTTGGCCTCTGCTCCCACAGCCGAAGAGCCAGGGCAAAAAACTTGAGCTGTGCCTCTTCTGCAGAAAGTCAGCTTTGCAACGGTGCCATCCGCATTGCTGTCGCTCCTCCATTTCCCAGCTCAAGGTCCATTACAATGGAAACTCTCTTTGGCACCCGTGCTGGGCTGCCCAGCATCCCAGGGAGTAGAGCACGAACGGTTGGCCTCTGCTCCCACAGTCGAAGAGCCAGGGGAAAAAGCTTGAGCTGTGCCTCTTCTTCAGAAAGTCAGCTTTGCAACGGTGCCATCCGCATTGCTGTCGCTCCTCGATTTCCCAACTCAAAGTCCATTACAATGGAACCTCTCTGGCACCCGTGCTCGGCTGCCCAGCATCCCAGGGAGTAGAGCACGAACGGTTGGCCTCTGTTCCCACAGCCGAAGAGCCAGGGCAAAATACTTGAGCTGTGCCTCTTCTGCAGAAAGTCAGCTTTGCAATGGTGCCATCCGCATTGCTGAGGTTCCTCGAATTCACAACTCAAAGTCCATTACAATGGAACCTCTGTGGCACACGTGCTGGGCAGCCCAGCATCCCAGGGAGTAGAGCACGAATGGTTGGCCTCTGCTCCCACAGCCAAAGAGCCAGGGCAAAAAACTTGAGCTGTGCCTCTTCTGCAGAAAGTCAGCTTTGCAACGGTGCCATCCTCATTGCTGTCGCTCCTCCATTTCCCAACTCAAAGTCCATTACAATGGAACCTCTTTGGCACCCGTGCTGGGCTGCCCAGCATCCCAGGGAGTAGAGCACGAACAGTTGGCCTCTGCTCCCACAGCCAAGGAGCCAGGGCAAAAAACTTGAGCTGTGCCTCTTCTGCAGAAAGTCAGCTTTGCAACGGTGCCATCCGCATTGCTGAGGATCCTCGATTTCACAACTCAAAGTCCATTACAATGGAACCTCTGTGACACCCGTGCTCGGCTGCCCAGCTTCCCAGGGAGTAGAGCACGAACGGTTGGCCTCTGATCCCACAGGTGAAGAGCCAGGTGAAAATACTTGAGCTGTGTCTCTTCTGCAGAAAGTCAGCTTTGCAACGGTGCCATCCGCATTGCTGAGGTTCCTCGATTTCCCAACTCAAAGTCCATTACAATGGAACCTCTCTGGCACCCGTGCAGGGCTGCCCAGCATCCCAGGGAGTAGAGCACGAACGCTTGGCCTCTGCTCCCACAGCCAAAGAGCCAGAGCAAAAAACTTGAGCTGTGCCTCTTCTGCAGAAAGTCAGCTTTGCAACGGTGCCATCCGCATTGCTGTCGCTCCTCCATTTCCCAGCTCAAGGTCCATTACAATGGAAACTCTCTTTGGCACCCATGCTGGGCTGCCCAGCATCCCAGGGATTAGAGCACGAACGCTTGGCCTCTGCTCCCACAGCCAAAGAGCCAGGGCAAAAAACTTGAGCTGTGCCTCTTCTGCAGAAAGTCACCTTTGCAACGGTGCCATCCGCATTGCTGTCGCTCCTCCATTTCCCAATTCAAAGTCCATTACAATGGAACCTCTTTGGCACCCGTGCTGGGCTGCCCAGCATCCCAGCGAGTAGAGCACGAACGGTTGGCCTCTGCTCCCACAGCCGAAGAGCCAGGGCAAAAAGCTTGAGCTGTGCCTCTTCTGCAGAAAGTTAGCTTTGCAACGGTGCCATCCGCATTGCTGTCGCTCCTCGATTTCCCAACTCAAAGTCCATTACAATGGAACCTCTCTGGCACCCGTGCTCGGCTGCCCAGCATCCCAGGGAGTAGAGCACGAACGGTTGGCCTCTGCTCCCACAGCCGAAGAGTCAGGGCAAAAAACTGGAGCTGTGCTTCTTCTGCAGAAAGTCAGCTTTGCAAAGGTGCCATCCGCATTGCTGAGGTTCCTCGATTTCCCAACTCAAAGTCCATTACAATGGAACCTCTTTGGCACCCGTGCTGGGCTGCCCAGCCTCCCAGGGAGTAGAGCACGAACGGTTGGCCTCTGCTCCCACAGCCAAAGAGCCAGAGCAAAATACTTGAGCTGTGCCTCTTCTGCAGAAAGTCAGCTTTGCAACGGTGCCATCCGCATCGCTGAGGTTCCTCGATTTCCCAACTCAAAGTCCATTACAATGGAACCTCTGTGGCACCCGTGCTGGGCAGCCCAGCATCCCAGGGAGTAGAGCACGAATGGTTGGCCTCTGCTCCCACAGCCGAAGAGCCAGGGCAAAAAACTTGAGCTGTGCCTCTTCTGCAGAAAGTCAGCTTTGCAACGGTGCCATCCGCATGGCTGTCGCTCCTCCATTTCCCAATTCAAAGTCCATTACAATGGAAACTCTCTTTGGCACCCGTGCTGGGCTGCCCAGCATCCCAGGGAGTAGAGCACGAACGGTTGGCCTCTGCTCCCACAGTCGAAGAGCCAGGGGAAAAAGCTTGAGCTGTGCCTCTTCTTCAGAAAGTCAGCTTTGCAATGGTGCCATCCGCATTGCTGTCGCTCCTCGATTTCCCAACTCAAAGTCCATTACAATGGAACCTCTCTGGCACCCGTGCTCGGCTGCCCAGCATCCCAGGGAGTAGAGCACGAACGGTTGGCCTCTGTTCCCACAGCCAAAGAGCCAGGGCAAAATACTTGAGCTGTGCCTCTTCTGCAGAAAGTCAGCTTTGCAATGGTGCCATCCGCATTGCTGAGGTTCCTCGAATTCACAACTCAAAGTCCATTACAATGGAACCTCTCTGGCACCCGTGCAGGGCTGCCCAGCATCCCAGGGAGTAGAGCACGAACGGTTGGCCTCTGCTCCCACAGCCAAAGAGCCAGAGCAAAAAACTTGAGCTGTGCCTCTTCTGCAGAAAGTCAGCTTTGCAACGGTGCCATCCGCATTGCTGAGGATCCTCGATTTCCCAACTCAAAGTCCATTACAATGGAACATCTTTGGCACCCGTGCTCGGCATCCCAGCTTCCCAGGGAGTAGAGCACGAACGGTTGGCCTCTGATACCACAGGTGAAGAGCCAGGGGAAAATACTTGAGCTGTGTCTCTTCTGCAGAAAGTCAGCTTTGCAACGGTGCCATCCGCATTGCTGAGGTTCCTCGATTTCCCAACTCAAAGTCCATTACAATGGAAACTCTCTTTGGCACCCGTGCTGGGCTGCCCAGCATCCCAGGGAGTAGAGCACGAACGGTTGGCCTCTGCTCCCACAGTCGAAGAGCCAGGGCAAAAAGCTTGAGCTGTGCCTCTTCTGCAGAAAGTTAGCTTTGCAACGGTGCCATCCGCATTGCTGTCGCTCCTCGATTTCCCAACTCAAAGTCCATTACAATGGAACCTCTCTGGCACCCGTGCTCGGCTGCCCAGCATCCCAGGGAGTAGAGCACGAACGGTTGGCCTCTGCTCCCACAGCCGAAGAGCCAGGGCAAAAACCTGGAGCTGTGCTTCTTCTGCAGAAAGTCAGCTTTGCAAAGGTGCCATCCGCATTGCTGAGGTTCCTCGATTTCCCAACTCAAAGTCCATTACAATGGAACCTCTCTGGCCACGTCCTGGGCAGCCCAGCATCCCAGGGAGTAGAGCACGAACGGCTGGCCTCTGCTCCCACAGGTGAAGAGCCAGGGCAAAAAACTTGAGCTGTGCCTCTTCTGCAGAAAGTCAGCTTTGCAACGGTGCCATCCGCATTGCTGAGGATCCTCGATTTCCCAACTCAAAGTCCATTACAATGGAACCTCTGTGACACCCGTGCTCGGCTGCCCAGCTTCCCAGGGAGTAGAGCACGAACGGTTGGCCTCTGCTCCCACAGCCGAAGAGTCAGGGCAAAAAACTGGAGCTGTGCTTCTTCTGCAGAAAGTCAGCTTTGCAAAGGTGCCATCCGCATTGCTGAGGTTCCTCGATTTCCCAACTCAAAGTCCATTACAATGGAACCTCTTTGGCACCCGTGCTGGGCTGCCCAGCCTCCCAGGGAGTAGAGCACGAACGGTTGGCCTCTGCTCCCACAGGCAAAGAGCCAGAGCAAATTACTTGAGCTGTGCCTCTTCTGCAGAAAGTCAGCTTTGCAACGGTGCCATCCGCATTGCTGAGGTTCCTCGATTTCACAACTCAAAGTCCATTACAATGGAACCTCTCTGGCACCCGTGCAGGGCTGCCCAGCATCCCAGGGAGTAGATCACGAACGCTTGGCCTCTGCTCCCACAGCCAAAGAGCCAGGGCAAAAAACTTGAGCTGTGCCTCTTCTGCAGAAAGTCACCTTTGCAACGGTGCCATCCGCATTGCTGTCGCTCCTCCATTTCCCAGCTCAAGGTCCATTACAATGGAAACTCTCTTTGGCACCCGTGCTGGGCAGCCCAGCATCCCAGGGAGTAGAGCACGAACGGTTGGCCTCTGCTCCCACAGTCGAAGAGCCAGGGCAAAAAGCTTGAGCTGTGCCTCTTCTGCAGAAAGTTAGCTTTGCAACGTTGCCATCCGCATTGCTGTCGCTCCTCGATTTCCCAACTCAAAGTCCATTACAATGGAACCTCTCTGGCACCCGTGCTCGGCTGCCCAGCATCCCAGGGAGTAGAGCACGAACGGTTGGCCTCTGCTCCCACAGCCGAAGAGCCAGGGCAAAAAACTGGAGCTGTGCTTCTTCTGCAGAAAGTCAGCTTTGCAAAGGTGCCATCCGCATTGCTGAGGTTCCTCGATTTCCCAACTCAAAGTCCATTACAATGGAACCTCTCTGGCCACGTGCTGGGCAGCCCAGCATCCCAGGGAGTAGAGCACGAACGGCTGGCCTCTGCTCCCACAGGTGAAGAGCCAGGGCAAAAAACTTGAGCTGTGCCTCTTCTGCAGAAAGTCAGCTTTGCAACGGTGCCATCCGCATTGCTGAGGATCCTCGATTTCCCAACTCAAAGTCCATTACAATGGAACCTCTGTGACACACGTGCTCGGCTGCCCAGCTTCCCAGGGAGTAGAGCACGAACGGTTGGCCTCTGCTCCCACAGGTGAAGAGCCAGGGGAAAATACTTGAGCTGTGCCTCTTCTGCAGAAAGTCAGCTTTGCAACGGTGCCATCCGCATCGCTGAGGTTCCTCGATTTCCCAACTCAAAGTCCATTACAATGGAACCTCTGTGGCACCCGTGCTGGGCAGCCCAGCATCCCAGGGAGTAGAGCACGAATGGTTGGCCTCTGCTCCCACAGCCGAAGAGCCAGGGCAAAAAACTTGAGCTGTGCCTCTTCTGCAGAAAGTCAGCTTTGCAACGGTGCCATCCGCATGGCTGTCGCTCCTCCATTTCCCAATTCAAAGTCCATTACAATGGAACCTCTTTGGCACCCGTGCTCGGCTGCCCAGCATCCCAGGGAGTAGAGCACGAACGGTTGGCCTCTGCTCCCACAGCCGAAGAGCCAGGGCAAAAAACTTGAGCTGTGCCTCTTCTGCAGAAAGTCAGCTTTGCAACGGTGCCATCCTCATTGCTGTCGCTCCTCCATTTCCCAACTCAAAGTCCATTACAATGGAACCTCTTTGGCACCCGTGCTGGGCTGCCCAGCATCCCAGGGAGTAGAGCACGAACAGTTGGCCTCTGCTCCCACAGCCAAGGAGCCAGGGCAAAAAACTTGAGCTGTGCCTCTTCTGCAGAAAGTCAGCTTTGCAACGGTGCCATCCGCATTGCTGAGGTTCCTCGATTTCCCAACTCAAAGTCCATTACAATGGAACATCTCTGGCACCCGTGCAGGGCTGCCCAGCATCCCAGGGAGTAGAGCACGAACGGTTGGCCTCTGCTCCCACAGCCAAAGAGCCAGAGCAAAAAACTTGAGCTGTGCCTCTTCTGCAGAAAGTCACCTTTGCAACGGTGCCATCCGCATTGCTGTCGCTCCTCCATTTCCCAGCTCAAGGTCCATTACAATGGAAACTCTCTTTGGCACCCGTGCTGGGCTGCCCAGCATCCCAGGGAGTAGAGCACGAACGGTTGGCCTCTGCTCCCACAGTCGAAGAGCCAGGGCAAAAAGCTTGAGCTGTGCCTCTTCTGCAGAAAGTTAGCTTTGCAACGGTGCCATCCGCATTGCTGTCGCTCCTCGATTTCCCAACTCAAAGTCCATTACAATGGAACCTCTCTGGCACCCGTGCTGGGCTGCCCAGCATCCCAGGGAGTAGAGCACGAACGGTTGGCCTCTGCTCCCACAGCCGAAGAGTCAGGGCAAAAAACTGGAGCTGTGCTTCTTCTGCAGAAAGTCAGCTTTGCAAAGGTGCCATCCGCATTGCTGAGGTTCCTCGATTTCCCAACTCAAAGTCCATTACAATGGAACCTCTTTGGCACCCGTGCTGGGCTGCCCAGCCTCCCAGGGAGTAGAGCACGAACGGTTGGCCTCTGCTCCCACAGCCAAAGAGCCAGAGCAAAATACTTGAGCTGTGCCTCTTCTGCAGAAAGTCAGCTTTGCAACGGTGCCATCCGCATTGCTGAGGTTCCTCGATTTCACAACTCAAAGTCCATTACAATGGAACCTCTCTGGCACCCGTGCAGGGCTGCCCAGCATCCCAGGGAGTAGATCACGAACGCTTGGCCTCTGCTCCCACAGCCAAAGAGCCAGGGCAAAAAACTTGAGCTGTGCCTCTTCTGCAGAAAGTCACCTTTGCAACGGTGCCATCCGCATTGCTGTCGCTCCTCCATTTCCCAGCTCAAGGTCCATTACAATGGAAACTCTCTTTGGCACCCGTGCTGGGCAGCCCAGCATCCCAGGGAGTAGAGCACGAACGGTTGGCCTCTGCTCCCACAGTCGAAGAGCCAGGGCAAAAAGCTTGAGCTGTGCCTCTTCTGCAGAAAGTTAGCTTTGCAACGGTGCCATCCGCATTGCTGTCGCTCCTCGATTTCCCAACTCAAAGTCCATTACAATGGAACCTCTCTGGCACCCGTGCTGGGCTGCCCAGCATCCCAGGGAGTAGAGCACGAACGGTTGGCCTCTGCTCCCACAGCCAAAGAGCCAGGGCAAAAAACTGGAGCTGTGCTTCTTCTGCAGAAAGTCAGCTTTGCAAAGGTGCCATCCGCATTGCTGAGGTTCCTCGATTTCCCAACTCAAAGTCCATTACAATGGAACCTCTCTGGCCACGTGCTGGGCAGCCCAGCATCCCAGGGAGTAGAGCACGAACGGCTGGCCTCTGCTCCCACAGGTGAAGAGCCAGGGCAAAAAACTTGAGCTGTGCCTCTTCTGCAGAAAGTCAGCTTTGCAACGGTGCCATCCGCATTGCTGATGATCCTCGATTTCCCAACTCAAAGTCCATTACAATGGAACCTCTGTGACACCCGTGCTCGGCTGCCCAGCTTCCCAGGGAGTAGAGCACGAACGGTTGGCCTCTGCTCCCACAGGTGAAGAGCCAGGGGAAAATACTTGAGCTGTGCCTCTTCTGCAGAAAGTCAGCTTTGCAACGGTGCCATCCGCATCGCTGAGGTTCCTCGATT
Source organism: Psittacula echo (assembly GCF_963264785.1). Classification (NCBI taxonomy): domain Eukaryota; kingdom Metazoa; phylum Chordata; class Aves; order Psittaciformes; family Psittacidae; genus Psittacula; species Psittacula echo. Next base: position 87,563 of record NW_027664159.1, on the reverse strand, counting down.
TCCCAACTCAAAGTCCATTACAATGGAACCTCTGTGGCACCCGTGCTGGGCAGCCCAGCATCCCAGGGAGTAGAGCACGAATGGTTGGCCTCTGCTCCCACAGCCGAAGAGCCAGGGCAAAAAACTTGAGCTGTGCCTCTTCTGCAGAAAGTCAGCTTTGCAACGGTGCCATCCGCATGGCTGTCGCTCCTCCATTTCCCAATTCAAAGTCCATTACAATGGAACCTCTTTGGCACCCGTGCTCGGCTGCCCAGCATCCCAGGGAGTAGAGCACGAACGGTTGGCCTCTGCTCCCACAGCCGAAGAGCCAGGGCAAAAAACTTGAGCTGTGCCTCTTCTGCAGAAAGTCAGCTTTGCAACGGTGCCATCCGCATTGCTGTCGCTCCTCCATTTCCCAACTCAAAGTCCATTACAATGGAACCTCTTTGGCACCCGTGCTGGGCTGCCCAGCATCCCAGGGAGTAGAGCACGAACAGTTGGCCTCTGCTCCCACAGCCAAGGAGCCAGGGCAAAAAACTTGAGCTGTGCCTCTTCTGCAGAAAGTCAGCTTTGCAACGGTGCCATCCGCATTGCTGAGGTTCCTCGATTTCCCAACTCAAAGTCCATTACAATGGAACATCTCTGGCACCCGTGCAGGGCTGCCCAGCATCCCAGGGAGTAGAGCACGAACGGTTGGCCTCTGCTCCCACAGCCAAAGAGCCAGAGCAAAAAACTTGAGCTGTTCCTCTTCTGCAGAAAGTCACCTTTGCAACGGTGCCATCCGCATTGCTGTCGCTCCTCCATTTCCCAGCTCAAGGTCCATTACAATGGAAACTCTCTTTGGCACCCGTGCTGGGCTGCCCAGCATCCCAGGGAGTAGAGCACGAACGGTTGGCCTGTGCTCCCACAGTCGAAGAGCCAGGGCAAAAAGCTTGAGCTGTGCCTCTTCTGCAGAAAGTTAGCTTTGCAACGGTGCCATCCGCATTGCTGTCGCTCCTCGATTTCCCAACTCAAAGTCCATTACAATGGAACCTCTCTGGCACCCGTGCTGGGCTGCCCAGCATCCCAGGGAGTAGAGCACGAACGGTTGGCCTCTGCTCCCACAGCCAAAGAGCCAGAGCAAAATACTTGAGCTGTGCCTCTTCTGCAGAAAGTCAGCTTTGCAACGGTGCCATCCGCATTGCTGAGGTTCCTCGATTTCACAACTCAAAGTCCATTACAATGGAACCTCTCTGGCACCCGTGCAGGGCTGCCCAGCATCCCAGGGAGTAGATCACGAACGCTTGGCCTCTGCTCCCACAGCCAAAGAGCCAGGGCAAAAAACTTGAGCTGTGCCTCTTCTGCAGAAAGTCACCTTTGCAACGGTGCCATCCGCATTGCTGTCGCTCCTCCATTTCCCAGCTCAAGGTCCATTACAATGGAAACTCTCTTTGGCACCCGTGCTGGGCAGCCCAGCATCCCAGGGAGTAGAGCACGAACGGTTGGCCTCTGCTCCCACAGTCGAAGAGCCAGGGCAAAAAGCTTGAGCTGTGCCTCTTCTGCAGAAAGTTAGCTTTGCAACGGTGCCATCCGCATTGCTGTCGCTCCTCGATTTCCCAACTCAAAGTCCATTACAATGGAACCTCTCTGGCACCCGTGCTCGGCTGCCCAGCATCCCAGGGAGTAGAGCACGAACGGTTGGCCTCTGCTCCCACAGTCGAAGAGCCAGGTCAAAAAACTTGAGCTGTGCCTCTTCTGCAGAAAGTCAGCTTTGCAACGGTGCCATCCGCATTGCTGAGGATCCTCGATTTCACAACTCAAAGTCCATTACAATGGAACCTCTGTGACACCCGTGCTCGGCTGTCCAGCTTCCCAGGGAGTAGAGCACGAACGGTTGGCCTCTGATCCCACAGGTGAAGAGCCAGGGGAAAATACTTGAGCTGTGTCTCTTCTGCAGAAAGTCAGCTTTGCAACGGTGCCATCCGCATTGCTGAGGTTCCTCGATTTCCCAACTCAAAGTCCATTACAATGGAACCTCTCTGGCACCCGTGCAGGGCTGCCCAGCATCCCAGGGAGTAGAGCACGAACGCTTGGCCTCTGCTCCCACAGCCAAAGAGCCAGAGCAAAAAACTTGAGCTGTGCCTCTTCTGCAGAAAGTCACCTTTGCAACGGTGCCATCCGCATTGCTGTCGCTCCTCCATTTCACAGCTCAAGGTCCATTACAATGGAAACTCTCTTTGGCACCCGTGCTGGGCTGCCCAGCATCCCAGGGAGTAGAGCACGAACGGTTGGCCTCTGCTCCCACAGTCGAAGAGCCAGGGCAAAAAGCTTGAGCTGTGCCTCTTTTGCAGAAAGTCAGCTTTGCAACGGTGCCATCCGCATTGCTGAGGTTCCTCGATTTCCCAACTCAAAGTCCATTACAATGGAACCTCTCTGGCACCCGTGCTCGGCTGCCCAGCATCCCAGGGAGTAGAGCACGAACGGTTGGCCTCTGTTCCCACAGCCAAAGAGCCAGGGCAAAATACTTGAGCTGTGCCTCTTCTGCAGAAAGTCAGCTTTGCAATGGTGCCATCCGCATTGCTGAGGTTCCTCGAATTCACAACTCAAAGTCCATTACAATGGAACCTCTCTGGCACCCGTGCAGGGCTGCCCAGCATCCCAGGGAGTAGAGCACGAACGCTTGGCCTCTGCTCCCACAGCCAAAGAGCCAGAGCAAAAAACTTGAGCTGTGCCTCTTCTGCAGAAAGTCACCTTTGCAACGGTGCCATCCGCATTGCTGTCGCTCCTCCATTTCCCAGCTCAAGGTCCATTACAATGGAAACTCTCTCTGGCACCCGTGCTGGGCTGCCCAGCATCCCAGGGAGTAGAGCACGAACGGTTGGCCTCTGCTCCCACAGCCGAAGAGCCAGGGCAAAAAACTGGAGCTGTGCTTCTTCTGCAGAAAGTCAGCTTTGCAAAGGTGCCATCCGCATTGCTGAGGTTCCTCGATTTCCCAACTCAAAGTCCATTACAATGGAACCTCTCTGGCACCCGTGCTGGGCTGCCCAGCATCCCAGCGAGTAGAGCACGAACGGTTGGCCTCTGCTCCCACAGCCAAGGAGCCAGGGCAAAAAAATTGTGCTGTGCCTCTTCTGCAGAAAGTAAGCTTTGCAACGGTGCCATCCGCATTGCTGTCGCTCCTCCATTTCCCAACTCAAAGTCCATTACAATGGAACCTCTTTGGCACCCGTGCTCGGCTGCCCAGCATCCCAGGGAGTAGAGCACGAACGGTTGGCCTGTGCTCCCACAGTCGAAGAGCCAGGGCAAAAAACTTGAGCTGTGTCTCTTCTGCAGAAAGTCACCTTTGCAACGGTGCCATCCACTTTGCTGTCTCTCCTCGATTTCCCAACTCAAAGTCCATTATAATGGAACCTCTGTTTCACCCGTGCTCGTCTGCCCAGCATCCCAGGGAGTAGAGCATGAACGGTTGTCCTCTGCTCCCACAGCCGAAGAGCCAGGGCAAAAAACTTGAGCTGTGCCTCTTCTGCAGAAAGTCAGCTTTGCAACGGTGCCATCCGCATTGCTGAGGTTCCTCGATTTCCCAACTCAAAGTCCATTACAATGGAAGCTCTCTGGCACCCGTGCTGGGCTGCCCAGCATCCCAGGGAGTAGAGCACGAACGGTTGGCCTCTGCTCCCACAGCCGAAGAGTCAAGGCAAAAAACTTGAGCTGTGCCTCTTCTGCAGAAAGTCACCTTTGCAACGGTGCCATCCGCATTGCTGTCGCTCCTCCATTTCCCAGCTCAAAGTCCATTACAATGGAAACTCTCTTTGGCACCCGTGCTGGGCTGCCCAGCATCCCAGGGAGTAGAGCACGAACGGTTGGCCTCTGTTCCCACAGCCGAAGAGCCAGGGCAAAAAACTTGAGCTGTGCCTCTTCTGCAGAAAGTCAGCTTTGCAACGGTGCCATCCGCATTGCTGTCGCTCCTCGATTTCCCAACTCAAAGTCCATTACAATGGAACCTCTCTGGCACCCGTGCTCGGCTGCCCAGCATCCCAGGGAGTAGAGCACGAACGGTTGGCCTCTGCTCCCACAGCCGAAGAGTCAAGGCAAAAAACTTGAGCTGTGCCTCTTCTGCAGAAAGTCAGCTTTGCAACGGTGCCATCCGCACTGCTGTCGCTCCTCCATTTCCCAATTCAAAGTCCATTACAATGGAACCTCTTTGGCACCCGTGCTGGGCTGCCCAGCATCCCAGCGAGTAGAGCACGAACGGTTGGCCTCTGCTCCCACAGCCGAAGAGCCAGGGCAAAAAACTTGAGCTGTGCCTCTTCTGCAGAAAGTCAGCTTTGCAACGGTGCCATCCGCATGGCTGTCGCTCCTCCATTTCCCAACTCAAAGTCCATTACAATGGAACCTCTTTGGCACCCGTGCTGGGCTGCCCAGCATCCCAGGGAGTAGAGCACGAACAGTTGGCCTCTGCTCCCACAGCCAAGGAGCCAGGGCAAAAAACTTGAGCTGTGCCTCTTCTGCAGAAAGTCAGCTTTGCAACGGTGCCATCCGCATTGCTGAGGATCCTCGATTTCCCAACTCAAAGTCCATTACAATGGAACCTCTGTGACACCCGTGCTCGGCTGCCCAGCATCCCAGGGAGTAGAGCACGAACGGTTGGCCTCTGCTCCCACAACCGAAGAGCCAGGGGAAAATACTTGAGCTGTGTCTATTCTGCAGAAAGTCAGCTTTGCAACGGTGCCATCCGCATTGCTGAGGTTCCTCGATTTCCCAACTCAAAGTCCATTACAATGGAACCTCTCTGGCACCCGTGCTGGGCTGCCCAGCTTCCCAGGGAGTAGAGCACGAACGGTTGGCCTCTGTTCCCACAGCCAAAGAGCCAGGGCAAAATACTTGAGCTGTGCCTCTTCTGCAGAAAGTCAGCTTTGCAATGGTGCCATCCGCATTGCTGAGGTTCCTCGAATTCACAACTCAAAGTCCATTACAATGGAACCTCTCTGGCACCCGTGCAGGGCTGCCCAGCATCCCAGGGAGTAGAGCACGAACGCTTGGCCTCTGCTCCCACAGCCAAAGAGCCAGAGCAAAAAACTTGAGCTGTGCCTCTTCTGCAGAAAGTCACCTTTGCAACGGTGCCATCCGCATTGCTGTCGCTCCTCCATTTCCCAGCTCAAGGTCCATTACAATGGAAACTCTCTTTGGCACCCGTGCTGGGCTGCCCAGCATCCCAGGGAGTAGAGCACGAACGGTTGGCCTCTGCTCCCACAGTCGAAGAGCCAGGGCAAAAAGCTTGAGCTGTGCCTCTTCTGCAGAAAGTTAGCTTTGCAACGGTGCCATCCGCATTGCTGTCGCTCCTCCATTTCCCAACTCAAAGTCCATTACAATGGAACCTCTTTGGCACCCGTGCTCGGCTGCCCAGCATCCCAGGGAGTAGAGCACGAACGGTTGGCCTGTGCTCCCACAGTCGAAGAGCCAGGGCAAAAAACTGGAGCTGTGTCTCTTCTGCAGAAAGTCACCTTTGCAACGGTGCCATCCACTTTGCTGTCGCTCCTCGATTTCCCAACTCAAAGTCCATTATAATGGAACCTCTGTTTCACCCGTGCTCGTCTGCCCAGCATCCCAGGGAGTAGAGCATGAACGGTTGTCCTCTGTTCCCACAGCTGAAGAGCCAGGGCAAAAAGCTTGAGCTGTGCCTCTTCTGCAGAAAGTCACCTTTGCAACGGTGCCATCCGCATTGCTGTCGCTCCTCCATTTCCCAGCTCAAAGTCCATTACAATGGAAACTCTCTTTGGCACCCGTGCTGGGCTGCCCAGCATCCCAGGGAGTACAGCACGAACGGTTGGCCTCTGCTCCCACACCCGAAGAGCCAGGGCAAAAAGCTTGAGCTGTGCCTCTTCTGCAGAAAGTTAGCTTTGCAACGGTGCCATCCGCATTGCTGTCGCTCCTCGATTTCCCAACTCAAAGTCCATTACAATGGAACCTCTGTGGCACCCGTGCTCGGCTGCCCAGCATCCCAGGGAGTAGAGCACGAACGGTTGGCCTCTGCTCCCACAGCCGAAGAGCCAGGGCAAAAAACTGGAGCTGTGCTTCTTCTGCAGAAAGTCAGCTTTGCAACGGTGCCATCCGCATTGCTGAGGTTCCTCGATTTCCCAACTCAAAGTCCATTACAATGGAACCTCTTTGGCACCCGTGCTGGGCTGCCCAGCATCCCAGGGAGTAGAGCACGAACGGTTGGCCTCTGCTCCCACAGCCAAGGAGCCAGGGCAAAAAAATTGTGCTGTGCCTCTTCTGCAGAAAGTAAGCTTTGCAACGGTGCCATCCGCATTGCTGTCGCTCCTCCATTTCCCAACTCAAAGTCCATTACAATGGAACCTCTTTGGCACCCGTGCTCGGCTGCCCAGCATCCCAGGGAAGAGAGCACGAACGGTTGGCCTGTGCTCCCACAGTCGAAGAGCCAGGGCAAAAAACTGGAGCTGTGTCTCTTCTGCAGAAAGTCACCTTTGCAACGGTGCCATCCACTTTGCTGTCGCTCCTCGATTTCCCAACTCAAAGTCCATTATAATGGAACCTCTGTTTCACCCGTGCTCGACTGCCCAGCATCCCAGGGAGTAGAGCATGAACGGTTGTCCTCTGCTCCCACAGCCGAAGAGCCAGGGCAAAAAACTTGAGCTGTGCCTCTTCTGCAGAAAGTCAGCTTTGCAATGGTGCCATCCGCATTGCTGAGGTTCCTCGATTTCCCAACTCAAAGTCCATTACAATGGAACCTCTCTGGCACCCGTGCTGGGCTGCCCAGCATCCCAGGGAGTAGAGCACGAACGGTTGGCCTCTGCTCCCACAGCCGAAGAGTCAAGGCAAAAAACTTGAGCTCTGCCTCTTCTGCAGAAAGTCACCTTTGCAACGGTGCCATCCGCATTGCTGTCGCTCCTCCATTTCCCAGCTCAAGGTCCATTACAATGGAAACTCTCTTTGGCACCCGTGCTGGGCTGCCCAGCATCCCAGGGAGAAGAGCACGAACGGTTGGCCTCTGCTCCCACAGTCGAAGAGCCAGGGCAAAAAGCTTGAGCTGTGCCTCTTCTGCAGAAAGTTAGCTTTGCAACGGTGCCATCCGCATTGCTGTCGCTCCTCGATTTCCCATCTCAAAGTCCATTACAATGGAACCTCTCTGGCACCCGTGCTCGGCTGCCCAGCATCCCAGGGAGTAGAGCACGAACGGTTGGCCTCTGCTCCCACAGCCGAAGAGTCAGGGCAAAAAACTGGAGCTGTGCTTCTTCTGCAGAAAGTCAGCTTTGCAAAGGTGCCATCCGCATTGCTGAGGTTCCTCGATTTCCCAACTCAAAGTCCATTACAATGGAACCTCTTTGGCACCCGTGCTGTGCTGCCCAGCCTCCCAGGGAGTAGAGCACGAACGGTTGGCCTCTGCTCCCACAGCCAAAGAGCCAGAGCAAAATACTTGAGCTGTGCCTCTTCTGCAGAAAGTCAGCTTTGCAACGGTGCCATCCGCATTGCTGAGGTTCCTCGATTTCACAACTCAAAGTCCATTACAATGGAACCTCTCTGGCACCCGTGCAGGGCTGCCCAGCATCCCAGGGAGTAGATCACGAACGCTTGGCCTCTGCTCCCACAGCCAAAGAGCCAGAGCAAAAAACTTGAGCTGTGCCTCTTCTGCAGAAAGTCACCTTTGCAACGGTGCCATCCGCATTGCTGTCGCTCCTCCATTTCCCAGCTCAAGGTCCATTACAATGGAAACTCTCTTTGGCACCCGTGCTGGGCTGCCCAGCATCCCAGGGAGTAGAGCACGAACGGTTGGCCTCTGCTCCCACAGTCGAAGAGCCAGGGCAAAAAGCTTGAGCTGTGCCTCTTCTGCAGAAAGTTAGCTTTGCAACGGTGCCATCCGCATTGCTGTCGCTCCTCGATTTCCCAACTCAAAGTCCATTACAATGGAACCTCTCTGGCACCCGTGCTCGGCTGCCCAGCATCCCAGGGAGTAGAGCACGAACGGTTGGCCTCTGCTCCCACAGCCGAAGAGCCAGGGCAAAAAACTGGAGCTGTGCTTCTTCTGCAGAAAGTCAGCTTTGCAAAGGTGCCATCCGCATTGCTGAGGTTCCTCGATTTCCCAATTCAAAGTCCATTACAATGGAACCTCTCTGGCCACGTGCTGGGCAGCCCAGCATCCCAGGGAGTAGAGCACGAACGGCTGGCCTCTGCTCCCACAGGTGAAGAGCCAGGGCAAAAAACTGGAGCTGTGCCTCTTCTGCAGAAAGTCAGCTTTGCAACGGTGCCATCCGCATTGCTGAGGATCCTCGATTTCCCAACTCAAAGTCCATTACAATGGAACCTCTGTGACACCCGTGCTCGGCTGCCCAGCTTCCCAGGGAGTAGAGCACGAATGGTTGGCCTCTGCTCCCACAGGTGAAGAGCCAGGGGAAAATACTTGAGCTGTGCCTCTTCTGCAGAAAGTCAGCTTTGCAACGGTGCCATCCGCATCGCTGAGGTTCCTCGATTTCCCAACTCAAAGTCCATTACAATGGAACCTCTGTGGCACCCGTGCTGGGCAGCCCAGCATCCCAGGGAGTAGAGCACGAATGGTTGGCCTCTGCTCACACAGCCGAAGAGCCAGGGCAAAAAACTGGAGCTGTGCCTCTTCTGCAGAAAGTCAGCTTTGCAACGGTGCCATCCGCATGGCTGTCGCTCCTCCATTTCCCAATTCAAAGTCCATTACAATGGAACCTCTCTGGCACCAGTGCTCGGCTGCCCAGCATCCCAGGGAGTAGAGCACGAACGGTTGGCCTCTGCTCCCACAGCCGAAGAGCCAGGGCAAAAAACTTGAGCTGTGCCTCTTCTGCAGAAAGTCAGCTTTGCAACGGTGCCATCCGCATTGCTGTCGCTCCTCCATTTCCCAGCTCAAGGTCCATTACAATGGAAACTCTCTTTGGCACCCGTGCTGGGCTGCCCAGCATCCCAGGGAGTAGAGCACGAACGGTTGGCCTCTGCTCCCACAGTCGAAGAGCCAGGGGAAAAAGCTTGAGCTGTGCCTCTTCTTCAGAAAGTCAGCTTTGCAACGGTGCCATCCGCATTGCTGTCGCTCCTCGATTTCCCAACTCAAAGTCCATTACAATGGAAACTCTCTTTGGCACCCGTGCTGGGCTGCCCAGCATCCCAGGGAGTAGAGCACGAACGGTTGGCCTCTGTTCCCACAGCCAAAGAGCCAGGGCAAAATACTTGAGCTGTGCCTCTTCTGCAGAAAGTCAGCTTTGCAATGGTGCCATCCGCATTGCTGAGGTTCCTCGAATTCTCAACTCAAAGTCCATTACAATGGAACCTCTTTGGCACCCGTGCTGGGCAGCCCAGCATCCCAGGGAGTAGAGCACGAATGGTTGGCCTCTGCTCCCACAGCCGAAGAGCCAGGGCAAAAAACTTGAGCTGTGCCTCTTCTGCAGAAAGTCAGCTTTGCAACGGTGCCATCCGCATGGCTGTCGCTCCTCCATTTCCCAATTCAAAGTCCATTACAATGGAACCTCTTTGGCACCCGTGCTGGGCTGCCCAGCATCCCAGGGAGTAGAGCACGAACAGTTGGCCTCTGCTCCCACAGCCAAGGAGCCAGGGCAAAAAACTTGAGCTGTGCCTCTTCTGCAGAAAGTCAGCTTTGCAACGGTGCCATCCGCATTGCTGAGGATCCTCGATTTCACAACTCAAAGTCCATTACAATGGAACCTCTGTGACACCCGTGCTCGGCTGCCCAGCTTCCCAGGGAGTAGAGCACGAACGGTTGGCCTCTGATCCCACAGGTGAAGAGCCAGGGGAAAATACTTGAGCTGTGTCTCTTCTGCAGAAAGTCAGCTTTGCAACGGTGCCATCCGCATTGCTGAGGTTCCTCGATTTCCCAACTCAAAGTCCATTACAATGGAACCTCTCTGGCACCCGTGCAGGGCTGCCCAGCATCCCAGGGAGTACAGCACGAACGCTTGGCCTGTGCTCCCACAGCCAAAGAGCCAGAGCAAAAAACTTGAGCTGTGCCTCTTCTGCAGAAAGTCAGCTTTGCAACGGTGCCATCCGCATTGCTGTCGCTCCTCCATTTCCCAGCTCAAGGTCCATTACAATGGAAACTCTCTTTGGCACCCGTGCTGGGCTGCCCAGCATCCCAGGGATTAGAGCACGAACAGTTGGCCTCTGCTCCCACAGCCAAAGAGTCAAGGCAAAAAACTTGAGCTGTGCCTCTTCTGCAGAAAGTCAGCTTTGCAACGGTGCCATCCGCATTGCTGTCGCTCCTCCATTTCCCAATTCAAAGTCCATTACAATGGAACCTCTTTGGCACCCGTGCTGGGCTGCCCAGCATCCCAGCGAGTAGAGCACGAACGGTTGGCCTCTGCTCCCACAGCCGAAGAGCCAGGGCAAAAAACTGGAGCTGTGCTTCTTCTGCAGAAAGTCAGCTTTGCAAAGGTGCCATCCGCATTGCTGAGGTTCCTCGATTTCCCAACTCAAAGTCCATTACAATGGAACCTCTCTGGCCACGTGCTGGGCAGCCCAGCATCCCAGGGAGTAGAGCACGAACGGCTGGCCTCTGCTCCCACAGGTGAAGAGCCAGGGCAAAAAACTGGAGCTGTGCCTCTTCTGCAGAAAGTCAGCTTTGCAACGGTGCCATCCGCATTGCTGAGGATCCTCGATTTCCCAACTCAAAGTCCATTACAATGGAACCTCTGTGACACCCGTGCTCGGCTGCCCAGCTTCCCAGGGAGTAGAGCACGAATGGTTGGCCTCTGCTCCCACAGGTGAAGAGCCAGGGGAAAATACTTGAGCTGTGCCTCTTCTGCAGAAAGTCAGCTTTGCAACGGTGCCATCCGCATCGCTGAGGTTCCTCGATTTCCCAACTCAAAGTCCATTACAATGGAACCTCTGTGGCACCCGTGCTGGGCAGCCCAGCATCCCAGGGAGTAGAGCACGAATGGTTGGCCTCTGCTCCCACAGCCGAAGAGCCAGGGCAAAAAACTTGAGCTGTGCCTCTTCTGCAGAAAGTCAGCTTTGCAACGGTGCCATCCGCATGGCTGTCGCTCCTCCATTTCCCAATTCAAAGTCCATTACAATGGAACCTCTTTGGCACCCGTGCTCGGCTGCCCAGCATCCCAGGGAGTAGAGCACGAACGGTTGGCCTCTGCTCCCACAGCCGAAGAGCCAGGGCAAAAAACTTGAGCTGTGCCTCTTCTGCAGAAAGTCAGCTTTGCAACGGTGCCATCCTCATTGCTGTCGCTCCTCCATTTCCCAACTCAAAGTCCATTACAATGGAACCTCTTTGGCACCCGTGCTGGGCTGCCCAGCATCCCAGGGAGTAGAGCACGAACAGTTGGCCTCTGCTCCCACAGCCAAGGAGCCAGGGCAAAAAACTTGAGCTGTGTCTCTTCTGCAGAAAGTCAGCTTTGCAACGGTGCCATCCGCATGGCTGTCGCTCCTCCATTTCCCAACTCAAAGTCCATTACAATGGAACCTGTTTGGCACCCGTGCTGGGCTGCCCAGCATCCCAGGGAGTAGAGCACGAACGGTTGGCCTCTGATCCCACAGGTGAAGAGCCAGGGGAAAATACTTGAGCTGTGTCTCTTCTGCAGAAAGTCAGCTTTGCAACGGTGCCATCCGCATTGCTGAGGTTCCTCGATTTCCCAACTCAAAGTCCATTACAATGGAACCTCTCTGGCACCCGTGCAGGGCTGCCCAGCATCCCAGGGAGTAGAGCACGAACGCTTGGCCTCTGCTCCCACAGCCAAAGAGCCAGAGCAAAAAACTTGAGCTGTGCCTCTTCTGCAGAAAGTCAGCTTTGCAACGGTGCCATCCGCATTGCTGTCGCTCCTCCATTTCCCAGCTCAAGGTCCATTACAATGGAAACTCTCTTTGGCACCCGTGCTGGGCTGCCCAGCATCCCAGGGAGTAGAGCACGAACGGTTGGCCTCTGCTCCCACAGTCGAAGAGCCAGGGCAAAAAGCTTGAGCTGTGCCTCTTCTTCAGAAAGTCAGCTTTGCAACGGTGCCATCCGCATTGCTGTCGCTCCTCCATTTCCCAACTCAAAGTCCATTACAATGGAACCTCTCTGGCACCCGTGCTCGGCTGCCCAGCATCCCAGGGAGTAGAGCACGAACGGTTGGCCTCTGTTCCCACAGCCAAAGAGCCAGGGCAAAATACTTGAGCTGTGCCTCTTCTGCAGAAAGTCAGCTTTGCAATGGTGCCATCCGCATTGCTGAGGTTCCTCGAATTCACAACTCAAAGTCCATTACAATGAAAACTCTCTGGCACCCGTGCAGGGCTGCCCAGCATCCCAGGGAGTAGAGCACGAACGGTTGGCCTCTGCTCCCACAGCCAAGGAGCCAGGGCAAAAAACTTGAGCTGTGCCTCTTCTGCAGAAAGTCAGCTTTGCAACGGTGCCATCCGCATTGCTGAGGATCCTCGATTTCACAACTCAAAGTCCATTACAATGGAACCTCTGTGACACCCGTGCTCGGCTGCCCAGCTTCCCAGGGAGTAGAGCACGAACGGTTGGCCTCTGATCCCACAGGTGAAGAGCCAGGTGAAAATACTTGAGCTGTGTCTCTTCTGCAGAAAGTCAGCTTTGCAACGGTGCCATCCGCATTGCTGAGGTTCCTCGATTTCCCAACTCAAAGTCCATTACAATGGAACCTCTGTGGCACCCGTGCAGGGCTGCCCAGCATCCCAGGGAGTAGAGCACGAACGCTTGGCCTCTGCTCCCACAGCCAAAGAGCCAGAGCAAAAAACTTGAGCTGTGCCTCTTCTGCAGAAAGTCAGCTTTGCAACGGTGCCATCCGCATTGCTGTCGCTCCTCCATTTCCCAGCTCAAGGTCCATTACAATGGAAACTCTCTTTGGCACCCGTGCTGGGCTGCCCAGCATCCCAGGGATTAGAGCACGAACAGTTGGCCTCTGCTCCCACAGCCAAAGAGTCAAGGCAAAAAACTTGAGCTGTGCCTCTTCTGCAGAAAGTCAGCTTTGCAACGGTGCCATCCGCATTGCTGTCGCTCCTCCATTTCCCAATTCAAAGTCCATTACAATGGAACCTCTTTGGCACCCGTGCTGGGCTGCCCAGCATCCCAGCGAGTAGAGCACGAACGGTTGGCCTCTGCTCCCACAGCCGAAGAGCCAGGGCAAAAAGCTTGAGCTGTGCCTCTTCTGCAGAAAGTTAGCTTTGCAACGGTGCCATCCGCATTGCTGTCGCTCCTCGATTTCCCAACTCAAAGTCCATTACAATGGAACCTCTCTGGCACCCGTGCTCGGCTGCCCAGCATCCCAGGGAGTAGAGCACGAACGGTTGGCCTCTGCTCCCACAGCCGAAGAGTCAGGGCAAAAAACTGGAGCTGTGCTTCTTCTGCAGAAAGTCAGCTTTGCAAAGGTGCCATCCGCATTGCTGAGGTTCCTCGATTTCCCAACTCAAAGTCCATTACAATGGAACCTCTTTGGCACCCGTGCTGGGCTGCCCAGCCTCCCAGGGAGTAGAGCACGAACGGTTGGCCTCTGCTCCCACAGCCAAAGAGCCAGAGCAAAATACTTGAGCTGTGCCTCTTCTGCAGAAAGTCAGCTTTGCAACGGTGCCATCCGCATTGCTGAGGTTCCTCGATTTCACAACTCAAAGTCCATTACAATGGAACCTCTCTGGCACCCGTGCAGGGCTGCCCAGCATCCCAGGGAGTAGAGCACGAACGCTTGGCCTCTGCTCCCACAGCCAAAGAGCCAGGGCAAAAAACTTGAGCTGTGCCTCTTCTGCAGAAAGTCACCTTTGCAACGGTGCCATCCGCATTGCTGTCGCTCCTCCATTTCCCAGCTCAAGGTCCATTAAAAAGGAAACTCTCTTTGGAACCCGTGCTGGGCTGCCCAGCATCCCAGGGAGTAGAGCACGAACGGTTGGCCTCTGCTCCCACAGTCGAAGAGCCAGGGCAAAAAGCTTGAGCTGTGCCTCTTCTGCAGAAAGTTAGCTTTGCAACGGTGCCATCCGCATTGCTGTCGCTCCTCGATTTCCCAACTCAAAGTCCATTACAATGGAACCTCTCTGGCACCCGTGCTCGGCTGCCCAGCATCCCAGGGAGTAGAGCACGAACGGTTGGCCTCTGCTCCCACAGCCGAAGAGCCAGGGCAAAAAACTGGAGCTGTGCTTCTTCTGCAGAAAGTCAGCTTTGCAAAGGTGCCATCCGCATTGCTGAGGTTCCTCGATTTCCCAACTCAAAGTCCATTACAATGGAACCTCTCTGGCCACGTGCTGGGCAGCCCAGCATCCCAGGGAGTAGAGCACGAACGGTTGGCCTCTGCTCCCACAGGTGAAGAGCCAGGGCAAAAAACTGGAGCTGTGCCTCTTCTGCAGAAAGTCAGCTTTGCAACGGTGCCATCCGCATTGCTGAGGTTCCTCGATTTCCCAACTCAAAGTCCATTACAATGGAACCTCTGTGACACCCGTGCTGGGCTGCCCAGCTTCCCAGGGAGTAGAGCACGAATGGTTGGCCTCTGCTCCCACAGGTGAAGAGCCAGGGGAAAATACTTGAGCTGTGCCTCTTCTGCAGAAAGTCAGCTTTGCAACGGTGCCATCCGCATCGCTGAGGTTCCTCGATTTCCCAACTCAAAGTCCATTACAATGGAACCTCTGTGGCACCCGTGCTGGGCAGCCCAGCATCCCAGGGAGTAGAGCACGAATGGTTGGCCTCTGCTCCCACAGCCGAAGAGCCAGGGCAAAAAACTTGAGCTGTGCCTCTTCTGCAGAAAGTCAGCTTTGCAACGGTGCCATCCGCATGGCTGTCGCTCCTCCATTTCCCAATTCAAAGTCCATTACAATGGAAACTCTCTTTGGCACCCGTGCTGGGCTGCCCAGCATCCCAGGGAGTAGAGCACGAACGGTTGGCCTCTGCTCCCACAGTCGAAGAGCCAGGGGAAAAAGCTTGAGCTGTGCCTCTTCTTCAGAAAGTCAGCTTTGCAATGGTGCCATCCGCATTGCTGTCGCTCCTCGATTTCCCAACTCAAAGTCCATTACAATGGAACCTCTCTGGCACCCGTGCTCGGCTGCCCAGCATCCCAGGGAGTAGAGCACGAACGGTTGGCCTCTGTTCCCACAGCCAAAGAGCCAGGGCAAAATACTTGAGCTGTGCCTCTTCTGCAGAAAGTCAGCTTTGCAATGGTGCCATCCGCATTGCTGAGGTTCCTTGAATTCACAACTCAAAGTCCATTACAATGGAACCTCTCTGGCACCCGTGCAGGGCTGCCCAGCATCCCAGGGAGTAGAGCACGAACGGTTGGCCTCTGCTCCCACAGCCAAAGAGCCAGAGCAAAAAACTTGAGCTGTGCCTCTTCTGCAGAAAGTCAGCTTTGCAACGGTGCCATCCGCATTGCTGAGGATCCTCGATTTCCCAACTCAAAGTCCATTACAATGGAACATCTTTGGCACCCGTGCTCGGCATCCCAGCTTCCCAGGGAGTAGAGCACGAACGGTTGGCCTCTGATACCACAGGTGAAGAGCCAGGGGAAAATACTTGAGCTGTGTCTCTTCTGCAGAAAGTCAGCTTTGCAACGGTGCCATCCGCATTGCTGAGGTTCCTCGATTTCCCAACTCAAAGTCCATTACAATGGAAACTCTCTTTGGCACCCGTGCTGGGCTGCCCAGCATCCCAGGGAGTAGAGCACGAACGGTTGGCCTCTGCTCCCACAGTCGAAGAGCCAGGGCAAAAAGCTTGAGCTGTGCCTCTTCTGCAGAAAGTTAGCTTTGCAACGGTGCCATCCGCATTGCTGTCGCTCCTCGATTTCCCAACTCAAAGTCCATTACAATGGAACCTCTCTGGCACCCGTGCTCGGCTGCCCAGCATCCCAGGGAGTAGAGCACGAACGGTTGGCCTCTGCTCCCACAGCCGAAGAGCCAGGGCAAAAAACTGGAGCTGTGCTTCTTCTGCAGAAAGTCAGCTTTGCAAAGGTGCCATCCGCATTGCTGAGGTTCCTCGATTTCCCAACTCAAAGTCCATTACAATGGAACCTCTCTGGCCACGTCCTGGGCAGCCCAGCATCCCAGGGAGTAGAGCACGAACGGCTGGCCTCTGCTCCCACAGGTGAAGAGCCAGGGCAAAAAACTTGAGCTGTGCCTCTTCTGCAGAAAGTCAGCTTTGCAACGGTGCCATCCGCATTGCTGAGGATCCTCGATTTCCCAACTCAAAGTCCATTACAATGGAACCTCTGTGACACCCGTGCTCGGCTGCCCAGCTTCCCAGGGAGTAGAGCACGAACGGTTGGCCTCTGCTCCCACAGCCGAAGAGTCAGGGCAAAAAACTGGAGCTGTGCTTCTTCTGCAGAAAGTCAGCTTTGCAAAGGTGCCATCCGCATTGCTGAGGTTCCTCGATTTCCCAACTCAAAGTCCATTACAATGGAACCTCTTTGGCACCCGTGCTGGGCTGCCCAGCCTCCCAGGGAGTAGAGCACGAACGGTTGGCCTCTGCTCCCACAGGCAAAGAGCCAGAGCAAATTACTTGAGCTGTGCCTCTTCTGCAGAAAGTCAGCTTTGCAACGGTGCCATCCGCATTGCTGAGGTTCCTCGATTTCACAACTCAAAGTCCATTACAATGGAACCTCTCTGGCACCCGTGCAGGGCTGCCCAGCATCCCAGGGAGTAGATCACGAACGCTTGGCCTCTGCTCCCACAGCCAAAGAGCCAGGGCAAAAAACTTGAGCTGTGCCTCTTCTGCAGAAAGTCACCTTTGCAACGGTGCCATCCGCATTGCTGTCGCTCCTCCATTTCCCAGCTCAAGGTCCATTACAATGGAAACTCTCTTTGGCACCCGTGCTGGGCAGCCCAGCATCCCAGGGAGTAGAGCACGAACGGTTGGCCTCTGCTCCCACAGTCGAAGAGCCAGGGCAAAAAGCTTGAGCTGTGCCTCTTCTGCAGAAAGTCAGCTTTGCAACGTTGCCATCCGCATTGCTGTCGCTCCTCGATTTCACAACTCAAAGTCCATTACAATGGAACCTCTCTGGCACCCGTGCTCGGCTGCCCAGCATCCCAGGGAGTAGAGCACGAACGGTTGGCCTCTGCTCCCACAGCCGAAGAGCCAGGGCAAAAAACTGGAGCTGTGCTTCTTCTGCAGAAAGTCAGCTTTGCAAAGGTGCCATCCGCATTGCTGAGGTTCCTCGATTTCCCAACTCAAAGTCCATTACAATGGAACCTCTCTGGCCACGTGCTGGGCAGCCCAGCATCCCAGGGAGTAGAGCACGAACGGCTGGCCTCTGCTCCCACAGGTGAAGAGCCAGGGCAAAAAACTTGAGCTGTGCCTCTTCTGCAGAAAGTCAGCTTTGCAACGGTGCCATCCGCATTGCTGAGGATCCTCGATTTCCCAACTCAAAGTCCATTACAATGGAACCTCTGTGACACCCGTGCTCGGCTGCCCAGCTTCCCAGGGAGTAGAGCACGAACGGTTGGCCTCTGCTCCCACAGGTGAAGAGCCAGGGGAAAATACTTGAGCTGTGCCTCTTCTGCAGAAAGTCAGCTTTGCAACGGTGCCATCCGCATCGCTGAGGTTCCTCGATTTCCCAACTCAAAGTCCATTACAATGGAACCTCTGTGGCACCCGTGCTGGGCAGCCCAGCATCCCAGGGAGTAGAGCACGAATGGTTGGCCTCTGCTCCCACAGCCGAAGAGCCAGGGCAAAAAACTTGAGCTGTGCCTCTTCTGCAGAAAGTCAGCTTTGCAACGGTGCCATCCGCATGGCTGTCGCTCCTCCATTTCCCAATTCAAAGTCCATTACAATGGAACCTCTTTGGCACCCGTGCTCGGCTGCCCAGCATCCCAGGGAGTACAGCACGAACGGTTGGCCTCTGCTCCCACAGCCGAAGAGCCAGGGCAAAAAACTTGAGCTGTGCCTCTTCTGCAGAAAGTCAGCTTTGCAACGGTGCCATCCTCATTGCTGTCGCTCCTCCATTTCCCAACTCAAAGTCCATTACAATGGAACCTCTTTGGCACCCGTGCTGGGCTGCCCAGCATCCCAGGGAGTAGAGCACGAACAGTTGGCCTCTGCTCCCACAGCCAAGGAGCCAGGGCAAAAAACTTGAGCTGTGCCTCTTCTGCAGAAAGTCAGCTTTGCAACGGTGCCATCCGCATTGCTGAGGTTCCTCGATTTCCCAACTCAAAGTCCATTACAATGGAACATCTCTGGCACCCGTGCAGGGCTGCCCAGCATCCCAGGGAGTAGAGCACGAACGCTTGGCCTCTGCTCCCACAGCCAAAGAGCCAGAGCAAAAAACTTGAGCTGTGCCTCTTCTGCAGAAAGTCACCTTTGCAACGGTGCCATCCGCATTGCTGTCGCTCCTCCATTTCCCAGCTCAAGGTCCATTACAATGGAAACTCTCTTTGGCACCCGTGCTGGGCTGCCCAGCATCCCAGGGAGTAGAGCACGAACGGTTGGCCTCTGCTCCCACAGTCGAAGAGCCAGGGCAAAAAGCTTGAGCTGTGCCTCTTCTGCAGAAAGTTAGCTTTGCAACGGTGCCATCCGCATTGCTGTCGCTCCTCGATTTCCCAACTCAAAGTCCATTACAATGGAACCTCTCTGGCACCCGTGCTGGGCTGCCCAGCATCCCAGGGAGTAGAGCACGAACGGTTGGCCTCTGCTCCCACAGCCGAAGAGTCAGGGCAAAAAACTGGAGCTGTGCTTCTTCTGCAGAAAGTCAGCTTTGCAAAGGTGCCATCCGCATTGCTGAGGTTCCTCGATTTCCCAACTCAAAGTCCATTACAATGGAACCTCTTTGGCACCCGTGCTGGGCTGCCCAGCCTCCCAGGGAGTAGAGCACGAACGGTTGGCCTCTGCTCCCACAGCCAAAGAGCCAGAGCAAAATACTTGAGCTGTGCCTCTTCTGCAGAAAGTCAGCTTTGCAACGGTGCCATCCGCATTGCTGAGGTTCCTCGATTTCACAACTCAAAGTCCATTACAATGGAACCTCTCTGGCACCCGTGCAGGGCTGCCCAGCATCCCAGGGAGTAGATCACGAACGCTTGGCCTCTGCTCCCACAGCCAAAGAGCCAGGGCAAAAAACTTGAGCTGTGCCTCTTCTGCAGAAAGTCACCTTTGCAACGGTGCCATCCGCATTGCTGTCGCTCCTCCATTTCCCAGCTCAAGGTCCATTACAATGGAAACTCTCTTTGGCACCCGTGCTGGGCAGCCCAGCATCCCAGGGAGTAGAGCACGAACGGTTGGCCTCTGCTCCCACAGTCGAAGAGCCAGGGCAAAAAGCTTGAGCTGTGCCTCTTCTGCAGAAAGTTAGCTTTGCAACGGTGCCATCCGCATTGCTGTCGCTCCTCGATTTCCCAACTCAAAGTCCATTACAATGGAACCTCTCTGGCACCCGTGCTCGGCTGCCCAGCATCCCAGGGAGTAGAGCACGAACGGTTGGCCTCTGCTCCCACAGCCAAAGAGCCAGGGCAAAAAACTGGAGCTGTGCTTCTTCTGCAGAAAGTCAGCTTTGCAAAGGTGCCATCCGCATTGCTGAGGTTCCTCGATTTCCCAACTCAAAGTCCATTACAATGGAACCTCTCTGGCCACGTGCTGGGCAGCCCAGCATCCCAGGGAGTAGAGCACGAACGGCTGGCCTCTGCTCCCACAGGTGAAGAGCCAGGGCAAAAAACTTGAGCTGTGCCTCTTCTGCAGAAAGTCAGCTTTGCAACGGTGCCATCCGCATTGCTGAGGATCCTCGATTTCCCAACTCAAAGTCCATTACAATGGAACCTCTGTGACACCCGTGCTCGGCTGCCCAGCTTCCCAGGGAGTAGAGCACGAATGGTTGGCCTCTGCTCCCACAGGTGAAGAGCCAGGGGAAAATACTTGAGCTGTGCCTCTTCTGCAGAAAGTCAGCTTTGCAACGGTGCCATCCGCATCGCTGAGGTTCCTCGATTTCCCAACTCAAAGTCCATTACAATGGAACCTCTGTGACACCCGTGCTGGGCAGCCCAGCATCCCAGGGAGTAGAGCACGAATGGTTGGCCTCTGCTCCCACAGCCGAAGAGCCAGGGCAAAAAACTTGAGCTGTGCCTCTTCTGCAGAAAGTCAGCTTTGCAACGGTGCCATCCGCATGGCTGTCGCTCCTCCATTTCCCAATTCAAAGTCCATTACAATGGAACCTCTTTGGCACCCGTGCTCGGCTGCCCAGCATCCCAGGGAGTAGAGCACGAACGGTTGGCCTCTGCTCCCACAGCCGAAGAGCCAGGGCAAAAAACTTGAGCTGTGCCTCTTCTGCAGAAAGTCAGCTTTGCAACGGTGCCATCCTCATTGCTGTCGCTCCTCCATTTCCCAACTCAAAGTCCATTACAATGGAACCTCTTTGGCACCCGTGCTGGGCTGCCCAGCATCCCAGGGAGTAGAGCACGAACAGTTGGCCTCGGCTCCCACAGCCAAGGAGCCAGGGCAAAAAACTGGAGCTGTGCCTCTTCTGCAGAAAGTCAGCTTTGCAACGGTGCCATCCGCATTGCTGAGGTTCCTCGAATTCACAACTCAAAGTCCATTACAATGGAACCTCTCTGGCACCCGTGCAGGGCTGCCCAGCATCCCAGGGAGTAGAGCACGAACGGTTGGCCTCTGCTCCCACAGCCAAAGAGCCAGAGCAAAAAACTTGAGCTGTGCCTCTTCTGCAGAAAGTCAGCTTTGCAACGGTGCCATCCGCATTGCTGAGGTTCCTCGATTTCCCAACTCAAAGTCCATTACAATGGAACCTCTCTGGCACCCGTGCAGGGCTGCCCAGCATCCCAGGGAGTAGAGCACGAACGCTTGGCCTCTGCTCCCACAGCCAAAGAGCCAGAGCAAAAAACTTGAGCTGTGCCTCTTCTGCAGAAAGTCACCTTTGCAACGGTGCCATCCGCATTGCTGTCGCTCCTCCATTTCACAGCTCAAGGTCCATTACAATGGAAACTCTCTTTGGCACCCGTGCTGGGCTGCCCAGCATCCCAGGGAGTAGAGCACGAACGGTTGGCCTCTGCTCCCACAGTCGAAGAGCCAGGGCAAAAAGCTTGAGCTGTGCCTCTTTTGCAGAAAGTCAGCTTTGCAACGGTGCCATCCGCATTGCTGTCACTCCTCGATTTCCCAACTCAAAGTCCATTTCAATGGAACCTCTCTGGCACCCGTGCTCGGCTGCCCAGCATCCCAGGGAGTAGAGCACGAACGGTTGGCCTCTGTTCCCACAGCCAAAGAGCCAGGGCAAAAAGCTTGAGCTGTGCCTCTTCTGCAGAAAGTCAGCTTTGCAATGGTGCCATCCGCATTGCTGAGGTTCCTCGAATTCACAACTCAAAGTCCATTACAATGGAACCTCTCTGGCACCCGTGCAGGGCTGCCCAGCATCCCAGGGAGTAGAGCACGAACGCTTGGCCTCTGC
The DNA here is from genome assembly GCF_963264785.1 of Psittacula echo. Taxonomy (NCBI): domain Eukaryota; kingdom Metazoa; phylum Chordata; class Aves; order Psittaciformes; family Psittacidae; genus Psittacula; species Psittacula echo. Next base: position 66,264 of record NW_027664159.1, on the reverse strand, counting down.
TCCCACAGCCAAAGAGCCAGAGCAAAAAACTTGAGCTGTGCCTCTTCTGCAGAAAGTCACCTTTGCAACGGTGCCATCCGCATTGCTGTCGCTCCTCCATTTCCCAGCTCAAGGTCCATTACAATGGAAACTCTCTCTGGCACCCGTGCTCGGCTGCCCAGCATCCCAGGGAGTAGAGCACGAACGGTTGGCCTCTGCTCCCACAGCCGAAGAGCCAGGGCAAAAAACTGGAGCTGTGCTTCTTCTGCAGAAAGTCAGCTTTGCAAAGGTGCCATCCGCATTGCTGAGGTTCCTCGATTTCCCAACTCAAAGTCCATTACAATGGAACCTCTCTGGCACCCGTGCTGGGCTGCCCAGCATCCCAGCGAGTAGAGCACGAACGGTTGGCCTCTGCTCCCACAGCCAAGGAGCCAGGGCAAAAAAATTGTGCTGTGCCTCTTCTGCAGAAAGTAAGCTTTGCAACGGTGCCATCCGCATTGCTGTCGCTCCTCCATTTCCCAACTCAAAGTCCATTACAATGGAACCTCTTTGGCACCCGTGCTCGGCTGCCCAGCATCCCAGGGAGTAGAGCACGAACGGTTGGCCTGTGCTCCCACAGTCGAAGAGCCAGGGCAAAAAACTGGAGCTGTGTCTCTTCTGCAGAAAGTCACCTTTGCAACGGTGCCATCCACTTTGCTGTCTCTCCTCGATTTCCCAACTCAAAGTCCATTATAATGGAACCTCTGTTTCACCCGTGCTCGTCTGCCCAGCATCCCAGGGAGTAGAGCATGAACGGTTGTCCTCTGCTCCCACAGCCGAAGAGCCAGGGCAAAAAACTTGAGCTGTGCCTCTTCTGCAGAAAGTCAGCTTTGCAACGGTGCCATCCGCATTGCTGAGGTTCCTCGATTTCCCAACTCAAAGTCCATTACAATGGAACCTCTCTGGCACCCGTGCTGGGCTGCCCAGCATCCCAGGGAGTAGAGCACGAACGGTTGGCCTCTGCTCCCACAGCCGAAGAGTCAAGGCAAAAAACTTGAGCTGTGCCTCTTCTGCAGAAAGTCACCTTTGCAACGGTGCCATCCGCATTGCTGTCGCTCCTCCATTTCCCAGCTCAAAGTCCATTACAATGGAAACTCTCTTTGGCACCCGTGCTGGGCTGCCCAGCATCCCAGGGAGTAGAGCACGAACGGTTGGCCTCTGTTCCCACAGCCGAAGAGCCAGGGCAAAAAACTTGAGCTGTGCCTCTTCTGCAGAAAGTCAGCTTTGCAACGGTGCCATCCGCATTGCTGTCGCTCCTCGATTTCCCAACTCAAAGTCCATTACAATGGAACCTCTCTGGCACCCGTGCTCGGCTGCCCAGCATCCCAGGGAGTAGAGCACGAACGGTTGGCCTCTGCTCCCACAGCCGAAGAGTCAAGGCAAAAAACTTGAGCTGTGCCTCTTCTGCAGAAAGTCAGCTTTGCAACGGTGCCATCCGCATGGCTGTCGCTCCTCCATTTCCCAATTCAAAGTCCATTACAATGGAACCTCTTTGGCACCAGTGCTCGGCTGCCCAGCATCCCAGGGAGTAGAGCACGAACGGTTGGCCTCTGCTCCCACAGCCAAAGAGCCAGAGCAAAAAACTTGAGCTGTGCCTCTTCTGCAGAAAGTCAGCTTTGCAACGGTGCCATCCGCATTGCTGAGGATCCTCGATTTCACAACTCAAAGTCCATTACAATGGAACATCTTTGGCACCCGTGCTCGGCTGCCCAGCTTCCCAGGGAGTAGAGCACGAACGGTTGGCCTCTGATACCACAGGTGAAGAGCCAGGGGAAAATACTTGAGCTGTGCCTCTTCTGCAGAAAGTCAGCTTTGCAACGGTGCCATCCGCATGGCTGTCGCTCCTCCATTTCCCAATTCAAAGTCCATTACAATGGAACCTCTTTGGCACCAGTGCTCGGCTGCCCAGCATCCCAGGGAGTAGAGCACGAACGGTTGGCCTCTGCTCCCACAGCCGAAGAGCCAGGGCAAAAAACTTGAGCTGTGCCTCTTCTGCAGAAAGTCAGCTTTGCAACGGTGCCATCCGCATTGCTGTCGCTCCTCCATTTCACAGCTCAAGGTCCATTACAATGGAAACTCTCTTTGGCACCCGTGCTGGGCTGCCCAGCATCCCAGGGAGTAGAGCACGAACGGTTGGCCTCTGCTCCCACAGTCGAAGAGCCAGGGGAAAAAGCTTGAGCTGTGCCTCTTCTTCAGAAAGTCAGCTTTGCAACGGTGCCATCCGCATTGCTGTCGCTCCTCGATTTCCCAACTCAAAGTCCATTACAATGGAACCTCTCTGGCACCCGTGCTCGGCTGCCCAGCATCCCAGGGAGTAGAGCACGAACGGTTGGCCTCTGTTCCCACAGCCGAAGAGCCAGGGCAAAATACTTGAGCTGTGCCTCTTCTGCAGAAAGTCAGCTTTGCAATGGTGCCATCCGCATTGCTGAGGTTCCTCGAATTCACAACTCAAAGTCCATTACAATGGAACCTCTGTGGCACACGTGCTGGGCAGCCCAGCATCCCAGGGAGTAGAGCACGAATGGTTGGCCTCTGCTCCCACAGCCGAAGAGCCAGGGCAAAAAACTTGAGCTGTGCCTCTTCTGCAGAAAGTCAGCTTTGCAACGGTGCCATCCGCATGGCTGTCGCTCCTCCATTTCCCAATTCAAAGTCCATTACAATGGAACCTCTTTGGCACCCGTGCTGGGCTGCCCAGCATCCCAGGGAGTAGAGCACGAACGGTTGGCCTCTGCTCCCACAGCCAAAGAGCCAGGGCAAAAAACTTGAGCTGTGCCTCTTCTGCAGAAAGTCAGCTTTGCAACGGTGCCATCCTCATTGCTGTCGCTCCTCCATTTCCCAACTCAAAGTCCATTACAATGGAACCTCTTTGGCACCCGTGCTGGGCTGCCCAGCATCCCAGGGAGTAGAGCACGAACAGTTGGCCTCTGCTCCCACAGCCAAGGAGCCAGGGCAAAAAACTTGAGCTGTGCCTCTTCTGCAGAAAGTCAGCTTTGCAACGGTGCCATCCGCATTGCTGAGGATCCTCGATTTCACAACTCAAAGTCCATTACAATGGAACCTCTGTGACACCCGTGCTGGGCTGCCCAGCTTCCCAGGGAGTAGAGCACGAACGGTTGGCCTCTGATCCCACAGGTGAAGAGCCAGGTGAAAATACTTGAGCTGTGTCTCTTCTGCAGAAAGTCAGCTTTGCAACGGTGCCATCCGCATTGCTGAGGTTCCTCGATTTCCCAACTCAAAGTCCATTACAATGGAACCTCTCTGGCACCCGTGCAGGGCTGCCCAGCATCCCAGGGAGTAGAGCACGAACGCTTGGCCTCTGCTCCCACAGCCAAAGAGCCAGAGCAAAAAACTTGAGCTGTGCCTCTTCTGCAGAAAGTCAGCTTTGCAACGGTGCCATCCGCATTGCTGTCGCTCCTCCATTTCCCAGCTCAAGGTCCATTACAATGGAAACTCTCTTTGGCACCCGTGCTGGGATGCCCAGCATCCCAGGGATTAGAGCACGAACAGTTGGCCTCTGCTCCCACAGCCAAAGAGTCAAGGCAAAAAACTTGAGCTGTGCCTCTTCTGCAGAAAGTCAGCTTTGCAACGGTGCCATCCGCATTGCTGTCGCTCCTCCATTTCCCAATTCAAAGTCCATTACAATGGAACCTCTTTGGCACCCGTGCTGGGCTGCCCAGCATCCCAGCGAGTAGAGCACGAACGGTTGGCCTCTGCTCCCACAGCCGAAGAGCCAGGGCAAAAAGCTTGAGCTGTGCCTCTTCTGCAGAAAGTTAGCTTTGCAACGGTGCCATCCGCATTGCTGTCGCTCCTCGATTTCCCAACTCAAAGTCCATTACAATGGAACCTCTCTGGCACCCGTGCTCTGCTGCCCAGCATCACGGGGAGTAGAGCACGAACGGTTGGCCTCTGCTCCCACAGCCGAAGAGTCAGGGCAAAAAACTGGAGCTGTGCTTCTTCTGCAGAAAGTCAGCTTTGCAAAGGTGCCATCCGCATTGCTGAGGTTCCTCGATTTCCCAACTCAAAGTCCATTACAATGGAACCTCTTTGACACCCGTGCTGGGCTGCCCAGCCTCCCAGGGAGTAGAGCACGAACGGTTGGCCTCTGCTCCCACAGCCAAAGAGCCAGAGCAAAATACTTGAGCTGTGCCTCTTCTGCAGAAAGTCAGCTTTGCAACGGTGCCATCCGCATTGCTGAGGTTCCTCGATTTCACAACTCAAAGTCCATTACAATGGAACCTCTCTGGCACCCGTGCAGGGCTGCCCAGCATCCCAGGTAGTAGAGCACGAACGCTTGGCCTCTGCTCCCACAGCCAAAGAGCCAGGGCAAAAAACTTGAGCTGTGCCTCTTCTGCAGAAAGTCACCTTTGCAACGGTGCCATCCGCATTGCTGTCGCTCCTCCATTTCCCAGCTCAAGGTCCATTAAAATGGAAACTCTCTTTGGCACCCGTGCTGGGCTGCCCAGCATCCCAGGGAGTAGAGCACGAACGGTTGGCCTCTGCTCCCACAGTCGAAGAGCCAGGGCAAAAAGCTTGAGCTGTGCCTCTTCTGCAGAAAGTTAGCTTTGCAACGGTGCCATCCGCATTGCTGTCGCTCCTCGATTTCCCAACTCAAAGTCCATTACAATGGAACCTCTCTGGCACCCGTGCTCGGCTGCCCAGCATCCCAGGGAGTAGAGCACGAACGGTTGGCCTCTGCTCCCACAGCCGAAGAGCCAGGGCAAAAAACTGGAGCTGTGCTTCTTCTGCAGAAAGTCAGCTTTGCAAAGGTGCCATCCGCATTGCTGAGGTTCCTCGATTTCCCAACTCAAAGTCCATTACAATGGAACCTCTCTGGCCACGTGCTGGGCAGCCCAGCATCCCAGGGAGTAGAGCACGAACGGCTGGCCTCTGCTCCCACAGGTGAAGAGCCAGGGCAAAAAACTGGAGCTGTGCCTCTTCTGCAGAAAGTCAGCTTTGCAACGGTGCCATCCGCATTGCTGAGGTTCCTCGATTTCCCAACTCAAAGTCCATTACAATGGAACCTCTGTGACACCCGTGCTGGGCTGCCCAGCTTCCCAGGGAGTAGAGCACGAATGGTTGGCCTCTGCTCCCACAGGTGAAGAGCCAGGGGAAAATACTTGAGCTGTGCCTCTTCTGCAGAAAGTCAGCTTTGCAACGGTGCCATCCGCATCGCTGAGGTTCCTCGATTTCCCAACTCAAAGTCCATTACAATGGAACCTCTGTGGCACCCGTGCTGGGCAGCCCAGCATCCCAGGGAGTAGAGCACGAATGGTTGGCCTCTGCTCCCACAGCCGAAGAGCCAGGGCAAAAAACTTGAGCTGTGCCTCTTCTGCAGAAAGTCAGCTTTGCAACGGTGCCATCCGCATGGCTGTCGCTCCTCCATTTCCCAATTCAAAGTCCATTACAATGGAAACTCTCTTTGGCACCCGTGCTGGGCTGCCCAGCATCCCAGGGAGTAGAGCACGAACGGTTGGCCTCTGCTCCCACAGTCGAAGAGCCAGGGGAAAAAGCTTGAGCTGTGCCTCTTCTTCAGAAAGTCAGCTTTGCAATGGTGCCATCCGCATTGCTGTCGCTCCTCGATTTCCCAACTCAAAGTCCATTACAATGGAACCTCTCTGGCACCCGTGCTCGGCTGCCCAGCATCCCAGGGAGTAGAGCACGAACGGTTGGCCTCTGCTCCCACAGCCGAAGAGCCAGGGCAAAAAACTGGAGCTGTGCTTCTTCTGCAGAAAGTCAGCTTTGCAAAGGTGCCATCCGCATTGCTGAGGTTCCTCGATTTCCCAACTCAAAGTCCATTACAATGGAACCTCTCTGGCCACGTCCTGGGCAGCCCAGCATCCCAGGGAGTAGAGCACGAACGGCTGGCCTCTGCTCCCACAGGTGAAGAGCCAGGGCAAAAAACTTGAGCTGTGCCTCTTCTGCAGAAAGTCAGCTTTGCAACGGTGCCATCCGCATTGCTGAGGATCCTCGATTTCCCAACTCAAAGTCCATTACAATGGAACCTCTGTGACACCCGTGCTCGGCTGCCCAGCTTCCCAGGGAGTAGAGCACGAACGGTTGGCCTCTGCTCCCACAGCCGAAGAGTCAGGGCAAAAAACTGGAGCTGTGCTTCTTCTGCAGAAAGTCAGCTTTGCAAAGGTGCCATCCGCATTGCTGAGGTTCCTCGATTTCCCAACTCAAAGTCCATTACAATGGAACCTCTTTGGCACCCGTGCTGGGCTGCCCAGCCTCCCAGGGAGTAGAGCACGAACGGTTGGCCTCTGCTCCCACAGGCAAAGAGCCAGAGCAAATTACTTGAGCTGTGCCTCTTCTGCAGAAAGTCAGCTTTGCAACGGTGCCATCCGCATTGCTGAGGTTCCTCGATTTCACAACTCAAAGTCCATTACAATGGAACCTCTCTGGCACCCGTGCAGGGCTGCCCAGCATCCCAGGGAGTAGATCACGAACGCTTGGCCTCTGCTCCCACAGCCAAAGAGCCAGGGCAAAAAACTTGAGCTGTGCCTCTTCTGCAGAAAGTCACCTTTGCAACGGTGCCATCCGCATTGCTGTCGCTCCTCGATTTCCCAACTCAAAGTCCATTACAATGGAACCTCTTTGGCACCCGTGCTGGGCTGCCCAGCATCCCAGGGAGTAGAGCACGAATGGTTGGCCTCTGCTCCCACAGCCGAAGAGCCAGGGCAAAAAACTTGAGCTGTGCCTCTTCTGCAGAAAGTCAGCTTTGCAACGGTGCCATCCGCATGGCTGTCGCTCCTCCATTTCCCAATTCAAAGTCCATTACAATGGAACCTCTTTGGCACCCGTGCTCGGCTGCCCAGCATCCCAGGGAGTAGAGCACGAACGGTTGGCCTCTGCTCCCACAGCCGAAGAGCCAGGGCAAAAAACTTGAGCTGTGCCTCTTCTGCAGAAAGTCAGCTTTGCAACGGTGCCATCCGCATGGCTGTCGCTCCTCCATTTCCCAATTCAAAGTCCATTACAATGGAACCTCTTTGGCACCCGTGCTCGGCTGCCCAGCATCCCAGGGAGTAGAGCACGAACGGTTGGCCTCTGCTCCCACAGCCGAAGAGCCAGGGCAAAAAACTTGAGCTGTGCCTCTTCTGCAGAAAGTCAGCTTTGCAACGGTGCCATCCTCATTGCTGTCGCTCCTCCATTTCCCAACTCAAAGTCCATTACAATGGAACCTCTTTGGCACCCGTGCTGGGCTGCCCAGCATCCCAGGGAGTAGAGCACGAACAGTTGGCCTCTGCTCCCACAGCCAAGGAGCCAGGGCAAAAAACTTGAGCTGTGCCTCTTCTGCAGAAAGTCAGCTTTGCAACGGTGCCATCCGCATTGCTGAGGTTCCTCGATTTCCCAACTCAAAGTCCATTACAATGGAACATCTCTGGCACCCGTGCTCGGCTGCCCAGCATCCCAGGGAGTAGAGCACGAACGCTTGGCCTCTGCTCCCACAGCCAAAGAGCCAGAGCAAAAAACTTGAGCTGTGCCTCTTCTGCAGAAAGTCACCTTTGCAACGGTGCCATCCGCATTGCTGTCGCTCCTCCATTTCCCAGCTCAAGGTCCATTACAATGGAAACTCTCTTTGGCACCCGTGCTGGGCTGCCCAGCATCCCAGGGAGTAGAGCACGAACGGTTGGCCTCTGCTCCCACAGTCGAAGAGCCAGGGCAAAAAGCTTGAGCTGTGCCTCTTCTGCAGAAAGTTAGCTTTGCAACGGTGCCATCCGCATTGCTGTCGCTCCTCGATTTCCCAACTCAAAGTCCATTACAATGGAACCTCTCTGGCACCCGTGCTGGGCTGCCCAGCATCCCAGGGAGTAGAGCACGAACGGTTGGCCTCTGCTCCCACAGCCGAAGAGTCAGGGCAAAAAACTGGAGCTGTGCTTCTTCTGCAGAAAGTCAGCTTTGCAAAGGTGCCATCCGCATTGCTGAGGTTCCTCGATTTCCCAACTCAAAGTCCATTACAATGGAACCTCTTTGGCACCCGTGCTGGGCTGCCCAGCCTCCCAGGGAGTAGAGCACGAACGGTTGGCCTCTGCTCCCACAGCCAAAGAGCCAGAGCAAAATACTTGAGCTGTGCCTCTTCTGCAGAAAGTCAGCTTTGCAACGGTGCCATCCGCATTGCTGAGGTTCCTCGATTTCACAACTCAAAGTCCATTACAATGGAACCTCTCTGGCACCCGTGCAGGGCTGCCCAGCATCCCAGGTAGTAGAGCACGAACGCTTGGCCTCTGCTCCCACAGCCAAAGAGCCAGGGCAAAAAACTTGAGCTGTGCCTCTTCTGCAGAAAGTCAGCTTTGCAACGGTGCCATCCGCATTGCTGTCGCTCCTCCATTTCCCAGCTCAAGGTCCATTAAAATGGAAACTCTCTTTGGCACCCGTGCTGGGCTGCCCAGCATCCCAGGGAGTAGAGCACGAACGGTTGGCCTCTGCTCCCACAGTCGAAGAGCCAGGGCAAAAAGCTTGAGCTGTGCCTCTTCTGCAGAAAGTTAGCTTTGCAACGGTGCCATCCGCATTGCTGTCGCTCCTCGATTTCCCAACTCAAAGTCCATTACAATGGAACCTCTCTGGCACCCGTGCTCGGCTGCCCAGCATCCCAGGGAGTAGAGCACGAACGGTTGGCCTCTGCTCCCACAGCCGAAGAGCCAGGGCAAAAAACTGGAGCTGTGCTTCTTCTGCAGAAAGTCAGCTTTGCAAAGGTGCCATCCGCATTGCTGAGGTTCCTCGATTTCCCAACTCAAAGTCCATTACAATGGAACCTCTCTGGCCACGTGCTGGGCAGCCCAGCATCCCAGGGAGTAGAGCACGAACGGCTGGCCTCTGCTCCCACAGGTGAAGAGCCAGGGCAAAAAACTGGAGCTGTGCCTCTTCTGCAGAAAGTCAGCTTTGCAACGGTGCCATCCGCATTGCTGAGGTTCCTCGATTTCCCAACTCAATGTCCATTACAATGGAACCTCTGTGACACCCGTGCTGGGCTGCCCAGCTTCCCAGGGAGTAGAGCACGAATGGTTGGCCTCTGCTCCCACAGGTGAAGAGCCAGGGGAAAATACTTGAGCTGTGCCTCTTCTGCAGAAAGTCAGCTTTGCAACGGTGCCATCCGCATCGCTGAGGTTCCTCGATTTCCCAACTCAAAGTCCATTACAATGGAACCTCTGTGGCACCCGTGCTGGGCAGCCCAGCATCCCAGGGAGTAGAGCACGAATGGTTGGCCTCTGCTCCCACAGCCGAAGAGCCAGGGCAAAAAACTTGAGCTGTGCCTCTTCTGCAGAAAGTCAGCTTTGCAACGGTGCCATCCGCATGGCTGTCGCTCCTCCATTTCCCAATTCAAAGTCCATTACAATGGAAACTCTCTTTGGCACCCGTGCTGGGCTGCCCAGCATCCCAGGGAGTAGAGCACGAACGGTTGGCCTCTGCTCCCACAGTCGAAGAGCCAGGGGAAAAAGCTTGAGCTGTGCCTCTTCTTCAGAAAGTCAGCTTTGCAATGGTGCCATCCGCATTGCTGTCGCTCCTCGATTTCCCAACTCAAAGTCCATTACAATGGAACCTCTCTGGCACCCGTGCTCGGCTGCCCAGCATCCCAGGGAGTAGAGCACGAACGGTTGGCCTCTGCTCCCACAGCCGAAGAGCCAGGGCAAAAAACTGGAGCTGTGCTTCTTCTGCAGAAAGTCAGCTTTGCAAAGGTGCCATCCGCATTGCTGAGGTTCCTCGATTTCCCAACTCAAAGTCCATTACAATGGAACCTCTCTGGCCACGTCCTGGGCAGCCCAGCATCCCAGGGAGTAGAGCACGAACGGCTGGCCTCTGCTCCCACAGGTGAAGAGCCAGGGCAAAAAACTTGAGCTGTGCCTCTTCTGCAGAAAGTCAGCTTTGCAACGGTGCCATCCGCATTGCTGAGGATCCTCGATTTCCCAACTCAAAGTCCATTACAATGGAACCTCTGTGACACCCGTGCTCGGCTGCCCAGCTTCCCAGCGAGTAGAGCACGAACGGTTGGCCTCTGCTCCCACAGCCGAAGAGTCAGGGCAAAAAACTGGAGCTGTGCTTCTTCTGCAGAAAGTCAGCTTTGCAAAGGTGCCATCCGCATTGCTGAGGTTCCTCGATTTCCCAACTCAAAGTCCATTACAATGGAACCTCTTTGGCACCCGTGCTGGGCTGCCCAGCCTCCCAGGGAGTAGAGCACGAACGGTTGGCCTCTGCTCCCACAGGCAAAGAGCCAGAGCAAATTACTTGAGCTGTGCCTCTTCTGCAGAAAGTCAGCTTTGCAACGGTGCCATCCGCATTGCTGAGGTTCCTCGATTTCACAACTCAAAGTCCATTACAATGGAACCTCTCTGGCACCCGTGCAGGGCTGCCCAGCATCCCAGGGAGTAGATCACGAACGCTTGGCCTCTGCTCCCACAGCCAAAGAGCCAGGGCAAAAAACTTGAGCTGTGCCTCTTCTGCAGAAAGTCACCTTTGCAACGGTGCCATCCGCATTGCTGTCGCTCCTCGATTTCCCAACTCAAAGTCCATTACAATGGAACCTCTTTGGCACCCGTGCTGGGCTGCCCAGCATCCCAGGGAGTAGAGCACGAATGGTTGGCCTCTGCTCCCACAGCCGAAGAGCCAGGGCAAAAAACTTGAGCTGTGCCTCTTCTGCAGAAAGTCAGCTTTGCAACGGTGCCATCCGCATGGCTGTCGCTCCTCCATTTCCCAATTCAAAGTCCATTACAATGGAACCTCTTTGGCACCCGTGCTCGGCTGCCCAGCATCCCAGGGAGTAGAGCACGAACGGTTGGCCTCTGCTCCCACAGCCGAAGAGCCAGGGCAAAAAACTTGAGCTGTGCCTCTTCTGCAGAAAGTCAGCTTTGCAACGGTGCCATCCGCATGGCTGTCGCTCCTCCATTTCCCAATTCAAAGTCCATTACAATGGAACCTCTTTGGCACCCGTGCTCGGCTGCCCAGCATCCCAGGGAGTAGAGCACGAACGGTTGGCCTCTGCTCCCACAGCCGAAGAGCCAGGGCAAAAAACTTGAGCTGTGCCTCTTCTGCAGAAAGTCAGCTTTGCAACGGTGCCATCCTCATTGCTGTCGCTCCTCCATTTCCCAACTCAAAGTCCATTACAATGGAACCTCTTTGGCACCCGTGCTGGGCTGCCCAGCATCCCAGGGAGTAGAGCACGAACAGTTGGCCTCTGCTCCCACAGCCAAGGAGCCAGGGCAAAAAACTTGAGCTGTGCCTCTTCTGCAGAAAGTCAGCTTTGCAACGGTGCCATCCGCATTGCTGAGGTTCCTCGATTTCCCAACTCAAAGTCCATTACAATGGAACATCTCTGGCACCCGTGCAGGGCTGCCCAGCATCCCAGGGAGTAGAGCACGAACGCTTGGCCTCTGCTCCCACAGCCAAAGAGCCAGAGCAAAAAACTTGAGCTGTGCCTCTTCTGCAGAAAGTCACCTTTGCAACGGTGCCATCCGCATTGCTGTCGCTCCTCCATTTCCCAGCTCAAGGTCCATTACAATGGAAACTCTCTTTGGCACCCGTGCTGGGCTGCCCAGCATCCCAGGGAGTAGAGCACGAACGGTTGGCCTCTGCTCCCACAGTCGAAGAGCCAGGGCAAAAAGCTTGAGCTGTGCCTCTTCTGCAGAAAGTTAGCTTTGCAACGGTGCCATCCGCATTGCTGTCGCTCCTCGATTTCCCAACTCAAAGTCCATTACAATGGAACCTCTCTGGCACCCGTGCTGGGCTGCCCAGCATCCCAGGGAGTAGAGCACGAACGGTTGGCCTCTGCTCCCACAGCCGAAGAGTCAGGGCAAAAAACTGGAGCTGTGCTTCTTCTGCAGAAAGTCAGCTTTGCAAAGGTGCCATCCGCATTGCTGAGGTTCCTCGATTTCCCAACTCAAAGTCCATTACAATGGAACCTCTTTGGCACCCGTGCTGGGCTGCCCAGCCTCCCAGGGAGTAGAGCACGAACGGTTGGCCTCTGCTCCCACAGCCAAAGAGCCAGAGCAAAATACTTGAGCTGTGCCTCTTCTGCAGAAAGTCAGCTTTGCAACGGTGCCATCCGCATTGCTGAGGTTCCTCGATTTCACAACTCAAAGTCCATTACAATGGAACCTCTCTGGCACCCGTGCTGGGCTGCCCAGCATCCCAGGGAGTAGATCACGAACGCTTGGCCTCTGCTCCCACAGCCAAAGAGCCAGGGCAAAAAACTTGAGCTGTGCCTCTTCTGCAGAAAGTCACCTTTGCAACGGTGCCATCCGCATTGCTGTCGCTCCTCCATTTCAAAGCTCAAGGTCCATTACAATGGAAACTCTCTTTGGCACACGTGCTGGGCAGCCCAGCATCCCAGGGAGTAGAGCACGAACGGTTGGCCTCTGCTCCCACAGTCGAAGAGCCAGGGCAAAAAGCTTGAGCTGTGCCTCTTCTGCAGAAAGTTAGCTTTGCAACGGTGCCATCCGCATTGCTGTCGCTCCTCGATTTCCCAACTCAAAGTCCATTACAATGGAACCTCTCTGGCACCCGTGCTCGGCTGCCCAGCATCCCAGGGAGTAGAGCACGAACGGTTGGCCTCTGCTCCCACAGCCAAAGAGCCAGGGCAAAAAACTGGAGCTGTGCTTCTTCTGCAGAAAGTCAGCTTTGCAAAGGTGCCATCCGCATTGCTGAGGTTCCTCGATTTCCCAACTCAAAGTCCATTACAATGGAACCTCTCTGGCCACGTGCTGGGCAGCCCAGCATCCCAGGGAGTAGAGCACGAACGGCTGGCCTCTGCTCCCACAGGTGAAGAGCCAGGGCAAAAAACTTGAGCTGTGCCTCTTCTGCAGAAAGTCAGCTTTGCAACGGTGCCATCCGCATTGCTGAGGATCCTCGATTTCCCAACTCAAAGTCCATTACAATGGAACCTCTGTGACACCCGTGCTCGGCTGCCCAGCTTCCCAGGGAGTAGAGCACGAATGGTTGGCCTCTGCTCCCACAGGTGAAGAGCCAGGGGAAAATACTTGAGCTGTGCCTCTTCTGCAGAAAGTCAGCTTTGCAACGGTGCCATCCGCATCGCTGAGGTTCCTCGATTTCCCAACTCAAAGTCCATTACAATGGAACCTCTGTGACACCCGTGCTGGGCAGCCCAGCATCCCAGGGAGTAGAGCACGAATGGTTGGCCTCTGCTCCCACAGCCGAAGAGCCAGGGCAAAAAACTTGAGCTGTGCCTCTTCTGCAGAAAGTCAGCTTTGCAACGGTGCCATCCGCATGGCTGTCGCTCCTCCATTTCCCAATTCAAAGTCCATTACAATGGAACCTCTGTGGCACCCGTGCTCGGCTGCCCAGCATCCCAGGGAGTAGAGCACGAACGGTTGGCCTCTGCTCCCACAGCCGAAGAGCCAGGGCAAAAAACTTGAGCTGTGCCTCTTCTGCAGAAAGTCAGCTTTGCAACGGTGCCATCCTCATTGCTGTCGCTCCTCCATTTCCCAACTCAAAGTCCATTACAATGGAACCTCTTTGGCACCCGTGCTGGGCTGCCCAGCATCCCAGGGAGTAGAGCACGAACAGTTGGCCTCGGCTCCCACAGCCAAGGAGCCAGGGCAAAAAACTTGAGCTGTGCCTCTTCTGCAGAAAGTCAGCTTTGCAACGGTGCCATCCGCATTGCTGAGGATCCTCGATTTCACAACTCAAAGTCCATTACAATGGAACCTCTGTGACACCCGTGCTCGGCTGTCCAGCTTCCCAGGGAGTAGAGCACGAACGGTTGGCCTCTGATCCCACAGGTGAAGAGCCAGGGGAAAATACTTGAGCTGTGTCTCTTCTGCAGAAAGTCAGCTTTGCAACGGTGCCATCCGCATTGCTGAGGTTCCTCGATTTCCCAACTCAAAGTCCATTACAATGGAACCTCTCTGGCACCCGTGCAGGGCTGCCCAGCATCCCAGGGAGTAGAGCACGAACGCTTGGCCTCTGCTCCCACAGCCAAAGAGCCAGAGCAAAAAACTTGAGCTGTGCCTCTTCTGCAGAAAGTCACCTTTGCAACGGTGCCATCCGCATTGCTGTCGCTCCTCCATTTCACAGCTCAAGGTCCATTACAATGGAAACTCTCTTTGGCACCCGTGCTGGGCTGCCCAGCATCCCAGGGAGTAGAGCACGAACGGTTGGCCTCTGCTCCCACAGTCGAAGAGCCAGGGCAAAAAGCTTGAGCTGTGCCTCTTTTGCAGAAAGTCAGCTTTGCAACGGTGCCATCCGCATTGCTGTCACTCCTCGATTTCCCAACTCAAAGTCCATTACAATGGAACCTCTCTGGCACCCGTGCTCGGCTGCCCAGCATCCCAGGGAGTAGAGCACGAACGGTTGGCCTCTGTTCCCACAGCCAAAGAGCCAGGGCAAAATACTTGAGCTGTGCCTCTTCTGCAGAAAGTCAGCTTTGCAATGGTGCCATCCGCATTGCTGAGGTTCCTCGAATTCACAACTCAAAGTCCATTACAATGGAACCTCTCTGGCACCCGTGCAGGGCTGCCCAGCATCCCAGGGAGTAGAGCACGAACGCTTGGCCTCTGCTCCCACAGCCAAAGAGCCAGAGCAAAAAACTTGAGCTGTGCCTCTTCTGCAGAAAGTCACCTTTGCAACGGTGCCATCCGCATTGCTGTCGCTCCTCCATTTCCCAGCTCAAGGTCCATTACAATGGAAACTCTCTCTGGCACCCGTGCTCGGCTGCCCAGCATCCCAGGGAGTAGAGCACGAACGGTTGGCCTCTGCTCCCACAGCCGAAGAGCCAGGGCAAAAAACTGGAGCTGTGCTTCTTCTGCAGAAAGTCAGCTTTGCAAAGGTGCCATCCGCATTGCTGAGGTTCCTCGATTTCCCAACTCAAAGTCCATTACAATGGAACCTCTCTGGCACCCGTGCTGGGCTGCCCAGCATCCCAGCGAGTAGAGCACGAACGGTTGGCCTCTGCTCCCACAGCCAAGGAGCCAGGGCAAAAAAATTGTGCTGTGCCTCTTCTGCAGAAAGTAAGCTTTGCAACGGTGCCATCCGCATTGCTGTCGCTCCTCCATTTCCCAACTCAAAGTCCATTACAATGGAACCTCTTTGGCACCCGTGCTCGGCTGCCCAGCATCCCAGGGAGTAGAGCACGAACGGTTGGCCTGTGCTCCCACAGTCGAAGAGCCAGGGCAAAAAACTTGAGCTGTGTCTCTTCTGCAGAAAGTCACCTTTGCAACGGTGCCATCCACTTTGCTGTCTCTCCTCGATTTCCCAACTCAAAGTCCATTATAATGGAACCTCTGTTTCACCCGTGCTCGTCTGCCCAGCATCCCAGGGAGTAGAGCATGAACGGTTGTCCTCTGCTCCCACAGCCGAAGAGCCAGGGCAAAAAACTTGAGCTGTGCCTCTTCTGCAGAAAGTCAGCTTTGCAACGGTGCCATCCGCATTGCTGAGGTTCCTCGATTTCCCAACTCAAAGTCCATTACAATGGAACCTCTCTGGCACCCGTGCTGGGCTGCCCAGCATCCCAGCGAGTAGAGCACGAACGGTTGGCCTCTGCTCCCACAGCCGAAGAGTCAAGGCAAAAAACTTGAGCTGTGCCTCTTCTGCAGAAAGTCACCTTTGCAACGGTGCCATCCGCATTGCTGAGGTTCCTCGATTTCCCAACTCAAAGTCCATTACAATGGAACCTCTCTGGCACCCGTGCTGGGCTGCCCAGCATCCCAGGGAGTAGAGCACGAACGGTTGGCCTCTGCTCCCACAGCCGAAGAGCCAGGGCAAAAAACTTGAGCTGTGCCTCTTCTGCAGAAAGTCAGCTTTGCAACGGTGCCATCCGCATGGCTGTCGCTCCTCCATTTCCCAACTCAAAGTCCATTACAATGGAACCTCTTTGGCACCCGTGCTGGGCTGCCCAGCATCCCAGGGAGTAGAGCACGAACAGTTGGCCTCTGCTCCCACAGCCAAGGAGCCAGGGCAAAAAACTTGAGCTGTGCCTCTTCTGCAGAAAGTCAGCTTTGCAACGGTGCCATCCGCATTGCTGAGGATCCTCGATTTCCCAACTCAAAGTCCATTACAATGGAACCTCTGTGACACCCGTGCTCGGCTGCCCAGCATCCCAGGGAGTAGAGCACGAACGGTTGGCCTCTGCTCCCACAACCGAAGAGCCAGGGGAAAATACTTGAGCTGTGTCTCTTCTGCAGAAAGTCAGCTTTGCAACGGTGCCATCCGCATTGCTGAGGTTCCTCGATTTCCCAACTCAAAGTCCATTACAATGGAACCTCTCTGGCACCCGTGCTGGGCTGCCCAGCTTCCCAGGGAGTAGAGCACGAACGGTTGGCCTCTGTTCCCACAGCCAAAGAGCCAGGGCAAAATACTTGAGCTGTGCCTCTTCTGCAGAAAGTCAGCTTTGCAATGGTGCCATCCGCATTGCTGAGGTTCCTCGAATTCACAACTCAAAGTCCATTACAATGGAACCTCTCTGGCACCCGTGCAGGGCTGCCCAGCATCCCAGGGAGTAGAGCACGAACGCTTGGCCTCTGCTCCCACAGCCAAAGAGCCAGAGCAAAAAACTTGAGCTGTGCCTCTTCTGCAGAAAGTCACCTTTGCAACGGTGCCATCCGCATTGCTGTCGCTCCTCCATTTCCCAGCTCAAGGTCCATTACAATGGAAACTCTCTTTGGCACCCGTGCTGGGCTGCCCAGCATCCCAGGGAGTAGAGCACGAACGGTTGGCCTCTGCTCCCACAGCCGAAGAGCCAGGGCAAAAAACTTGAGCTGTGCCTCTTCTGCAGAAAGTTAGCTTTGCAACGGTGCCATCCGCATTGCTGTCGCTCCTCCATTTCCCAACTCAAAGTCCATTACAATGGAACCTCTTTGGCACCCGTGCTCGGCTGCCCAGCATCCCAGGGAGTAGAGCACGAACGGTTGGCCTGTGCTCCCACAGTCGAAGAGCCAGGGCAAAAAACTGGAGCTGTGTCTCTTCTGCAGAAAGTCACCTTTGCAACGGTGCCATCCACTTTGCTGTCGCTCCTCGATTTCCCAACTCAAAGTCCATTATAATGGAACCTCTGTTTCACCCGTGCTCGTCTGCCCAGCATCCCAGGGAGTAGAGCATGAACGGTTGTCCTCTGTTCCCACAGCCGAAGAGCCAGGGCAAAAAGCTTGAGCTGTGCCTCTTCTGCAGAAAGTCACCTTTGCAACGGTGCCATCCGCATTGCTGTCGCTCCTCCATTTCCCAGCTCAAAGTCCATTACAATGGAAACTCTCTTTGGCACCCGTGCTGGGCTGCCCAGAATCCCAGGGAGTAGAGCACGAACGGTTGGCCTCTGTTCCCACAGCCGAAGAGCCAGGGCAAAAAACTTGAGCTGTGCCTCTTCTGCAGAAAGTCAGCTTTGCAACGGTGCCATCCGCATTGCTGTCGCTCCTCGATTTCACAACTCAAAGTCCATTACAATGGAACCTCTCTGGCACCCGTGCTCGGCTGCCCAGCATCCCAGGGAGTAGAGCACGAACGGTTGGCCTCTGCTCCCACAGCCGAAGAGTCAAGGCAAAAAACTTGAGCTGTGCCTCTTCTGCAGAAAGTCAGCTTTGCAACGGTGCCATCCGCATGGCTGTCGCTCCTCCATTTCCCAATTCAAAGTCCATTACAATGGAACCTCTTTGGCACCCGTGCTGGGCTGCCCAGCATCCCAGCGAGTAGAGCACGAACGGTTGGCCTCTGCTCCCACAGCCGAAGAGCCAGGGCAAAAAACTTGAGCTGTGCCTCTTCTGCAGAAAGTCAGCTTTGCAACGGTGCCATCCTCATTGCTGTCGCTCCTCCATTTCCCAACTCAAAGTCCATTACAATGGAACCTCTTTGGCACCCGTGCTGGGCTGCCCAGCATCCCAGGGAGTAGAGCACGAACAGTTGGCCTCTGCTCCCACAGCCAAGGAGCCAGGGCAAAAAACTTGAGCTGTGCTTCTTCTGCAGAAAGTCAGCTTTGCAACGGTGCCATCCTCATTGCTGTCGCTCCTCCATTTCCCAACTCAAAGTCCATTACAATGGAACCTCTGTGACAACCGTGCTCGGCTGCCCAGCATCCCAGGGAGTAGAGCACGAACGGTTGGCCTCTGATACCACAGGTGAAGAGCCAGGGGAAAATACTTGAGCTGTGTCTCTTCTGCAGAAAGTCAGCTTTGCAACGGTGCCATCCGCAATACTGAGGTTCCTCGATTTCCCAACTCAAAGTCCATTACAATGGAACCTCTCTGGCACCAGTGCCGGGCTGCCCAGCATCCCAGGGAGTAGAGCACGAACGCTTGGCCTCTGCTCCCACAGCCAAAGAGCCAGAGCAAAAAACTTGAGCTGTGCCTCTTCTGCAGAAAGTCACCTTTGCAACGGTGCCATCCGCATTGCTGTCGCTCCTCCATTTCCCAGCTCAAGGTCCATTACAATGGAAACTCTCTTTGGCACCCGTGCTGGGCTGCCCAGCATCCCAGGGAGTAGAGCACGAACGGTTGGCCTCTGCTCCCACAGTCGAAGAGCCAGGGCAAAAAGCTTGAGCTGTGCCTCTTCTGCAGAAAGTCAGCTTCGCAACGGTGCCATCCGCATTGCTGTCGCTCCTCGATTTCCCAACTCAAAGTCCATTACAATGGAACCTCTCTGGCACCCGTGCTCGGCTGCCCAGCATCCCAGGGAGTAGAGCACGAACGGTTGGCCTCTGCTCCCACAGCCGAAGAGCCAGGGCAAAAAACTTGAGCTGTGCCTCTTCTGCAGAAAGTCAGCTTTGAAACGGTGCCAT
The DNA here is from genome assembly GCF_963264785.1 of Psittacula echo. NCBI lineage: Eukaryota > Metazoa > Chordata > Aves > Psittaciformes > Psittacidae > Psittacula > Psittacula echo. Next base: position 47,540 of record NW_027664159.1, on the reverse strand, counting down.
CCTCATTGCTGTCGCTCCTCCATTTCCCAACTCAAAGTCCATTACAATGGAACCTCTTTGGCACCCGTGCTGGGCTGCCCAGCATCCCAGGGAGTAGAGCACGAACAGTTGGCCTCGGCTCCCACAGCCAAGGAGCCAGGGCAAAAAACTTGAGCTGTGCCTCTTCTGCAGAAAGTCACCTTTGCAACGGTGCCATCCGCATTGCTGTCGCTCCTCCATTTCACAGCTCAAGGTCCATTACAATGGAAACTCTCTTTGGCACCCGTGCTGGGCTGCCCAGCATCCCAGGGAGTAGAGCACGAACGGTTGGCCTCTGCTCCCACAGTCGAAGAGCCAGGGCAAAAAGCTTGAGCTGTGCCTCTTTTGCAGAAAGTCAGCTTTGCAACGGTGCCATCCGCATTGCTGTCACTCCTCGATTTCCCAACTCAAAGTCCATTACAATGGAACCTCTCTGGCACCCGTGCTCGGCTGCCCAGCATCCCAGGGAGTAGAGCACGAACGGTTGGCCTCTGTTCCCACAGCCAAAGAGCCAGGGCAAAATACTTGAGCTGTGCCTCTTCTGCAGAAAGTCAGCTTTGCAATGGTGCCATCCGCATTGCTGAGGTTCCTCGAATTCACAACTCAAAGTCCATTACAATGGAACCTCTCTGGCACCCGTGCAGGGCTGCCCAGCATCCCAGGGAGTAGAGCACGAACGCTTGGCCTCTGCTCCCACAGCCAAAGAGCCAGAGCAAAAAACTTGAGCTGTGCCTCTTCTGCAGAAAGTCACCTTTGCAACGGTGCCATCCGCATTGCTGTCGCTCCTCCATTTCCCAGCTCAAGGTCCATTACAATGGAAACTCTCTCTGGCACCCGTGCTCGGCTGCCCAGCATCCCAGGGAGTAGAGCACGAACGGTTGGCCTCTGCTCCCACAGCCGAAGAGCCAGGGCAAAAAACTGGAGCTGTGCTTCTTCTGCAGAAAGTCAGCTTTGCAAAGGTGCCATCCGCATTGCTGAGGTTCCTCGATTTCCCAACTCAAAGTCCATTACAATGGAACCTCTCTGGCACCCGTGCTGGGCTGCCCAGCATCCCAGCGAGTAGAGCACGAACGGTTGGCCTCTGCTCCCACAGCCAAGGAGCCAGGGCAAAAAAATTGTGCTGTGCCTCTTCTGCAGAAAGTAAGCTTTGCAACGGTGCCATCCGCATTGCTGTCGCTCCTCCATTTCCCAACTCAAAGTCCATTACAATGGAACCTCTTTGGCACCCGTGCTCGGCTGCCCAGCATCCCAGGGAGTAGAGCACGAACGGTTGGCCTGTGCTCCCACAGTCGAAGAGCCAGGGCAAAAAACTGGAGCTGTGTCTCTTCTGCAGAAAGTCACCTTTGCAACGGTGCCATCCACTTTGCTGTCTCTCCTCGATTTCCCAACTCAAAGTCCATTATAATGGAACCTCTGTTTCACCCGTGCTCGTCTGCCCAGCATCCCAGGGAGTAGAGCATGAACGGTTGTCCTCTGCTCCCACAGCCGAAGAGCCAGGGCAAAAAACTTGAGCTGTGCCTCTTCTGCAGAAAGTCAGCTTTGCAACGGTGCCATCCGCATTGCTGAGGTTCCTCGATTTCCCAACTCAAAGTCCATTACAATGGAACCTCTCTGGCACCCGTGCTGGGCTGCCCAGCATCCCAGGGAGTAGAGCACGAACGGTTGGCCTCTGCTCCCACAGCCGAAGAGTCAAGGCAAAAAACTTGAGCTGTGCCTCTTCTGCAGAAAGTCACCTTTGCAACGGTGCCATCCGCATTGCTGTCGCTCCTCCATTTCCCAGCTCAAAGTCCATTACAATGGAAACTCTCTTTGGCACCCGTGCTGGGCTGCCCAGCATCCCAGGGAGTAGAGCACGAACTGTTGGCCTCTGTTCCCACAGCCGAAGAGCCAGGGCAAAAAACTTGAGCTGTGCCTCTTCTGCAGAAAGTCAGCTTTGCAACGGTGCCATCCGCATTGCTGTCGCTCCTCGATTTCCCAACTCAAAGTCCATTACAATGGAACCTCTCTGGCACCCGTGCTCGGCTGCCCAGCATCCCAGGGAGTAGAGCACGAACGGTTGGCCTCTGCTCCCACAGCCGAAGAGTCAAGGCAAAAAACTTGAGCTGTGCCTCTTCTGCAGAAAGTCAGCTTTGCAACGGTGCCATCCGCATGGCTGTCGCTCCTCCATTTCCCAATTCAAAGTCCATTACAATGGAACCTCTTTGGCACCCGTGCTGGGCTGCCCAGCATCCCAGCGAGTAGAGCACGAACGGTTGGCCTCTGCTCCCACAGCCGAAGAGCCAGGGCAAAAAACTTGAGCTGTGCCTCTTCTGCAGAAAGTCAGCTTTGCAACGGTGCCATCCGCATGGCTGTCGCTCCTCCATTTCCCAACTCAAAGTCCATTACAATGGAACCTCTTTGGCACCCGTGCTGGGCTGCCCAGCATCCCAGGGAGTAGAGCACGAACAGTTGGCCTCTGCTCCCACAGCCAAGGAGCCAGGGCAAAAAACTTGAGCTGTGCCTCTTCTGCAGAAAGTCAGCTTTGCAACGGTGCCATCCGCATTGCTGAGGATCCTCGATTTCCCAACTCAAAGTCCATTACAATGGAACCTCTGTGACACCCGTGCTCGGCTGCCCAGCATCCCAGGGAGTAGATCACGAACGGTTGGCCTCTGCTCCCACAACCGAAGAGCCAGGGGAAAATACTTGAGCTGTGTCTCTTCTGCAGAAAGTCAGCTTTGCAACGGTGCCATCCGCATTGCTGAGGTTCCTCGATTTCCCAACTCAAAGTCCATTACAATGGAACCTCTCTGGCACCCGTGCTGGGCTGCCCAGCTTCCCAGGGAGTAGAGCACGAACGGTTGGCCTCTGTTCCCACAGCCAAAGAGCCAGGGCAAAATACTTGAGCTGTGCCTCTTCTGCAGAAAGTCAGCTTTGCAATGGTGCCATCCGCATTGCTGAGGTTCCTCGAATTCACAACTCAAAGTCCATTACAATGGAACCTCTCTGGCACCCGTGCAGGGCTGCCCAGCATCCCAGGGAGTAGAGCACGAACGCTTGGCCTCTGCTCCCACAGCCAAAGAGCCAGAGCAAAAAACTTGAGCTGTGCCTCTTCTGCAGAAAGTCACCTTTGCAAAGGTGCCATCCGCATTGCTGTCGCTCCTCCATTTCCCAGCTCAAGGTCCATTACAATGGAAACTCTCTTTGGCACCCGTGCTGGGCTGCCCAGCATCCCAGGGAGTAGAGCACGAACGGTTGGCCTCTGCTCCCACAGTCGAAGAGCCAGGGCAAAAAGCTTGAGCTGTGCCTCTTCTGCAGAAAGTTAGCTTTGCAACGGTGCCATCCGCATTGCTGTCGCTCCTCCATTTCCCAACTCAAAGTCCATTACAATGGAACCTCTTTGGCACCCGTGCTCGGCTGCCCAGCATCCCAGGGAGTAGAGCACGAACGGTTGGCCTGTGCTCCCACAGTCGAAGAGCCAGGGCAAAAAACTGGAGCTGTGTCTCTTCTGCAGAAAGTCACCTTTGCAACGGTGCCATCCACTTTGCTGTCGCTCCTCGATTTCCCAACTCAAAGTCCATTATAATGGAACCTCTGTTTCACCCGTGCTCGTCTGCCCAGCATCCCAGGGAGTAGAGCATGAACGGTTGTCCTCTGTTCCCACAGCCGAAGAGCCAGGGCAAAAAGCTTGAGCTGTGCCTCTTCTGCAGAAAGTCACCTTTGCAACGGTGCCATCCGCATTGCTGTCGCTCCTCCATTTCCCAGCTCAAAGTCCATTACAATGGAAACTCTCTTTGGCACCCGTGCTGGGCTGCCCAGAATCCCAGGGAGTAGAGCACGAACGGTTGGCCTCTGTTCCCACAGCCGAAGAGCCAGGGCAAAAAACTTGAGCTGTGCCTCTTCTGCAGAAAGTCAGCTTTGCAACGGTGCCATCCGCATTGCTGTCGCTCCTCGATTTCCCAACTCAAAGTCCATTACAATGGAACCTCTCTGGCACCCGTGCTCGGCTGCCCAGCATCCCAGGGAGTAGAGCACGAACGGTTGGCCTCTGCTCCCACAGCCGAAGAGTCAAGGCAAAAAACTTGAGCTGTGCCTCTTCTGCAGAAAGTCAGCTTTGCAACGGTGCCATCCGCATGGCTGTCGCTCCTCCATTTCCCAATTCAAAGTCCATTACAATGGAACCTCTTTGGCACCCGTGCTGGGCTGCCCAGCATCCCAGGGAGTAGAGCACGAACGGTTGGCCTCTGCTCCCACAGCCGAAGAGCCAGGGCAAAAAACTTGAGCTGTGCCTCTTCTGCAGAAAGTCAGCTTTGCAACGGTGCCATCCTCATTGCTGTCGCTCCTCCATTTCCCAACTCAAAGTCCATTACAATGGAACCTCTTTGGCACCCGTGCTGGGCTGCCCAGCATCCCAGGGAGTAGAGCACGAACAGTTGGCCTCTGCTCCCACAGCCAAGGAGCCAGGGCAAAAAACTTGAGCTGTGCTTCTTCTGCAGAAAGTCAGCTTTGCAACGGTGCCATCCTCATTGCTGTCGCTCCTCCATTTCCCAACTCAAAGTCCATTACAATGGAACCTCTCTGGCACCCGTGCTCGGCTGCCCAGCATCCCAGGGAGTAGAGCACGAACGGTTGGCCTCTGATACCACAGGTGAAGAGCCAGGGGAAAATACTTGAGCTGTGTCTCTTCTGCAGAAAGTCAGCTTTGCAACGGTGCCATCCGCAATACTGAGGTTCCTCGATTTCCCAACTCAAAGTCCATTACAATGGAACCTCTCTGGCACCCGTGCAGGGCAGCCCAGCATCCCAGGGAGTAGAGCACGAACGCTTGGCCTCTGCTCCCACAGCCAAAGAGCCAGAGCAAAAAACTTGAGCTGTGCCTCTTCTGCAGAAAGTCACCTTTGCAACGGTGCCATCCGCATTGCTGTCGCTCCTCCATTTCCCAGCTCAAGGTCCATTACAATGGAAACTCTCTTTGGCACCCGTGCTGGGCTGCCCAGCATCCCAGGGAGTAGAGCACGAACGGTTGGCCTCTGCTCCCACAGTCGAAGAGCCAGGGCAAAAAGCTTGAGCTGTGCCTCTTCTGCAGAAAGTCAGCTTCGCAACGGTGCCATCCGCATTGCTGTCGCTCCTCGATTTCCCAACTCAAAGTCCATTACAATGGAACCTCTCTGGCACCCGTGCTCGGCTGCCCAGCATCCCAGGGAGTAGAGCACGAACGGTTGGCCTCTGCTCCCACAGCCGAAGAGTCAGGGCAAAAAACTTGAGCTGTGCTTCTTCTGCAGAAAGTCAGCTTTGCAAAGGTGCCATCCGCATTGCTGAGGTTCCTCGATTTCCCAACTCAAAGTCCATTACAATGGAACCTCTTTGGCACCCGTGCTGGGCTGCCCAGCATCCCAGGGAGTAGAGCACGAACGGTTGGCCTCTGCTCCCACAGCCAAAGAGCCAGGGCAAAATACTTGAGCTGTGCCTCTTCTGCAGAAAGTAAGCTTTGCAACGGTGCCATCCGCATTGCTGTCGCTCCTCCATTTCCCAACTCAAAGTCCATTACAATGGAACCTCTTTGGCACCCGTGCTCGGCTGCCCAGCATCCCAGGGAGTAGAGCACGAACGGTTGGCCTCTGCTCCCACAGTCGAAGAGCCAGGGCAAAAAACTGGAGCTGTGTCTCTTCTGCAGAAAGTCACCTTTGCAACGGTGCCATCCACTTTGCTGTCGCTCTTCGATTTCACAACTCAAAGTCCATTATAATGGAACCTCTGTTTCACCCGTGCTCGACTGCCCAGCATCCCAGGGAGTAGAGCATGAACGGTTGTCCTCTGCTCCCACAGCCGAAGAGCCAGGGCAAAAAACTTGAGCTGTGCCTCTTCTGCAGAAAGTCAGCTTTGCAACGGTGCCATCCGCATTGCTGAGGTTCCTCGATTTCCCAACTCAAAGTCCATTACAATGGAACCTCTCTGGCACCCGTGCTGGGCTGCCCAGCTTCCAGGGAGTAGAGCACGAACGGTTGGCCTGTGTTCCCACAGCCAAAGAGCCAGGGCAAAATACTTGAGCTGTGCCTCTTCTGCAGAAAGTCAGCTTTGCAATGGTGCCATCCGCATTGCTGAGGTTCCTCGAATTCACAACTCAAAGTCCATTACAATGGAACCTCTCTGGCACCCGTGCAGGGCTGCCCAGCATCCCAGGGAGTAGAGCACGAACGCTTGGCCTCTGCTCCCACAGCCAAAGAGCCAGAGCAAAAAACTTGAGCTGTGCCTCTTCTGCAGAAAGTCACCTTTGCAACGGTGCCATCCGCATTGCTGTCGCTCCTCCATTTCCCAGCTCAAAGTCCATTACAATGGAACCTCTTTGGCACCCGTGCTCGGCTGCCCAGCATCCCAGGGAGTAGAGCACGAACGGTTGGCCTCTGCTCCCACAGTCGAAGAGCCAGGGCAAAAAGCTTGAGCTGTGCCTCTTCTGCAGAAAGTCAGCTTTGCAACGGTGCCATCCGCATTGCTGTCGCTCCTCTATTTCCCAACTCAAAGTCCATTACAATGGAACCTCTCTGGCACCCGTGCTCGGCTGCCCAGCATCCCAGGGAGTAGAGCATGAACGGTTGGCCTCTGCTCCCACAGCCGAAGAGACAGGGCAAAAAACTTGAGCTGTGCCTCTTCTGCAGAAAGTCAGCTTTGCAACGGTGCCATCCGCATGGCTGTCGCTCCTCCATTTCCCAATTCAAAGTCCATTACAATGGAACCTCTTTGGCACCCGTGCTGGGCTGCCCAGCATCCCAGCGAGTAGAGCACGAACGGTTGGCCTCTGCTCCCACAGCCGAAGAGCCAGGGCAAAAAACTTGAGCTGTGCCTCTTCTGCAGAAAGTCAGCTTTGCAACGGTGCCATCCGCATGGCTGTCGCTCCTCCATTTCCCAACTCAAAGTCCATTACAATGGAACCTCTTTGGCACCCGTGCTGGGCTGCCCAGCATCCCAGGGAGTAGAGCACGAACAGTTGGCCTCTGCTCCCACAGCCAAGGAGCCAGGGCAAAAAACTTGAGCTGTGCCTCTTCTGCAGAAAGTCAGCTTTGCAACGGTGCCATCCGCATTGCTGAGGATCCTCGATTTCCCAACTCAAAGTCCATTACAATGGAACCTCTGTGACACCCGTGCTCGGCTGCCCAGCATCCCAGGGAGTAGATCACGAACGGTTGGCCTCTGCTCCCACAACCGAAGAGCCAGGGGAAAATACTTGAGCTGTGTCTCTTCTGCAGAAAGTCAGCTTTGCAACGGTGCCATCCGCATTGCTGAGGTTCCTCGATTTCCCAACTCAAAGTCCATTACAATGGAACCTCTCTGGCACCCGTGCTGGGCTGCCCAGCTTCCCAGGGAGTAGAGCACGAACGGTTGGCCTCTGTTCCCACAGCCAAAGAGCCAGGGCAAAATACTTGAGCTGTGCCTCTTCTGCAGAAAGTCAGCTTTGCAATGGTGCCATCCGCATTGCTGAGGTTCCTCGAATTCACAACTCAAAGTCCATTACAATGGAACCTCTCTGGCACCCGTGCAAGGCTGCCCAGCATCCCAGGGAGTAGAGCACGAACGCTTGGCCTCTGCTCCCACAGCCAAAGAGCCAGAGCAAAAAACTTGAGCTGTGCCTCTTCTGCAGAAAGTCACCTTTGCAAAGGTGCCATCCGCATTGCTGTCGCTCCTCCATTTCCCAGCTCAAGGTCCATTACAATGGAAACTCTCTTTGGCACCCGTGCTGGGCTGCCCAGCATCCCAGGGAGTAGAGCACGAACGGTTGGCCTCTGCTCCCACAGTCGAAGAGCCAGGGCAAAAAGCTTGAGCTGTGCCTCTTCTGCAGAAAGTTAGCTTTGCAACGGTGCCATCCGCATTGCTGTCGCTCCTCCATTTCCCAACTCAAAGTCCATTACAATGGAACCTCTTTGGCACCCGTGCTCGGCTGCCCAGCATCCCAGGGAGTAGAGCACGAACGGTTGGCCTGTGCTCCCACAGTCGAAGAGCCAGGGCAAAAAACTGGAGCTGTGTCTCTTCTGCAGAAAGTCACCTTTGCAACGGTGCCATCCACTTTGCTGTCGCTCCTCGATTTCCCAACTCAAAGTCCATTATAATGGAACCTCTGTTTCACCCGTGCTCGTCTGCCCAGCATCCCAGGGAGTAGAGCATGAACGGTTGTCCTCTGTTCCCACAGCCGAAGAGCCAGGGCAAAAAGCTTGAGCTGTGCCTCTTCTGCAGAAAGTCACCTTTGCAACGGTGCCATCCGCATTGCTGTCGCTCCTCCATTTCCCAGCTCAAAGTCCATTACAATGGAAACTCTCTTTGGCACCCGTGCTGGGCTGCCCAGAATCCCAGGGAGTAGAGCACGAACGGTTGGCCTCTGTTCCCACAGCCGAAGAGCCAGGGCAAAAAACTTGAGCTGTGCCTCTTCTGCAGAAAGTCAGCTTTGCAACGGTGCCATCCGCATTGCTGTCGCTCCTCGATTTCCCAACTCAAAGTCCATTACAATGGAACCTCTCTGGCACCCGTGCTCGGCTGCCCAGCATCCCAGGGAGTAGAGCACGAACGCTTGGCCTCTGCTCCCACAGCCGAAGAGTCAAGGCAAAAAACTTGAGCTGTGCCTCTTCTGCAGAAAGTCAGCTTTGCAACGGTGCCATCCGCATGGCTGTCGCTCCTCCATTTCCCAATTCAAAGTCCATTACAATGGAACCTCTTTGGCACCCGTGCTGGGCTGCCCAGCATCCCAGGGAGTAGAGCACGAACGGTTGGCCTCTGCTCCCACAGCCGAAGAGCCAGGGCAAAAAACTTGAGCTGTGCCTCTTCTGCAGAAAGTCAGCTTTGCAACGGTGCCATCCTCATTGCTGTCGCTCCTCCATTTCCCAACTCAAAGTCCATTACAATGGAACCTCTTTGGCACCCGTGCTGGGCTGCCCAGCATCCCAGGGAGTAGAGCACGAACAGTTGGCCTCTGCTCCCACAGCCAAGGAGCCAGGGCAAAAAACTTGAGCTGTGCTTCTTCTGCAGAAAGTCAGCTTTGCAACGGTGCCATCCTCATTGCTGTCGCTCCTCCATTTCCCAACTCAAAGTCCATTACAATGGAACCTCTGTGACAACCGTGCTCGGCTGCCCAGCATCCCAGGGAGTAGAGCACGAACGGTTGGCCTCTGATACCACAGGTGAAGAGCCAGGGGAAAATACTTGAGCTGTGTCTCTTCTGCAGAAAGTCAGCTTTGCAACGGTGCCATCCGCAATACTGAGGTTCCTCGATTTCCCAACTCAAAGTCCATTACAATGGAACCTCTCTGGCACCCGTGCAGGGCAGCCCAGCATCCCAGGGAGTAGAGCACGAACGCTTGGCCTCTGCTCCCACAGCCAAAGAGCCAGAGCAAAAAACTTGAGCTGTGCCTCTTCTGCAGAAAGTCACCTTTGCAACGGTGCCATCCGCATTGCTGTCGCTCCTCCATTTCCCAGCTCAAGGTCCATTACAATGGAAACTCTCTTTGGCACCCGTGCTGGGCTGCCCAGCATCCCAGGGAGTAGAGCACGAACGGTTGGCCTCTGCTCCCACAGTCGAAGAGCCAGGGCAAAAAGCTTGAGCTGTGCCTCTTCTGCAGAAAGTCAGCTTCGCAACGGTGCCATCCGCATTGCTGTCGCTCCTCGATTTCCCAACTCAAAGTCCATTACAATGGAACCTCTCTGGCACCCGTGCTCGGCTGCCCAGCATCCCAGGGAGTAGAGCACGAACGGTTGGCCTCTGCTCCCACAGCCGAAGAGTCAGGGCAAAAAACTTGAGCTGTGCTTCTTCTGCAGAAAGTCAGCTTTGCAAAGGTGCCATCCGCATTGCTGAGGTTCCTCGATTTCCCAACTCAAAGTCCATTACAATGGAACCTCTTTGGCACCCGTGCTGGGCTGCCCAGCATCCCAGGGAGTAGAGCACGAACGGTTGGCCTCTGCTCCCACAGCCAAAGAGCCAGGGCAAAATACTTGAGCTGTGCCTCTTCTGCAGAAAGTAAGCTTTGCAACGGTGCCATCCGCATTGCTGTCGCTCCTCCATTTCCCAACTCAAAGTCCATTACAATGGAACCTCTTTGGCACCCGTGCTCGGCTGCCCAGCATCCCAGGGAGTAGAGCACGAACGGTTGGCCTCTGCTCCCACAGTCGAAGAGCCAGGGCAAAAAACTGGAGCTGTGTCTCTTCTGCAGAAAGTCACCTTTGCAACGGTGCCATCCACTTTGCTGTCGCTCTTCGATTTCACAACTCAAAGTCCATTATAATGGAACCTCTGTTTCACCCGTGCTCGACTGCCCAGCATCCCAGGGAGTAGAGCATGAACGGTTGTCCTCTGCTCCCACAGCCGAAGAGCCAGGGCAAAAAACTTGAGCTGTGCCTCTTCTGCAGAAAGTCACCTTTGCAACGGTGCCATCCGCATTGCTGAGGTTCCTCGATTTCCCAACTCAAAGTCCATTACAATGGAACCTCTCTGGCACCCGTGCTGGGCTGCCCAGCTTCCAGGGAGTAGAGCACGAACGGTTGGCCTGTGTTCCCACAGCCAAAGAGCCAGGGCAAAATACTTGAGCTGTGCCTCTTCTGCAGAAAGTCAGCTTTGCAACGGTGCCATCCGCATTGCTGTCGCTCCTCTATTTCCCAACTCAAAGTCCATTACAATGGAACCTCTCTGGCACCCGTGCTCGGCTGCCCAGCATCCCAGGGAGTAGAGCATGAACGGTTGGCCTCTGCTCCCACAGCCGAAGAGACAGGGCAAAAAACTTGAGCTGTGCCTCTTCTGCAGAAAGTCAGCTTTGCAACGGTGCCATCCGCATTGCTGAGATTCCTCGATTTCCCAACTCAAAGTCCATTACAATGGAACCTCTTTGGCACCCGTGCTGGGCTGCCCAGCATCCCAGGGAGTAGAGCACGAACGGTTGGCCTCTGCTCCCACAGCCAAGGAGCCAGGGCAAAAAAATTGTGCTGTGCCTCTTCTGCAGAAAGTCAGCTTTGCAACGGTGCCATCCGCATAGCTGTCGCTCCTCCATTTCCCAACTCAAAGTCCATTACAATGGAACCTCTTTGGCACCCGTGCTGGGCTGCCCAGCATCCCAGGGAGTAGAGCACGAACGGTTGGCCTCTGCTCCCACAGCCAAGGAGCCAGGGCAAAAAACTTGAGCTGTGCCTCTTCTGCAGAAAGTCAGCTTTGCAACGGTGCCATCCGCATTGCTGAGGATCCTCGATTTCCCAACTCAAAGTCCATTACAATGGAACCTCTGTGACACCCGTGCAGGGCTGCCCAGCATCCCAGGGAGTAGAGCACGAACGGTTGGCCTCTGATCCCACAGGTGAAGAGCCAGGGCAAAATACTTGAGCTGTGTCTCTTCTGCAGAAAGTCAGCTTTGCAACGGTGCCATCCGCATTGCTGAGGTTCCTCGATTTCCCAACTCAAAGTCCATTACAATGGAACCTCTGTGACACCCGTGCAGGGCTGCCCAGCATCCCAGGGAGTAGAGCACGAACGCTTGGCCTCTGATACCACAGGTGAAGAGCCAGAGCAAAAAACTTGAGCTGTGCCTCTTCTGCAGAAAGTCACCTTTGCAACGGTGCCATCCGCATTGCTGTCGCTCCTCCATTTCCCAGCTCAAGGTCCATTACAATGGAAACTCTCTTTGGCACCCGTGCTGGGCTGCCCAGCATCCCAGGGAGTAGAGCACGAACGGTTGGCCTCTGCTCCCACAGTCGAAGAGCCAGGGCAAAAAGCTTGAGCTGTGCCTCTTCTGCAGAAAGTTAGCTTTGCAACGGTGCCATCCGCATTGCTGTCGCTCCTCGATTTCCCAACTCAAAGTTCATTACAATGGAACCTCTTTGGCACCCGTGCTGTGCTGCCCAGCATCCCAGGGAGTAGAGCACGAACGGTTGGCCTCTGCTCCCACAGCCGAAGAGTCAGGGCAAAAAACTGGAGCTGTGCTTCTTCTGCAGAAAGTCAGCTTTGCAAAGGTGCCATCCGCATTGTTGAGGTTCCTCGATTTCCCAACTCAAAGTCCATTACAATGGAACCTCTTAGGCACCCGTGCTGGGCTGCCCAGCTTCCCAGGGAGTAGAGCACGAACGGTTGGCCTCTGCTCCCACAGCCAAAGAGCCAGGGCAAAATACTTGAGCTGTGCCTCTTCTGCAGAAAGTCAGCTTTGCAACGGTGCCATCCGCATTGCTGAGGTTCCTCGATTTCACAACTCAAAGTCCATTAAAATGGAACCTCTCTGGCACCCGTGCAGGGCTGCCCAGCATCCCAGGGAGTAGAGCACGAACGCTTGGCCTCTGCTCCCACAGCCAAAGAGCCAGGGCAAAAAACTTGAGCTGTGCCTCTTCTGCAGAAAGTCACCTTTGCAACGGTACCATCCGCATTGCTGTCGCTCCTCGATTTCCCAGCTCAAGGTCCATTACAATGGAAACTCTCTTTGGCACCCGTGCTCGGCTGCCCAGCATCCCAGGGAGTAGAGCACGAACGGTTGGCCTCTGCTCCCACAGCCGAAGAGTCAAGGCAAAAAACTTGAGCTGTGCCTCTTCTGCAGAAAGTCAGCTTTGCAAAGGTGCCATCCGCATGGCTGTCGCTCCTCCATTTCCCAATTCAAAGTCCATTACAATGGAACCTCTTTGGCACCCGTGCTGGGCTGCCCAGCATCCCAGCGAGTAGAGCACGAACGGTTGGCCTCTGCTCCCACAGCCGAAGAGCCAGGGCAAAAAACTTGAGCTGTGCCTCTTCTGCAGAAAGTCAGCTTTGCAACGGTGCCATCCTCATTGCTGTCGCTCCTCCATTTCCCAACTCAAAGTCCATTACAATGGAACCTCTTTGGCACCCGTGCTGGGCTGCCCAGCATCCCAGGGATTAGAGCACGAACAGTTGGCCTCTGCTCCCACAGCCAAGGAGCCAGGGCAAAAAACTTGAGCTGTGCCTCTTCTGCAGAAAGTCAGCTTTGCAACGGTGCCATCCGCATTGCTGAGGATCCTCGATTTCCCAACTCAAAGTCCATTACAATGGAACCTCTCTGGCACCCGTGCAGGGCAGCCCAGCATCCCAGGGAGTAGAGCACGAACGGCTGGCCTCTGCTCCCACAGCCAAAGAGCCAGGGCAAAAAAGCTTGAGCTGTGCCTCTTCTGCAGAAAGTCAGCTTTGCAACTGTGCCATCCGCATTGCTGTCGCTCCTCCATTTCCCAGCTCAAGGTCCATTACAATGGAAACTCTCTTTGGCACCCGTGCTGTGCTGCCCAGCATCCCAGGGAGTAGAGCACGAACGGTTGGCCTCTGCTCCCACAGTCGAAGAGCCAGGGCAAAAAGCTTGAGCTGTGCCTCTTCTGCAGAAAGTTAGCTTTGCAACGGTGCCATCCGCATTGCTGTCGCTCCTCCATTTCCCAACTCAAAGTCCATTACAATGGAACCTCTGTGGCACCCGTGCTGGGCTGCCCAGCATCCCAGGGAGTAGAGCACGAACGGTTGGCCTCTGCTCCCACAGCCGAAGAGCAAGGGCAAAAAGCTTGAGCTGTGCCTCTTCTGCAGAAAGTTAGCTTTGCAACGGTGCCATCCGCATTGCTGTCGCTCCTCGATTTCCCAACTCAAAGTCCATTACAATGGAACCTCTCTGGCACCCGTGCTCGGCTGCCCAGCATCCCAGGGAGTAGAGCACGAACGGTTGGCCTCTGCTCCCACAGCCGAAGAGCCAGGGCAAAAAACTGGAGCTCTGCTTCTTCTGCAGAAAGTCAGCTTTGCAAAGGTGCCATCCGCATTGCTGAGGTTCCTCGATTTCCCAACTCAAAGTCCATTACAATGGAACCTCTTTGGCACCCGTGCTCAGCTGCCCAGCATCCCAGGGAGTAGAGCACGAACGGTTGGCCTCTGCTCCCACAGCCAAGGAGCCAGGGCAAAAAAATTGTGCTGTGCCTCTTCTGCAGAAAGTCACCTTTGCAACGGTGCCATCCGCATTGCTGTCGCTCCTCCATTTCCCAACTCAAAGTCCATTACAATGGAACCTCTTTGGCACCCGTGCTCGGCTGCCCAGCATCCCAGGGAGTAGAGCACGAACGGTTGGCCTGTGCTCCCACAGTCGAAGAGCCAGGGCAAAAAACTTGAGCTGTGTCTCTTCTGCAGAAAGTCACCTTTGCAACGGTGCCATCCACTTTGCTGTCGCTCTTCGATTTCCCAACTCAAAGTCCATTATAATGGAACCTCTGTTTCACCCGTGCTCGTCTGCCCAGCATCCCAGGGAGTAGAGCATGAACGGTTGTCCTCTGCTCCCACAGCCGAAGAGCCAGGGCAAAAAACTTGAGCTGTGCCTCTTCTGCAGAAAGTCAGCTTTGCAACGGTGCCATCCGCATTGCTGAGGTTCCTCGATTTCCCAACTCAAAGTCCATTACAATGGAACCTCTTTGGCACCCGTGCTGGGCTGCCCAGCATCCCAGGGAGTAGAGCACGAACGGTTGGCCTCTGTTCCCACAGCCAAAGAGCCAGGGCAAAATACTTGAGCTGTGCCTCTTCTGCAGAAAGTCAGCTTTGCAATGGTGCCATCCGCATTGCTGAGGTTCCTCGAATTCACAACTCAAAGTCCATTACAATGGAACCTCTCTGGCACCCGTGCAGGGCTGCCCAGCATCGCAGGGAGTAGAGCACGAACGCTTGGCCTCTGCTCCCACAGCCAAAGAGCCAGAGCAAAAAACTTGAGCTGTGCCTCTTCTGCAGAAAGTCACCTTTGCAACGGTGCCATCCGCATTGCTGTCGCTCCTCCATTTCCCAGCTCAAGGTCCATTACAATGGAAACTCTCTTTGGCACCCGTGCTGGGCTGCCCAGCATCCCAGGGAGTAGAGCACGAACGGTTGGCCTCTGCTCCCACAGTCGAAGAGCCAGGGCAAAAAGCTTGAGCTGTGCCTCTTCTGCAGAAAGTTAGCTTTGCAACGGTGCCATCCGCATTGCTGTCGCTCCTCGATTTCCCAACTCAAAGTCCATTACAATGGAACCTCTCTGGCACCCGTGCTCGGCTGCCCAGCATCCCAGGGAGTAGAGCATGAACGGTTGGCCTCTGCTCCCACAGCCGAAGAGCCAGGGCAAAAAACTGGAGCTGTGCTTCTTCTGCAGAAAGTCAGCTTTGCAACGGTGCCATCCGCATTGCTGAGGTTCCTCGATTTCCCAACTCAAAGTCCATTACAATGGAACCTCTTTGGCACCCGTGCTGGGCTGCCCAGCATCCCAGGGAGTAGAGCACGAACGGTTGGCCTGTGCTCCCACAGCCAAGGAGCCAGGGGAAAAAAATTGTGCTGTGCTTCTTCTGCAGAAAGTAAGCTTTGCAACGGTGCCATCCGCATTGCTGTCGCTCCTCCATTTCCCAACTCAAAGTCCATTACAATGGAACCTCTTTGGCACCCGTGCTGGGCTGCCCAGCATCCCAGGGAGTAGAGCACGAACGGTTGGCCTCTGCTCCCACAGCCAAGGAGCCAGGGCAAAAAACTTGAGCTGTGCCTCTTCTGCAGAAAGTCAGCTTTGCAACGGTGCCATCCGCATTGCTGAGGATCCTCGATTTCCCAACTCAAAGTCCATTACAATGGAACCTCTGTGACACCCGTGCTCGGCTGCCCAGCATCCCAGGGAGTAGAGCACGAACGGTTGGCCTCTGATACCACAGGTGAAGAGCCAGGGGGAAAATACTTGAGCTGTGTCTCTTCTGCAGAAAGTCAGCTTTGCAACGGTGCCATCCGCATTGCTGAGGTTCCTCGATTTCCCAACTCAAAGTCCATTACAATGGAACCTCTCTGGCACCCGTGCAGGGCAGCCCAGCATCCCAGGGAGTAGAGCACGAACGCTTGGCCTCTGCTCCCACAGCCGAAGAGCCAGAGCAAAAAACTTGAGCTGTGCCTCTTCTGCAGAAAGTCACCTTTGCAACGGTGCCATCCGCATTGCTGTCGCTCCTCCATTTCCCAGCTCAAGGTCCATTACAATGGAAACTCTCTTTGGCACCCGTGCTGGGCTGCCCAGCATCCCAGGGAGTAGAGCACGAACGGTTGGCCTCTGCTCCCACAGTCGAAGAGCCAGGGCAAAAAGCTTGAGCTGTGCCTCTTCTGCAGAAAGTTAGCTTCGCAACGGTGCCATCCGCATTGCTGTCGCTCCTCGATTTCCCAACTCAAAGTCCATTACAATGGAACCTCTCTGGCACCCGTGCTGGGCTGCCCAGCATCCCAGGGAGTAGAGCACGAACGGTTGGCCTCTGCTCCCACAGCCGAAGAGTCAGGGCAAAAAACTTGAGCTGTGCTTCTTCTGCAGAAAGTCAGCTTTGCAAAGGTGCCATCCGCATTGCTGAGGTTCCTCGATTTCCCAACTCAAAGTCCATTACAATGGAACCTCTTTGGCACCCGTGCTGGGCTGCCCAGCCTCCCAGGGAGTAGAGCACGAACGGTTGGCCTCTGCTCCCGCAGCCAAAGAGCCAGGGCAAAATACTTGAGCTGTGCCTCTTCTGCAGAAAGTCAGCTTTGCAACGGTGCCATCCGCATTGCTGAGGTTCCTCGATTTCACAACTCAAAGTCCATTACAATGGAACCTCTCTGGCACCCGTGCAGGGCTGCCCAGCATCCCAGGGAGTAGAGCACTAACGCTTGGCCTCTGCTCCCACAGCCAAAGAGCCAGAGCAAAAAACTGGAGCTGTGCCTCTTCTGCAGAAAGTCACCTTTGCAACGGTGCCATCCGCATTGCTGTCGCTCCTCGATTTCCCAGCTCAAGGTCCATTACAATGGAAACTCTCTTTGGCACCCGTGCTCGGCTGCCCAGCATCCCAGGGAGTAGAGCACGAACGGTTGGCCTCTGCTCCCACAGCCGAAGAGCCAGGGCAAAAAGCTTGAGCTGTGCCTCTTCTGCAGAAAGTCAGCTTTGCAACGGTGCCATCCGCATTGCTGTCGCTCCTCGATTTCCCAACTCAAAGTCCATTACAATGGAACCTCTCTGGCACCCGTGCTCGGCTGCCCAGCATCCCAGGGAGTAGAGCACGAACGGTTGGCCTCTGCTCCCACAGCCGAAGAGCCAGGGCAAAAAACTGGAGCTGTGCTTCTTCTGCAGAAAGTCAGCTTTGCAAAGGTGCCATCCGCATTGCTGAGGTTCCTCGATTTCCCAACTCAAAGTCCATTACAATGGAACCTCTTTGGCACCCGTGCTGGGCTGCCCAGCATCCCAGGGAGTAGAGCACGAACGGTTGGCCTCTGCTCCCACAGCCGAAGAGCCAGGGCAAAAAAATTGTGCTGTGCCTCTTCTGCAGAAAGTAAGCTTTGCAACGGTGCCATCCGCATTGCTGTCGCTCCTCCATTTCCCAACTCAAAGTCCATTACAATGGAACCTCTTTGGCACCCGTGCTCGGCTGCCCAGCATCCCAGGGAGTAGAGCACGAACGGTTGGCCTGTGCTCCCACAGTCGAAGAGCCAGGGCAAAAAACTGGAGCTGTGTCTCTTCTGCAGAAAGTCACCTTTGCAACGGTGCCATCCACTTTGCTGTCGCTCTTCGATTTCCCAACTCAAAGTCCATTATAATGGAACCTCTGTTTCACCCGTGCTCGACTGCCCAGCATCCCAGGGAATAGAGCATGAACGGTTGTCCTCTGCTCCCACAGCCGAAGAGCCAGGGCAAAAAACTTGAGCTGTGCCTCTTCTGCAGAAAGTCAGCTTTGCAACGGTGCCATCCGCATTGCTGAGGTTCCTCGATTTCCCAACTCAAAGTCCATTACAATGGAACCTCTCTGGCACCCGTGCTGGGCTGCCCAGCTTCCCAGGGAGTAGAGCACGAACGGTTGGCCTCTGTTCCCACAGCCAAAGAGCCAGGGCAAAATACTTGAGCTGTGCCTCTTCTGCAGAAAGTCAGCTTTGCAATGGTGCCATCCGCATTGCTGAGGTTCCTCGAATTCACAACTCAAAGTCCATTACAATGGAACCTCTCTGGCACCCGTGCTCGGCTGCCCAGCATCCCAGGGAGTAGAGCACGAACGCTTGGCCTCTGCTCCCACAGCCAAAGAGCCAGAGCAAAAAACTTGAGCTGTGCCTCTTCTGCAGAAAGTCAGCTTTGCAACTGTGCCATCCGCATTGCTGTCGCTCCTCCATTTCCCAGCTCAAGGTCCATTACAATGGAAACTCTCTTTGGCACCCGTGCTGGGCTGCCCAGCATCCCAGGGAGTAGAGCACGAACGGTTGGCCTCTGCTCCCACAGTCGAAGAGCCAGGGCAAAAAGCTTGAGCTGTGCCTCTTCTGCAGAAAGTTAGCTTTGCAACGGTGCCATCCGCATTGCTGTCGCTCCTCTATTTCCCAACTCAAAGTCCATTACAATGGAACCTCTCTGGCACCCGTGCTGGGCTGCCCAGCATCCCAGGGAGTAGAGCATGAACGGTTGGCCTCTGCTCCCACAGCCGAAGAGCCAGGGCAAAAAACTGGAGCTGTGCTTCTTCTGCAGAAAGTCAGCTTTGCAACGGTGCCATCCGCATTGCTGAGGTTCCTCGATTTCCCAACTCAAAGTCCATTACAATGGAACCTCTCTGGCACCCGTGCTCGGCTGCCCAGCATCCCAGGGAGTAGAGCACGAACGGTTGGCCTCTGTTCCCACAGCCAAGGAGCCAGGGCAAAAAAATTGTGCTGTGCCTCTTCTGCAGAAAGTAAGCTTTGCAACGGTGCCATCCGCATTGCTGTCGCTCCTCCATTTCCCAACTCAAAGTCCATTACAATGGAACCTCTTTGGCACCTGTGCTCGGCTGCCCAGCATCCCAGGGAGTAGAACACGAACGGTTGGCCTGTGCTCCCACAGCCGAAGAGCCAGGGCAAAAAACTTGAGCTGTGTCTCTTCTGCAGAAAGTCACCTTTGCAACGGTGCCATCCACTTTGCTGTCGCTCCTCGATTTCCCAACTCAAAGTCCATTATAATGGAACCTCTGTTTCACCCGTGCTCGACTGCCCAGCATCCCAGGGAGTAGAGCATGAACGGTTGTCCTCTGCTCCCACAGCCGAAGAGCCAGGGCAAAAAACTTGAGCTGTGCCTCTTCTGCAGAAAGTCAGCTTTGCAACGGTGCCATCCTCATTGCTGTCGCTCCTCCATTTCCCAACTCAAAGTCCATTACAATGGAACCTCTTTAGCACCCGTGCTGGGCTGCCCAGCATCCCAGGGAGTAGAGCACGAACGGTTGGCCTCTGCTCCCACAGCCAAGGAGCCAGGGCAAAAAACTTGAGCTGTGCCTCTTCTGCAGAAAGTAAGCTTTGCAACGGTGCCATCCGCATTGCTGTCGCTCCTCCATTTCCCAACTCAAAGTCCATTACAATGGAACCTCTCTGGCACCCGTGCAGGGCAGCCCAGCATCCCAGGGAGTAGAGCACGAACGCTTGGCCTCTGCTCCCACAGCCAAAGAGCCAGAGCAAAAAACTTGAGCTGTGCCTCTTCTGCAGAAAGTCACCTTTGCAACGGTGCCATCCGCATTGCTGTCGCTCCTCCATTTCCCAGCTCAAGGTCCATTACAATGGAAACTCTCTTTGGCACCCGTGCTCGGCTGCCCAGCATCCCAGGGAGTAGAGCACGAACGGTTGGCCTCTGCTCCCACAGTCGAAGAGCCAGGGCAAAAAGCTTGAGCTGTGCCTCTTCTGCAGAAAGTTAGCTTTGCAACGGTGCCATCCGCATTGCTGTCGCTCCTCGATTTCACAACTCAAAGTCCATTACAATGGAACCTCTCTGGCACCCGTGCTCGGCTGCCCAGCATCCCAGGGAGTAGAGCACGAACGGTTGGCCTCTGCTCCCACAGCCGAAGAGTCAGGGCAAAAAACTGGAGCTGTGCTTCTTCTGCAGAAAGTCAGCTTTGCAAAGGTGCCATCCGCATTGCTGAGGTTCCTCGATTTCCCAACTCAAAGTCCATTACAATGGAACCTCTTTGGCACCCGTGCTGGGCTGCCCAGCCTCCCAGGGAGTAGAGCACGAACGGTTGGCCTCTGCTCCCACAGCCAAAGAGCCAGGGCAAAATACTTGAGCTGTGCCTCTTCTGCAGAAAGTCAGCTTTGCAACGGTGCCATCCGCATTGCTGAGGTTCCTCGATTTCACAACTCAAAGTCCATTACAATGGAACCTCTCTGGCACCCGTGCAGGGCTGCCCAGCATCCCAGGGAGTAGAGCACGAACGCTTGGCCTCTGCTCCCACAGCCAAAGAGCCAGAGCAAAAAACTTGAGCTGTGCCTCTTCTGCAGAAAGTCAGCTTTGCAACGGTGCCATCCGCATTGCTGTCGCTCCTCCATTTCCCAGCTCAAGGTCCATTACAATGGAAACTCTCTTTGGCACCCGTGCTGGGCTGCCCAGCATCCCAGGGAGTAGAGCACGAACGGTTGGCCTCTGCTCCCACAGTCAAAGAGCCAGGGCAAAAAGCTTGAGCTGTGCCTCTTCTGCAGAAAGTTAGCTTTGCAACGGTGCCATCCGCATTGCTGTCGCTCCTCAATTTCCCAACTCAAAGTCCATTACAATGGAACCTCTCTGGCACCCGTGCTCGGCTGCCCAGCATCCCAGGGAGTAGAGCACGAACGGTTGGCCTCTGCTCCCACAGCCGAAGAGCCAGGGCAAAAAACTGGAGCTGTGCTTCTTCTGCAGAAAGTCAGCTTTGCAACGGTGCCATCCGCATTGCTGAGGTTCCTCGATTTCCCAACTCAAAGTCCATTACAATGGAACCTCTCTGGCACCCGTGCAGGGCTGCCCAGCATCCCAGGGAGTAGAGCACGAACGGTTGGCCTGTGCTCCCACAGACGATGAGCCAGGGCAAAAAACTGGAGCTGTGTCTCTTCTGCAGAAAGTTACCTTTGCAACGGTGCCATCCGCTTTGCGGTAGTTCCTCGATTTCCCAACTCAAAGTCCATTATAATGGAACCTCTGTGGCACCTGTGCTCGGCTGCCCAGCATCCCAGGGAGTAGAGCACGAACGGTTGGCCTCTGCTCCCACAGCCGAAGAGCCAGGGCAAAAAACTTGAGCTGTGCCTCTTCTGCAGAAAGTCAGCTTTGCAACGGTGCCATCCTCATTGCTGTCGCTCCTCCATTTCCCAACTCAAAGTCCATTACAATGGAACCTCTTTAGCACCCGTGCTGGGCTGCCCAGCATCCCAGGGAGTAGAGCACGAACGGTTGGCCTCTGCTCCCACAGCCAAGGAGCCAGGGCAAAAAACTGGAGCTGTGCCTCTTCTGCAGAAAGTCAGCTTTGCAACGGTGACATCCGCATTGCTGAGGATCCTCGATTTCCCAACTCAAAGTCCATTACAATGGAAACTCTCTGGCACCCGTGCTCTGCTGCCTAACATCCCAGGGAGAAGAACACGAACGGTTGTCCTCTGCTCCCACAGCCGAAGAGCCAGGGCAAAAAACTTGAGCTGTGCCTCTTCTACAGAAAGTCAGCTTTGCAACGGTGCCATCCTCATTGCTGTCGCTCCTCCATTTCCCAACTCAAAGTCCATTACAATGGAACCTCTTTGGCACCCGTACTGGGCTGCCCAGCATCCCAGACAGTAGAGCACGAACAGTTGGCCTCTGCTCCCACAGCCGAAGAGCCAGGGCAAAAAACTTGAGCTGTGCCTCTTCTGCAGAAAGTCAGCTTTGCAATGGTGCCATCCGCTTTGCTGTCGCTCCTCGATTTCCCAACTCAAAGTCCATTACAATGGAACCTCTTTGGCACCCGTGCTGGGCTGCCCAGCCTCTCAGGGAGTAGAGCACGAACGGTTGGCCTGTGCTCCCACAGGTGAAGAGCCAGGGCAAAAAACTGGAGCTGTGTCTCTTCTGCAGAAAGTTACCTTTGCAACGGTGCCATCCGCTTTGCGGTAGTTCCTCGATTTCCCAACTCAAAGTCCATTACAATGGAACCTCTGTGACACCCGTGCTCGGCTGCCCAGCTTCCCAGGGAGTAGAGCACGAACGGTTGGCCTCTGCTCCCACAGGTGAAGAGCCAGGGCAAAATACTTGAGCTGTGTCTCTTCTGCAGAAAGTCAGCTTTGCAACGGTGCCATCCGCATTGCTGAGGTTCCTCGATTTCCCAACTCAAAGTCCATTACAATGGAACCTCTCTGGCACCCGTGCAGGGCTGCCCAGCATCCCAGGGAGTAGAGCACGAACGCTTGGCCTCTGCTCCCACAGCCAAAGAGCCAGAGCAAAAAACTTGAGCTGTGCCTCTTCTGCAGAAAGTCAGCTTTGCAACGGTGCCATCCGCATTGCTGTCGCTCCTCCATTTCCCAGCTCAAGGTCCATTACAATGGAAACACTCTTTGGCACCCGTGCTGGGCTGCCCAGCATCCCAGGGAGTAGAGCACGAACGGTTGGCCTCTGCTCCCACAGTCGAAGAGCCAGGGCAAAAAGCTTGAGCTGTGCCTCTTCTGCAGAAAGTTAGCTTTGCAACGGTGCCATCCGCATTGCTGTCGCTCCTCCATTTCCCAACTCAAAGTCCATTACAATGGAACCTCTCTGGCACCCGTGCTCGGCTGCCCAGCATCCCAGGGAGTAGAGCACGAACGGTTGGCCTCTGCTCCCACAGCCGAAGAGTCAGGGCAAAAAACTGGAGCTGTGCTTCTTCTGCAGAAAGTCAGCTTTGCAAAGGTGCCATCCGCATTGCTGAGGTTCCTCGATTTCCCAACTCAAAGTCCATTACAATGGAACCTCTTTGGCACCCGTGCTGGGCTGCTCAGCATCCCAGGGAGTAGAGCACGAACGGTTGGCCTCTGCTCCCACAGCCAAAGAGCCAGGGCAAAATACTTGACCTGTGCCTCTTCTGCAGAAAGTCAGCTTTGCAACGGTGCCATCCGCATTGCTGAGGTTCCTCGATTTCACAACTCAAAGTCCATTACAATGGAACCTCTCTGGCACCCGTGCAGGGCTGCCCAGCATCCCAGGGAGTACAGCACGAACGGTTGGCCTCTGCTCCCACAGCCAAAGAGCCAGAGCAAAAAACTTGAGCTGTGCCTCTTCTGCAGAAAGTCACCTTTGCAACGGTGCCATCCGCATTGCTGTCGCTCCTCCATTTCCCAGCTCAAGGTCCATTACAATGGAAACTCTCTTTGGCACCCGTGCTCGGCTGCCCAGCATCCCAGGGAGTAGAGCACGAACGGTTGGCCTCTGCTCCCACAGTCGAAGAGCCAGGGCAAAAAGCTTGAGCTGTGCCTCTTCTGCAGAAAGTCAGCTTTGCAACGGTGCCATCCGCATTGCTGTCGCTCCTCGATTTCCCAACTCAAAGTCCATTACAATGGAACCTCTCTGGCACCCGTGCTGGGCTGCCCAGCATCCCAGGGAGTAGAGCACGAACGGTTGGCCTCTGCTCCCACAGCCGAAGAGCCAGGGCAAAAAAATTGGAGCTGTGCTTCTTCTGCAGAAAGTCAGCTTTGCAAAGGTGCCATCCGCATTGCTGAGGTTCCTCGATTTCCCAACTCAAAGTCCATTACAATGGAACCTCTTTGGCACCCGTGCTGGGCTGCCCAGCATCCCAGGGAGTAGAGCACGAACGGTTGGCCTCTGCTCCCACAGCCAAGGAGCCAGGGCAAAAAAATTGAGCTGTGCCTCTTCTGCAGAAAGTAAGCTTTGCAACGGTGCCATCCGCATTGCTGTCGCTCCTCCATTTCCCAACTCAAAGTCCATTACAATGGAACCTCTTTGGCACCCGTGCTGGGCTGCCCAGCATCCCAGGGAGTAGAGCACGAACGGTTGGCCTGTGCTCCCACAGTCGAAGAGCCAGGGCAAAAAACTGGAGCTGTGTCTCTTCTGCAGAAAGTCAGCTTTGCAACGGTGCCATCCACTTTGCTGTCGCTCCTCGATTTCCCAACTCAAAGTCCATTACAATGGAACCTCTGTTTCACCCGTGCTCGACTGCCCAGCATCCCAGGGAGTAGAGCATGAACAGTTGTCCTGTGCTCCCACAGCCGAAGAGCCAGGGCAAAAAACTTGAGCTGTGCCTCTTCTGCAGAAAGTCACCTTTGCAACGGTGCCATCCGCATTGCTGAGGTTACTCCATTTCCCAGCTCAAAGTCCATTACAATGGAAACTCTCTTTGGCACCCGTGCTGGGCTGCCCAGCATCCCAGGGAGTAGAGCACGAACGGTTGGCCTCTGTTCCCACAGCCGAAGAGCCAGGGCAAAAAACTTGAGCTGTGCCTCTTCTGCAGAAAGTCAGCTTTGCAACGGTGCCATCCGCATTGCTGTCGCTCCTCCATTTCCCAACTCAAAGTCCATTACAATGGAACCTCTTTGGCACCCGTGCTGGGCTGCCCAGCCTCCCAGGGAGTAGAGCACGAACGGTTGGCCTCTGCTCCCCCAGCAAAGAGCCAGGGCAAAATACTTGAGCTGTGCCTCTTCTGCAGAAAGTCAGCTTTGCAACGGTGCCATCCGCATTGCTGAGGTTCCTCGATTTCACAACTCAAAGTCCATTACAATGGAACCTCTTTGGCACCCGTGCTGGGCTGCCCAGCATCCCAGGGAGTAAAGCACGAACGCTTGGCCTCTGCTCCCACAGCCGAAGAGCCAGGGCAAAAAACATAAGCTCTGCCTCTTCTGCAGAAAGTCAGCTTTGCAACGGTGCCATCCGCACTGCTGTCGCTCCTCGATTTCCCAACTCAAAGTCCATTACAATGGAAACTCTCTTTGGCACCCGTGCTGGGCTGCCCAGCCTCCCAGGGAGTAGAGCACGAACGGTTGGCCTGTGCTCCCACAGACGATGAGCCAGGGCAAAAAGCTTGAGCTGTGCCTCTTCTGCAGAAAGTTAGCTTTGCAACGGTGCCATCCGCATTGCTGTCGCTTCTCGATTTCACAACTCAAAGTCCATTACAATGGAACCTCTCTGGCACCCGTGCTGGGCTGCCCAGCATCCCAGGGAGTAGAGCACGAACGGTTGGCCTGTGCTCCCACAGACGATGAGCCAGGGCAAAAAACTTGAGCTGTGTCTCTTCTGCAGAAAGTTACCTTTGCAACGGTGCCATCCGCTTTGCGGTAGTTCCTCCATTTCCCAACTCAAAGTCCATTATAATGGAACCTCTGTGGCACCTGTGCTCGGCTGCCCAGCATCCCAGGGAGTAGAGCACGAACGGTTGGCCTCTGCTCCCACAGCCGAAGAGCCAGGGCAAAAAACTTGAGCTGTGTCTCTTCTGCAGAAAGTCAGCTTTGCAACGGTGCCATCCGCATGGCTGTCGCTCCTCGATTTCCCAACTCAAAGTCCATTACAATGGAACCTCTTTGGCACCCGTGCTGGGCTGCCCAGCATCCCAGGGAGTAGAGCACGAACGGTTGGCCTCTGCTCCCACAGCCAAAGAGCCAGGGCAAAAAGCTTGAGCTGTGCCTCTTCTGCAGAAAGTCAGCTTTGCAACGGTGCCATCCGCATTGCTGAGGTTCCTCAATTTCCCAACTCAAAGTCCATTACAATGGAACCTCTTTGGCAACCGGCGTTGGCTGCCCAGCATCCCAGGGATTAGAGCACGAACGGCTGGCCTCTGCTCCCACAGCCGAAGAGCCAGGGCAAAAAACTTGAGCTGTGCCTCTTCTGCAGAAAGTCACCTTTGCAACGGTGCCATCCGCACTGCTGTCGCTCTTCCATTTCCCAACTCAAAGTCCATTACAATGGAACCTCTTTGGCGCCTGTGCTGGGCAGCCCAAACTTTCAGGGAGTAGAGCACGAACGGTTGGCCTCTGCTCCCACAGCCGAAGAGCCAGGGCAAAAAACTTGAGCTGTGCCTCTTCTGCAGAAAGTCAGCTTTGCAACGGTGCCATCCGCACTGCTGTCGCTCTTCGATTTCCCAACTCAAAGTCCATTACAATGGAAACTCTCTGGCACCCGTGCTCTGCTGCCTAACATCACAGGGAGAAGAGCACGAACGGTTGTCCTCTGCTCCCACAGCCTAAGAGCCAGGGCAAAAAACTTGAGCTGTGCCTCTTCTGCAGAAAGTCAGCTTTGCAAAGGTGCCATCCTCATTGCTGTCGCTCCTCCATTTCCCAACTCAAAGTCCATTACAATGGAACCTCTTTGGCACCCGTGCTGGGCTGCCCAGCATCCCAGAGAGTAGAGCACGAAGAGTTGGCCTCTGCTCCCACAGCCAAAGAGCCAGGGCAAAAAACTTGAGCTGTGCCTCTTCTGCAGAAAGTCACCTTTGCAATGGTGCCATCCGCTTTGCTGTCGCTCCTCGATTTCACAACTCAAAGTCCATTACAATGGAACCTCTTTGGCACCCGTGCTGGGCTGCTCAGCATCCCAGGGAGTAGAGCACGAACGGTTGGCCTCTGCTCCCACAGCCAAAGAGCCAGGGCAAAATACTTGAGCTGTGCCTCTTCTGCAGAAAGTCAGCTTTGCAACGGTGCCATCCGCATTGCTGAGGTTCCTCGATTTCCCAACTCAAAGTCCATTACAATGGAAACTCTCTGGCACCCGTGCTCTGCTGCCCAGCATCCCAGGGAGTAGAGCACGAACGGTTGGCCTCTGCTCCCACAGCCGAAGAGCCAGGGCAAAAAGCTTGAGCTGTGCCTCTTCTGCAGAAAGTCAGCTTTGCAACGGTGCCATCCGCATGGCTGTCGCTCCTCCATTTCCCAACTCAAAGTCCATTACAATGGAACCTCTGTGGCACCGGTGCTGTCCTGCCCAGCATCCCAGGGAGTAGAGCACGAATGGTTGGCCTCTGCTCCCACAGCCGAAGAGCCAGGGCAAAAAACTTGAGCTGTGTCTCTTCTGCAGAAAGTCAGCTTTGCAACGGTGCCATCCGCATGGCTGTCGCTCCTCCATTTCCCAACTCAAAGTCCATTACAATGGAACCTGTTTGGCACCCGTGCTCGGCTGCCCAGCATCCCAGGGAGTAGAGCACGAACGGTTGGCCTCTGCTCCCACAGCCGAAGAGCCAGGGCAAAAAGCTTGAGCTGTGCCTCTTCTGCAGAAAGTCAGCTTTGCAACGGTGCCATCCGCATTGCTGAGGTTCCTCAATTTCCCAACTCAAAGTCCATTACAATGGAACCTCTTTGGCAACCGGCGTTGGCTGCCCAGCATCCCAGGGAGTAGAGCACGAACGGCTGGCCTCTGCTCCCACAGCCGAAGAGCCAGGGCAAAAAACTTGAGCTGTGCCTCTTCTGCAGAAAGTCAGCTTTGCAACGGTGCCATCCGCACTGCTGTCGCTCTTCCATTTCCCAACTCAAAGTCCATTACAATGGAACCTCTGTGGCACCTGTGCTGGGCAGCCCAAACTTTCAGGGAGTAGAGCACGAACGGTTGGCCTCTGCTCCCACAGCCGAAGAGCCAGGGCAAAAAACTTGAGCTGTGCCTCTTCTGCAGAAAGTCAGCTTTGCAACGGTGCCATCCGCACTGCTGTCGCTCTTCCATTTCCCAACTCAAAGTCCATTACAATGGAATCTCTTTGGCACCCGTGCTCTGCTGCCTAACATCACAGGGAGAAGAGCACGAACGGTTGTCCTCTGCTCCCACAGCCGAAGAGCCAGGGCAAAAAACTTGAGCTGTGCCTCTTCAGCAGAAAGTCAGCTTTGCAACGGTGCCATCCTCATTGCTGTCGCTCCTCCATTTCCCAACTCAAAGTCCATTACAATGGAACCTCTTTGGCACCCGTGCTGGGCTGCCCAGCATCCCAGAGAGTAGAGCACGAACAGTTGGCCTCTGCTCCCACAGCCAAAGAGCCAGGGCAAAAAACTTGAGCTGTGCCTCTTCTGCAGAAAGTCAGCTTTGCAATGGTGCCATCCGCTTTGCTGTCGCTCCTCGATTTCACAACTCAAAGTCCATTACAATGGAACCTATTTGGCACCCGTGCTGGGCTGCTCAGCATCCCAGGGAGTAGAGCACGAACGGTTGGCCTCTGCTCCCACAGCCAAAGAGCCAGGGCAAAATACTTGAGCTGTGCCTCTTCTGCAGAAAGTCAGCTTTGCAACGGTGCCATCCGCATTGCTGAGGTTCCTCGATTTCCCAACTCAAAGTCCATTACAATGGAAACTCTCTGGCACCCGTGCTCTGTTGCCCAGCATCCCAGGGAGTAGAGCACGAACGGTTGGCCTCTGCTCCCACAGCCGAAGAGCCAGGGCAAAAAGCTTGAGCTGTGCCTCTTCTGCAGAAAGTCAGCTTTGCAACGGTGCCATCCCTATTGCTGTCGCTCCTCCATTTCCCAACTCAAAGTCTATTACAACGGAACCTCTGTGGCACCCGTGCTGGGCAGCCCAGCATCCCAGGGAGTAGAGCACGAACAGCTGGCCTCTGCTCCCACAGCCGAAGAGCCAGGGCAAAAAACTTGAGCTGTGCCTCTTCTGCAGAAAGTCACCTTTGCAACGGTGCCATCCGCACTGCTGTCGCTCTTCCATTTCCCAATTTAAAGTCCATTACAATGGAACCTCTTTGGCACCCGTGCTGGGCAGCCCAGCCTTTCAGGGAGTAGAGCACGAACGGTTGGCCTCTGCTCCCACAGCCGAAGAGCCAGGGCAAAAAACTTGAGCTGTGCCTCTTCTGCAGAAAGTCAGCTTTGCAACGGTGCCATCCACATTGCTGAGGTTCCTCGATTTCCCAACTCAAAGTCCATTACAATGGAACCTCTCTGGCACCCGTGCTGGGCTGCCCAGCATCCCAGGGAGTAGAGCACGAACGGTTGGCCTCTGCTCCCACAGCCGAAGAGCCAGGGCAAAAAACTTGAGCTGTGCCTCTTCTGCAGAAAGTCAGCTTTGCAACGGTGACATCCGCTTTGCTGTCGCTCTTCGATTTCCCAACTCAAAGTCCATTACAATGGAAACTCTCTGGCACCCGTGCTCTGCTGCCTAACATCCCAGGGAGAAGAACACGAACGGTTGTCCTCTGCTCCCACAGCCGAAGAGCCAGGGCAAAAAACTTGAGCTGTGCCTCTTCTGCAGAAAGTCAGCTTTGCAACGGTGCCATCCTCATTGCTGTCGCTCCTCCATTTCCCAACTCAAAGTCCATTACAATGGAACCTATTTGGCACCCGTGCTGGGCTGCTCAGCATCCCAGGGAGTAGAGCACGAACGGTTGGCCTCTGCTCCCACAGCCAAAGAGCCAGGGCAAAAAGCTTGAGCTGTGCCTCTTCTGCAGAAACTAAGCTTTGCAACGGTGCCATCCGCATCGCTGAGGTTCCTCGATTTCCCAACTCAAAGTCTATTACAATGGAACCTCTGTGGCACCCGTGCTGGGCAGCCCAGCATCCCAGGGAGTAGAGCACGAACGGTTGGCCTCTGCTCCCACAGCCGAAGAGCCAGGGCAAAAAGCTTGAGCTGTGCCTCTTCTGCAGAAAGTCAGCTTTGCAACGGTGCCATCCGCATTTCTGTCGCTCCTCCATTTCCCAACTCAAAGTCCATTACAATGGAACCTCTGTGGCACCCGTGCTGGGCAGCCCAGCATCCCAGGGAGTAGAGCACGAACGGCTGGCGTCTGCTCCCACAGCCGAAGAGCCAGGGCAAAAAACTTGAGCTGTGCCTCTTCTGCAGAAAGTCAGCTTTGCAACGGTGCCATCCTCATTGCTGTCGCTCCTCCATTTCCCAACTCAAAGTCCATTACAATGGAACCTCTTTGGCACCCGTGCTGGGCTGCCCAGCATCCCAGGGAGTAGAGCACGAACGGTTGGCCTCTGCTCCCACAGCCGAAGAGCCAGGGCAAAAAACTTGAGCTGTGCTTCTTCTGCAGGAAGTAGCTTTGCAAAGGTGCCATCCTCATTGCTGTCGCTCCTCCATTTCCCAACTCAAAGTCCATTACAATGGAACCTCTTTGGCACCCGTGCTGGGCTGCCCAGCATCCCAGGGAGTAGAACACGAACAGTTGGCCTCTGCTCCCACAGCCAAGGAGCCAGGGCAAAAAACTTGAGCTGTGCCTCTTCTGCAGAAAGTCAGCTTTGCAACGGTGCCATCCGCATTGCTGAGGATCCTCGATTTCCCAACTCAAAGTCCATTACAATGGAACCTCTGTGACACCCGTGCTCGGTTGCCCAACTTCCCAGGGAGTAGAGCACGAATGGTTGGCCTCTGCTCCCACAGGTGAAGAGCCAGGGGAAAATACTTGAGCTGTGCCTCTTCTGCAGAAAGTCAGCTTTGCAACGGTGCCATCCGCATGGCTGTCGCTCCTCCATTTCCCAACTCAAAGTCCATTACAATGGAACCTCTTTGGCACCCGTGCTCGGCTGCCCAGCATCCCAGGGAGTAGAGCACGAATGGTTGGCCTCTGCTCCCACAGCCAAAGAGCCAGGGCAAAAAGCTTGAGCTGTGCCTCTTCTGCAGAAAGTCAGCTTTGCAACGGTGCCATCCGCATTGCTGAGGTTCCTCAATTTCCCAACTCAAAGTCCATTACAATGGAACCTCTTTGGCAACCGGCGTTGGCTGCCCAGCATCCCAGGGAGTAGAGCACGAACGGCTGGCCTCTGCTCCCACAGCCGAAGAGCCAGGGCAAAAAACTTGAGCTGTGCCTCTTCTGCAGAAAGTCAGCTTTGCAACGGTGCCATCCGCACTGCTGTCGCTCTTCCATTTCCCAACTCAAAGTCCATTACAATGGAACCTCTTTGGCGCCTGTGCTGGGCAGCCCAAACTTTCAGGGAGTAGAGCACGAACAGTTGGCCTCTGCTCCCACAGCCGAAGAGCCAGGGCAAAAAACTTGAGCTGTGCCTCTTCTGCAGAAAGTCAGCTTTGCAACGGTGCCATCCGCACTGCTGTCGCTCTTCCATTTCCCAACTCAAAGTCCATTACAATGGAAACTCTCTGGCACCCGTGCTCTGCTGCCTAACATCACAGGGAGAAGAGCACGAACGGTTGTCCTCTGCTCCCACAGCCTAAGAGCCAGGGCAAAAAACTTGAGCTGTGCCTCTTCTGCAGAAAGTCAGCTTTGCAAAGGTGCCATCCTCATTGCTGTCGCTCCTCCATTTCCCAACTCAAAGTCCATTACAATGGAACCTCTTTGGCACCCGTGCTGGGCTGCCCAGCATCCCAGAGAGTAGAGCACGAAGAGTTGGCCTCTGCTCCCACAGCCAAAGAGCCAGGGCAAAAAACTTGAGCTGTGCCTCTTCTGCAGAAAGTCAGCTTTGCAAAGGTGCCATCCTCATTGCTGTCGCTCCTCCATTTCCCAACTCAAAGTCCATTACAATGGAACCTATTTGGCACCCGTGCTGGGCTGCTCAGCATCCCAGGGAGTAGAGCACGAACGGTTGGCCTCTGCTCCCACAGCCAAAGAGCCAGGGCAAAATACTTGAGCTGTGCCTCTTCTGCAGAAAGTCAGCTTTGCAACGGTGCCATCCGCATTGCTGAGGTTCCTCGATTTCCCAACTCAAAGTCCATTACAATGGAAACTCTCTGGCACCCGTGCTCTGCTGCCCAGCATCCCAGGGAGTAGAGCACGAACGGTTGGCCTCTGCTCCCACAGCCGAAGAGCCAGGGCAAAAAGCTTGATCTGTGCCTCTTCTGCAGAAAGTCAGCTTTGCAACGGTGCCATCCGCATTGCTGAGGTTCCTCGATTTCCCAACTCAAAGTCTATTACAATGGAACCTCTCTGGCACCCGTGCTGGGCAGCCCAGGATCAAAGGGAGTAGAGCACGAACGGTTGGCCTCTGCTCCCACAGCCGAAGAGCCAGGGCAAAAAGCTTGAGCTGTGCCTCTTCTGCAGAAAGTCAGCTTTGCAACGGTGCCATCCGCATTGCTGTCGCTCCTCCATTTCCCAACTCAAAGTCCATTACAATGGAACCTCTTTGGCACCCGTGCTCGGCTGCCCAGCTTCCCAGGGAGTAGAGCACGAACGGCTGGCCTCTGCTCCCACAGCCGAAGAGCCAGGGCAAAAATCTTGAGCTGTGCCTCTTCTGCAGAAAGTCAGCTTTGCAACGGTGCCATCCGCATGGCTGTCGCTCCTCCATTTCCCAACTCAAAGTTCATTACAATGGAACCTCTGTGGCACCGGTGCTGGCCTGCCCAGCATCCCAGGGAGTAGAGCACGAATGGTTGGCCTCTGCTCCCACAGCCGAAGAGCCAGGGCAAAAAGCTTGAGCTGTGCCTCTTCTGCAGAAAGTCAGCTTTGCAACGGTGCCATCCGCATTGCTGAGGTTCCTCGATTTCCCAACTCAAAGTCTATTACAATGGAACCTCTCTGGCACCCGTGCTGGGCAGCCCAGCATCCCAGGGAGTAGAGCACGAACGGTTGGCCTCTGCTCCCACAGCCGAAGAGCCAGGGCAAAAAACATAAGCTCTGCCTCTTCTGCAGAAAGTCAGCTTTGCAACGGTGCCATCCGCATTGCTGTCGCTCCTCCATTTCCCAACTCAAAGTCCATTACAATGGAACCTCTTTGGCACCCGTGCTCGGCTGCCCAGCTTCCCAGGGAGTAGAGCACGAACGGCTGGCCTCTGCTCCCACAGCCGAAGAGCCAGGGCAAAAATCTTGAGCTGTGCCTCTTCTGCAGAAAGTCAGCTTTGCAACGGTGCCATCCGCATGGCTGTCGCTCCTCCATTTCCCAACTCAAAGTTCATTACAATGGAACCTCTGTGGCACCGGTGCTGGCCTTCCCAGCATCCCAGGGAGTAGAGCACGAATGGTTGGCCTCTGCTCCCACAGCCGAAGAGCCAGGGCAAAAAACTTGAGCTGTGTCTCTTCTGCAGAAAGTCAGCTTTGCAACGGTGCCATCCGCATGGCTGTCGCTCCTCCATTTCCCAACTCAAAGTCCATTACAATGGAACCTCTTTGGCAACCGGCGTTGGCTGCCCAGCATCCCAGGGAGTAGAGCACGAACGGCTGGCCTCTGCTCCCACAGCCGAAGAGCCAGGGCAAAAAACTTGAGCTGTGCCTCTTCTGCAGAAAGTCAGCTTTGCAACGGTGCCATCCGCACTGCTGTCGCTCTTCCATTTCCCAACTCAAAGTCCATTACAATGGAACCTCTGTGGCACCTGTGCTGGGCAGCCCAAACTTTCAGGGAGTAGAGCACGAACGGTTGGCCTCTGCTCCCACAGCCGAAGAGCCAGGGCAAAAAACTTGAGCTGTGCCTCTTCTGCAGAAAGTCAGCTTTGCAACGGTGCCATCCGCACTGCTGTCGCTCTTCCATTTCCCAACTCAAAGTCCATTACAATGGAATCTCTTTGGCACCCGTGCTCTGCTGCCTAACATCACAGGGAGAAGAGCACGAACGGTTGTCCTCTGCTCCCACAGCCTAAGAGCCAGGGCAAAAAACTTGAGCTGTGCCTCTTCTGCAGAAAGTCAGCTTTGCAACGGTGCCATCCTCATTGCTGTCGCTCCTCCATTTCCCAACTCAAAGTCCATTACAATGGAACCTCTTTGGCACCCGTGCTGGGCTGCCCAGCATCCCAGAGAGTAGAGCACGAACAGTTGGCCTCTGCTCCCACAGCCAAAGAGCCAGGGCAAAAAACTTGAGCTGTGCCTCTTCTGCAGAAAGTCAGCTTTGCAATGGTGCCATCCGCTTTGCTGTCGCTCCTCGATTTCACAACTCAAAGTCCATTACAATGGAACCTCTTTGGCACCCGTGCTGGGCTGCTCAGCATCCCAGGGAGTAGAGCACGAACGGTTGGCCTCTGCTCCCACAGCCAAAGAGCCAGGGCAAAAAACTTGAGCTGTGCCTCTTCTGCAGAAAGTCAGCTTTGCAACGGTGCCATCCGCATTGCTGTCGCTCCTCCATTTCCCAGCTCAAGGTCCATTATAATGGAAACTCTCTTTGGCACCCGTGCTCGGCTGCCCAGCATCCCAGGGAGTAGAGCACGAACGGTTGGCCTCTGCTCCCACAGTCAAAGAGCCAGGGCAAAAAGCTTGAGCTGTGCCTCTTCTGCAGAAAGTTAGCTTTGCAACGGTGCCATCCGCATTGCTGTCGCTCCTCGATTTCCCAACTCAAAGTCCATTACAATGGAACCTCTCTGGCACCCGTGCTCGGCTGCCCAGCATCCCAGGGAGTAGAGCACGAACGGTTGGCCTCTGCTCCCACAGCCGAAGAGCCAGGGCAAAAAACTGGAGCTGTGCTTCTTCTGCAGAAAGTCAGCTTTGCAAAGGTGCCATCCGCATTGCTGAGGTTCCTCGATTTCCCAACTCAAAGTCCATTACAATGGAACCTCTCTGGCACCCGTGCAGGGCTGCCCAGCATCCCAGGGAGTAGAGCACGAACGCTTGGCCTCTGCTCCCCCAGCAAAGAGCCAGGGCAAAATACTTGAGCTGTGCCTCTTCTGCAGAAAGTCACCTTTGCAACGGTGCCATCCGCATTGCTGAGGTTCCTCGATTTCCCAACTCAAAGTCCATTACAATGGAACCTCTCTGGCACCCGTACTGGGGTGCCCAGCATCCCAGGGAGTAAAGCACGAACGCTTGGCCTCTGCTCCCACAGCCGAAGAGCCAGGGCAAAAAACATAAGCTCTGCCTCTTCTGCAGAAAGTCAGCTTTGCAACGGTGCCATCCGCACTGCTGTCGCTCCTCGATTTCCCAACTCAAACTCCATTACAATGGAACCTCTCTCGCACCCGTGCTGGGCTGCCCAGCCTCCCAGGGAGTAGAGCACGAACGGTTGGCCTGTGCTTTCACAGACGATGAGCCAGGGCAAAAAACTGGAGCTGTGTCTCTTCTGCAGAAAGTTACCTTTGCAACGGTGCCATCCGCTTTTCGGTAGTTCCTCGATTTCCCAACTCAAAGTCCATTATAATGGAACCTCTGTGGCACCTGTGCTCGGCTGCCCAGCATCCCAGGGAGTAGAGCACGAACGGTTGGCCTCTGCTCCCACAGCCGAAGAGCCAGGGCAAAAAACTTGAGCTGTGCCTCTTCTGCAGAAAGTCAGCTTTGCAACGGTGCCATCCTCATTGCTGTCGCTCCTCCATTTCCCAACTCAAAGTCCATTACAATGGAACCTCTTTAGCACCCGTGCTGGGCTGCCCAGCATCCCAGGGAGTAGAGCACGAACGGTTGGCCTCTGCTCCCACAGCCAAGGAGCCAGGGCAAAAAACTTGAGCTGTGTCTCTTCTGCAGAAATTCAGCTGTGCAACGGTGCCATCCGCATTGCTGTCGCTCCTCCATTTCCCAACTCAAAGTCCATTACAATGGAACCTCTTTGGCACCCGTGCTGGGCTGCAGAGCATACCAGGGAGTAGAGCACGAGCGGTTGGCCTCTGCTCCCACAGCCGAAGAGCCAGGGCAAAAAACTTGAGCTGTGCCTCTTCTGCAGAAAGTCAGCTTTGCAACGGTGCCATCCGCATTGCTGAGGTTCCTCGATTTCCCAACTCAAAGTCCATTACAATGGAACCTCTCTGGCACCTGTGCTGGGCTGCCCAGCATCCCAGGGAGTAGAGCACGAACGGTTGGCCTCTGCTCCCACAGCCGAAGAGCCAGGGCAAAAAGCTTGAGCTGTGCCTCTTCTGCAGAAAGTCAGCTTTGCAACGGTGCCATCCGCATGGCTGTCGCTCCTCCATTTCCCAACTCAAAGTCCATTACAATGGAACCTCTTTGGCACCCGTGCTCGGCTGCCCAGCATCCCAGGCAGTAGAGCAGTTACGGTTGGACTCTGCTCCCACAGCCGAAGAGCCAGGGCAAAAAACTTGAGCTCTGCCTCTTCTGCAGAAAGTCACCTTTGCAACAGTGCCATCCGCATTGCTGTCACTCCTCGATTTCCCAACTCAAAGTCCATTACAATGGAACCTCTTTGGCACCCGTGCTGGGCTGCCCAGCATCCCAGGGAGTAGAGCACGAACGGTTGGCCTCTGCTCCCACAGCCGAAGAGCCAGGGCAAAAAGCTTGAGCTGTGCCTCTTCTGCAGAAAGTCAGCTTTGCAACGGTGCCATCCGCATTGCTGAGGTTCCTCGATTTCCCAACTCAAAGTCCATTACAATGGAACCTCTCTGGCACCCGTGCTGGGCTGCCCAGCATCCCAGGGAGTAGAGCAGGAACGGTTGGCCTCTGCTCCCACAGCCAAAGAGCCAGGGCAAAATACTTGAGCTGTGCCTCTTCTGCAGAAAGTCAGCTTTGCAACGATGACATCCGCTTTGCTGTCGCTCTTCGATTTCCCAACTCAAAGTCCATTACAATGGAAACTCTTTGGCACCCGTGCTCTGCTGCCTAACATCCCAGGGAGAAGAACACGAACGGTTGTCCTCTGCTCCCACAGCCGAAGAGCCAGGGCAAAAAACTTGAGCTGTGCCTCTTCTGCAGAAAGTCAGCTTTGCAACGGTGCCATCCTCATTGCTGTCGCTCCTCCATTTCCCAACTCAAAGTCCATTACAATGGAACCTCTTTGGCACCCGTGCTGGGATGCCCAGCATCCCAGGGAGTAGAGCACGAACAGTTGGTCTCTGCTCCCACAGCCAAAGAGCCAGGGCAAAAAACTTGAGCTGTGCCTCTTCTGCAGAAAGTCAGCTTTGCAATGGTGCCATCCGCTTTGCTGTCGCTCCTCGATTTCACAACTCAAAGTCCATTACAATGGAACCTCTCTGGCACCCGTGCAGGGCTGCCCAGCATCCCAGGGAGTAGAGCACGAACGCTTGGCCTCTGCTCCCCCAGCAAAGAGCCAGGGCAAAATACTTGAGCTGTGCCTCTTCTGCAGAAAGTCACCTTTGCAACGGTGCCATCCGCATTGCTGAGGTTCCTCGATTTCACAACTCAAAGTCCATTACAATGGAAACTCTCTGGCACCCGTGCTCTGCTGCCCAGCATCCCAGGGAGTAGAGCACGAACGGTTGGCCTCTGCTCCCACAGCCGAAGAGCCAGGGCAAAAAGCTTGAGCTGTGCCTCTTCTGCAGAAAGTCAGCTTTGCAACGGTGCCATCCGCATTGCTGAGGTTCCTCGATTTCCCAACTCAAAGTCTATTACAATGGAACCTCTCTGGCACCCGTGCTGGGCAGCCCAGCATCAAAGGGAGTAGAGCACGAACGGTTGGCCTCTGCTCCCACAGCCGAAGAGCCAGGGCAAAAAGCTTGAGCTGTGCCTCTTCTGCAGAAAGTCAGCTTTGCAACGGTGCCATCCGCATTGCTGTCGCTCCTCCATTTCCCAACTCAAAGTCCATTACAATGGAACCTCTTTGGCACCCGTGCTCGGCTGCCCAGCTTCCCAGGGAGTAGAGCACGAACGGCTGGCCTCTGCTCCCACAGCCGAAGAGCCAGGGCAAAAATCTTGAGCTGTGCCTCTTCTGCAGAAAGTCAGCTTTGCAACGGTGCCATCCGCATGGCTGTCGCTCCTCCATTTCCCAACTCAAAGTTCATTACAATGGAACCTCTGTGGCACCGGTGCTGGCCTGCCCAGCATCCCAGGGAGTAGAGCACGAATGGTTGGCCTCTGCTCCCACAGCCGAAGAGCCAGGGCAAAAAACTTGAGCTGTGTCTCTTCTGCAGAAAGTCAGCTTTGCAACGGTGCCATCCGCATGGCTGTCGCTCCTCCATTTCCCAACTCAAAGTCCATTACAATGGAACCTGTTTGGCACCCGTGCTGGGCTGCCCAGCATCCCAGGGAGTAGAGCACGAACGGTTGGACTCTGCTCCCACAGCCGAAGAGCCAGGGCAAAATACTTGAGCTGTGCCTCTTCTGCAGAAAGTCAGCTTTGCAACGGTGCCATCCGCATTGCTGAGGTTCCTCGATTTCCCAACTCAAAGTCCATTACAATGGAAACTCTCTGGCACCCGTGCTCTGCTGCCCAGCATCCCAGGGAGTAGAGCACGAACGGTTGGCCTCTGCTCCCACAGCCGAAGAGCCAGGGCAAAAAGCTTGAGCTGTGCCTCTTCTGCAGAAAGTCAGCTTTGCAACGGTGCCATCCGCATTGCTGAGGTTCCTCGATTTCCCAACTCAAAGTCTATTACAATGGAACCTCTCTGGCACCCGTGCTGGGCAGCCCAGCATCCCAGGGAGTAGAGCACGAACGGTTGGCCTCTGCTCCCACAGCCGAAGAGCCAGGGCAAAAAACATAAGCTCTGCCTCTTCTGCAGAAAGTCAGCTTTGCAACGGTGCCATCCGCATTGCTGTCGCTCCTCCATTTCCCAACTCAAAGTCCATTACAATGGAACCTCTTTGGCACCCGTGCTCGGCTGCCCAGCTTCCCAGGGAGTAGAGCACGAACGGCTGGCCTCTGCTCCCACAGCCGAAGAGCCAGGGCAAAAATCTTGAGCTGTGCCTCTTCTGCAGAAAGTCAGCTTTGCAACGGTGCCATCCGCATGGCTGTCGCTCCTCCATTTCCCAACTCAAAGTTCATTACAATGGAACCTCTGTGGCACCGGTGCTGGCCTGCCCAGCATCCCAGGGAGTAGAGCACGAATGGTTGGCCTCTGCTCCCACAGCCGAAGAGCCAGGGCAAAAAACTTGAGCTGTGTCTCTTCTGCAGAAAGTCAGCTTTGCAACGGTGCCATCCGCATGGCTGTCGCTCCTCCATTTCCCAACTCAAAGTCCATTACAATGGAACCTCTTTGGCAACCGGCGTTGGCTGCCCAGCATCCCAGGGAGTAGAGCACGAACGGCTGGCCTCTGCTCCCACAGCCGAAGAGCCAGGGCAAAAAACTTGAGCTGTGCCTCTTCTGCAGAAAGTCAGCTTTGCAACGGTGCCATCCGCACTGCTGTCGCTCTTCCATTTCCCAACTCAAAGTCCATTACAATGGAACCTCTGTGGCACCTGTGCTGGGCAGCCCAAACTTTCAGGGAGTAGAGCACGAACGGTTGGCCTCTGCTCCCACAGCCGAAGAGCCAGGGCAAAAAACTTGAGCTGTGCCTCTTCTGCAGAAAGTCAGCTTTGCAACGGTGCCATCCGCACTGCTGTCGCTCTTCCATTTCCCAACTCAAAGTCCATTACAATGGAATCTCTTTGGCACCCGTGCTCTGCTGCCTAACATCACAGGGAGAAGAGCACGAACGGTTGTCCTCTGCTCCCACAGCCTAAGAGCCAGGGCAAAAAACTTGAGCTGTGCCTCTTCTGCAGAAAGTCAGCTTTGCAACGGTGCCATCCTCATTGCTGTCGCTCCTCCATTTCCCAACTCAAAGTCCATTACAATGGAACCTCTTTGGCACCCGTGCTGGGCTGCCCAGCATCCCAGAGAGTAGAGCACGAACAGTTGGCCTCTGCTCCCACAGCCAAAGAGCCAGGGCAAAAAACTTGAGCTGTGCCTCTTCTGCAGAAAGTCAGCTTTGCAATGGTGCCATCCGCTTTGCTGTCGCTCCTCGATTTCACAACTCAAAGTCCATTACAATGGAACCTATTTGGCACCCGTGCTGGGCTGCTCAGCATCCCAGGGAGTAGAGCACGAACGGTTGGCCTCTGCTCCCACAGCCAAAGAGCCAGGGCAAAAAACTTGAGCTGTGCCTCTTCTGCAGAAAGTCAGCTTTGCAACGGTGCCATCCGCATTGCTGTCGCTCCTCCATTTCCCAGCTCAAGGTCCATTATAATGGAAACTCTCTTTGGCACCCGTGCTCGGCTGCCCAGCATCCCAGGGAGTAGAGCACGAACGGTTGGCCTCTGCTCCCACAGTCAAAGAGCCAGGGCAAAAAGCTTGAGCTGTGCCTCTTCTGCAGAAAGTTAGCTTTGCAACGGTGCCATCCGCATTGCTGTCGCTCCTCGATTTCCCAACTCAAAGTCCATTACAATGGAACCTCTCTGGCACCCGTGCTCTGCTGCCCAGCATCCCAGGGAGTAGAGCACGAACGGTTGGCCTCTGCTCCCACAGCCGAAGAGCCAGGGCAAAAAACTGGAGCTGTGCTTCTTCTGCAGAAAGTCAGCTTTGCAAAGGTGCCATCCGCATTGCTGAGGTTCCTCGATTTCCCAACTCAAAGTCCATTACAATGGAACCTCTCTGGCACCCGTGCAGGGCTGCCCAGCATCCCAGGGAGTAGAGCACGAACGCTTGGCCTCTGCTCCCCCAGCAAAGAGCCAGGGCAAAATACTTGAGCTGTGCCTCTTCTGCAGAAAGTCACCTTTGCAACGGTGCCATCCGCATTGCTGAGGTTCCTCGATTTCCCAACTCAAAGTCCATTACAATGGAACCTCTCTGGCACCCGTACTGGGGTGCCCAGCATCCCAGGGAGTAAAGCACGAACGCTTGGCCTCTGCTCCCACAGCCGAAGAGCCAGGGCAAAAAACATAAGCTCTGCCTCTTCTGCAGAAAGTCAGCTTTGCAACGGTGCCATCCGCACTGCTGTCGCTCCTCGATTTCCCAACTCAAAC
Source organism: Psittacula echo (assembly GCF_963264785.1). NCBI lineage: Eukaryota > Metazoa > Chordata > Aves > Psittaciformes > Psittacidae > Psittacula > Psittacula echo. The sequence goes on along the minus strand of NW_027664159.1, from coordinate 7,475 downwards.
TCCATTACAATGGAACCTCTCTCGCACCCGTGCTGGGCTGCCCAGCCTCCCAGGGAGTAGAGCACGAACGGTTGGCCTGTGCTTTCACAGACGATGAGCCAGGGCAAAAAACTGGAGCTGTGTCTCTTCTGCAGAAAGTTACCTTTGCAACGGTGCCATCCGCTTTTCGGTAGTTCCTCGATTTCCCAACTCAAAGTCCATTATAATGGAACCTCTGTGGCACCTGTGCTCGGCTGCCCAGCATCCCAGGGAGTAGAGCACGAACGGTTGGCCTCTGCTCCCACAGCCGAAGAGCCAGGGCAAAAAACTTGAGCTGTGCCTCTTCTGCAGAAAGTCAGCTTTGCAACGGTGCCATCCTCATTGCTGTCGCTCCTCCATTTCCCAACTCAAAGTCCATTACAATGGAACCTCTTTAGCACCCGTGCTGGGCTGCCCAGCATCCCAGGGAGTAGAGCACGAACGGTTGGCCTCTGCTCCCACAGCCAAGGAGCCAGGGCAAAAAACTTGAGCTGTGTCTCTTCTGCAGAAATTCAGCTGTGCAACGGTGCCATCCGCATTGCTGTCGCTCCTCCATTTCCCAACTCAAAGTCCATTACAATGGAACCTCTTTGGCACCCGTGCTGGGCTGCAGAGCATACCAGGGAGTAGAGCACGAGCGGTTGGCCTCTGCTCCCACAGCCGAAGAGCCAGGGCAAAAAACTTGAGCTGTGCCTCTTCTGCAGAAAGTCAGCTTTGCAACGGTGCCATCCGCATTGCTGAGGTTCCTCGATTTCCCAACTCAAAGTCCATTACAATGGAACCTCTCTGGCACCTGTGCTGGGCTGCCCAGCATCCCAGGGAGTAGAGCACGAACGGTTGGCCTCTGCTCCCACAGCCGAAGAGCCAGGGCAAAAAGCTTGAGCTGTGCCTCTTCTGCAGAAAGTCAGCTTTGCAACGGTGCCATCCGCATGGCTGTCGCTCCTCCATTTCCCAACTCAAAGTCCATTACAATGGAACCTCTTTGGCACCCGTGCTGGGCTGCCCAGCATCCCAGGCAGTAGAGCAGTTACGGTTGGACTCTGCTCCCACAGCCGAAGAGCCAGGGCAAAAAACTTGAGCTCTGCCTCTTCTGCAGAAAGTCACCTTTGCAACAGTGCCATCCGCATTGCTGTCACTCCTCGATTTCCCAACTCAAAGTCCATTACAATGGAACCTCTTTGGCACCCGTGCTGGGCTGCCCAGCATCCCAGGGAGTAGAGCACGAACGGTTGGCCTCTGCTCCCACAGCCGAAGAGCCAGGGCAAAAAACTTGAGCTGTGCCTCTTCTGCAGAAAGTCAGCTTTGCAACGGTGCCATCCGCATTGCTGAGGTTCCTCGATTTCACAACTCAAAGTCCATTACAATGGAACCTCTCTGGCACCCGTGCTGGGCTGCCCAGCATCCCAGGGAGTAGAGCAGGAACGGTTGGCCTCTGCTCCCACAGCCAAAGAGCCAGGGCAAAATACTTGAGCTGTGCCTCTTCTGCAGAAAGTCAGCTTTGCAACGATGACATCCGCTTTGCTGTCGCTCTTCGATTTCCCAACTCAGAGTCCATTACAATGGAAACTCTTTGGCACCCGTGCTCTGCTGCCTAACATCCCAGGGAGAAGAACACGAACGGTTGTCCTCTGCTCCCACAGCCGAAGAGCCAGGGCAAAAAACTTGAGCTGTGCCTCTTCTGCAGAAAGTCAGCTTTGCAACGGTGCCATCCTCATTGCTGTCGCTCCTCCATTTCCCAACTCAAAGTCCATTACAATGGAACCTCTTTGGCACCCGTGCTGGGCTGCCCAGCATCCCAGGGAGTAGAGCACGAACAGTTGGTCTCTGCTCCCACAGCCAAAGAGCCAGGGCAAAAAACTTGAGCTGTGCCTCTTCTGCAGAAAGTCAGCTTTGCAATGGTGCCATCCGCTTTGCTGTCGCTCCTCGATTTCACAACTCAAAGTCCATTACAATGGAACCTCTCTGGCACCCGTGCAGGGCTGCCCAGCATCCCAGGGAGTAGAGCACGAACGCTTGGCCTCTGCTCCCCCAGCAAAGAGCCAGGGCAAAATACTTGAGCTGTGCCTCTTCTGCAGAAAGTCAGCTTTGCAACGGTGCCATCCGCATTGCTGAGGTTCCTCGATTTCACAACTCAAAGTCCATTACAATGGAACCTCTCTGGCACCCGTGCAGGGCTGCCCAGCATCCCAGGGAGTAAAGCACGAACGCTTGGCCTCTGCTCCCACAGCCGAAGAGCCAGGGCAAAAAACATAAGCTCTGCCTCTTCTGCAGAAAGTCAGCTTTGCAACGGTGCCATCCGCACTGCTGTCGCTCCTCGATTTCCCAACTCAAACTCCATTACAATGGAACCTCTTTGGCACCCGTGCTGGGCTGCCCAGCATCCCAGGGAGTAGAGCACGAACGGTTGGCCTGTGCTCCCACAGACGATGAGCCAGGGCAAAAAACTGGAGCTGTGTCTCTTCTGCAGAAAGTTACCTTTGCAACGGTGCCATCCGCTTTGCGGTAGTTCCTCGATTTCCCAACTCAAAGTCCATTATAATGGAACCTCTGTGGCACCTGTGCTCGGCTGCCCAGCATCCCAGGGAGTAGAGCACGAACGGTTGGCCTCTGCTCCCACAGCCAAGGAGCCAGGGCAAAAAACTGGAGCTGTGCCTCTTCTGCAGAAAGTCAGCTTTGCAACGGTGACATCCGCATTGCTGAGGATCCTCGATTTCCCAACTCAAAGTCCATTACAATGGAAACTCTCTGGCACCCGTGCTCTGCTGCCTAACATCCCAGGGAGAAGAACACGAACGGTTGTCCTCTGCTCCCACAGCCGAAGAGCCAGGGCAAAAAACTTGAGCTGTGCCTCTTCTACAGAAAGTCAGCTTTGCAACGGTGCCATCCTCATTGCTGTCGCTCCTCCATTTCCCAACTCAAAGTCCATTACAATGGAACCTCTTTGGCACCCGTACTGGGCTGCCCAGCATCCCAGACAGTAGAGCACGAACAGTTGGCCTCTGCTCCCACAGCCGAAGAGCCAGGGCAAAAAACTTGAGCTGTGCCTCTTCTGCAGAAAGTCAGCTTTGCAATGGTGCCATCCGCTTTGCTGTCGCTCCTCGATTTCCCAACTCAAAGTCCATTACAATGGAACCTCTTTGGCACCCGTGCTGGGCTGCCCAGCCTCTCAGGGAGTAGAGCACGAACGGTTGGCCTGTGCTCCCACAGGTGAAGAGCCAGGGCAAAAAACTGGAGCTGTGCCTCTTCTGCAGAAAGTTACCTTTGCAACGGTGCCATCCGCTTTGCGGTAGTTCCTCGATTTCCCAACTCAAAGTCCATTACAATGGAACCTCTGTGACACCCGTGCTCGGCTGCCCAGCTTCCCAGGGAGTAGAGCACGAACGGTTGGCCTCTGCTCCCACAGGTGAAGAGCCAGGGGAAAATACTTGAGCTGTGTCTCTTCTGCAGAAAGTCAGCTTTGCAACGGTGCCATCCGCATTGCTGAGGTTCCTCGATTTCCCAACTCAAAGTCCATTACAATGGAACCTCTCTGGCACCCGTGCAGGGCTGCCCAGCATCCCAGGGAGTAGAGCACGAACGCTTGGCCTCTGCTCCCACAGCCAAAGAGCCAGAGCAAAAAACTTGAGCTGTGCCTCTTCTGCAGAAAGTCAGCTTTGCAACGGTGCCATCCGCATTGCTGTCGCTCCTCCATTTCCCAGCTCAAGGTCCATTACAATGGAAACACTCTTTGGCACCCGTGCTGGGCTGCCCAGCATCCCAGGGAGTAGAGCACGAACGGTTGGCCTCTGCTCCCACAGTCGAAGAGCCAGGGCAAAAAGCTTGAGCTGTGCCTCTTCTGCAGAAAGTTAGCTTTGCAACGGTGCCATCCGCATTGCTGTCGCTCCTCGATTTCCCAACTCAAAGTCCATTACAATGGAACCTCTCTGGCACCCGTGCTCGGCTGCCCAGCATCCCAGGGAGTAGAGCACGAACGGTTGGCCTCTGCTCCCACAGCCGAAGAGTCAGGGCAAAAAACTGGAGCTGTGCTTCTTCTGCAGAAAGTCAGCTTTGCAAAGGTGCCATCCGCATTGCTGAGGTTCCTCGATTTCCCAACTCAAAGTCCATTACAATGGAACCTCTTTGGCACCCGTGCTGGGCTGCTCAGCATCCCAGGGAGTAGAGCACGAACGGTTGGCCTCTGCTCCCACAGCCAAAGAGCCAGGGCAAAATACTTGACCTGTGCCTCTTCTGCAGAAAGTCAGCTTTGCAACGGTGCCATCCGCATTGCTGAGGTTCCTCGATTTCACAACTCAAAGTCCATTACAATGGAACCTCTTTGGCACCCGTGCTGGGCAGCCCAGCATCCCAGGGAGTAGAGCACGAACGGTCGGCCTCTGCTCCCACAGCCGAAGAGCCAGGGCAAAAAGCTTGAGCTGTGCCTCTTCTGCAGAAAGTCAGATTTGCAACGGTGCCATCCACGTTGCTGTCGCTCCTCCATTTCCCAACTCAAAGTCCATTACAATGGAACCTCTTTGGCACCCGTGCTGGGCTGCCCAGCATCCCAGGGAGTAGAGCACGAACGGTTGGCCTCTGCTCCCACAGCCGAAGAGCCAGGGCAAAAAACTTGAGCTGTGCCTCTTCTGCAGAAAGTCAGCTTTGCAACGGTGCCATCCGCATTGCTGAGGTTCCTCGATTTCCCAACTCAAAGTCCATTACAATGGAACCTCTCTGGCACCCGTGCTGGGCTGCCCAGCATCCCAGGGAGTAGAGCAGGAACGGTTGGCCTCTGCTCCCACAGCCAAAGAGCCAGGGCAAAATACTTGAGCTGTGCCTCTTCTGCAGAAAGTCAGCTTTGCAACGATGACATCCGCTTTGCTGTCGCTCTTCGATTTCCCAACTCAGAGTCCATTACAATGGAAACTCTTTGGCACCCGTGCTCTGCTGCCTAACATCCCAGGGAGAAGAACACGAACGGTTGTCCTCTGCTCCCACAGCCGAAGAGCCAGGGCAAAAAACTTGAGCTGTGCCTCTTCTGCAGAAAGTCAGCTTTGCAACGGTGCCATCCTCATTGCTGTCGCTCCTCCATTTCCCAACTCAAAGTCCATTACAATGGAACCTCTTTGGCACCCGTGCTGGGCTGCCCAGCATCCCAGGGAGTAGAGCACGAACAGTTGGTGACTGCTCCCACAGCCAAAGAGCCAGGGCAAAAAACTTGAGCTGTGCCTCTTCTGCAGAAAGTCAGCTTTGCAATGGTGCCATCCGCTTTGCTGTCGCTCCTCGATTTCACAACTCAAAGTCCATTACAATGGAACCTCTCTGGCACCCGTGCAGGGCTGCCCAGCATCCCAGGGAGTAGAGCACGAACGCTTGGCCTCTGCTCCCCCAGCAAAGAGCCAGGGCAAAATACTTGAGCTGTGCCTCTTCTGCAGAAAGTCAGCTTTGCAACGGTGCCATCCGCATTGCTGAGGTTCCTCGATTTCACAACTCAAAGTCCATTACAATGGAACCTCTCTGGCACCCGTGCAGGGCTGCCCAGCATCCCAGGGAGTAAAGCACGAACGCTTGGCCTCTGCTCCCACAGCCGAAGAGCCAGGGCAAAAAACATAAGCTCTGCCTCTTCTGCAGAAAGTCAGCTTTGCAACGGTGCCATCCGCACTGCTGTCGCTCCTCGATTTCCCAACTCAAACTCCATTACAATGGAACCTCTTTGGCACCCGTGCTGGGCTGCCCAGCATCCCAGGGAGTAGAGCACGAACGGTTGGCCTGTGCTCCCACAGACGATGAGCCAGGGCAAAAAACTGGAGCTGTGTCTCTTCTGCAGAAAGTTACCTTTGCAACGGTGCCATCCGCTTTGCGGTAGTTCCTCGATTTCCCAACTCAAAGTCCATTATAATGGAACCTCTGTGGCACCTGTGCTCGGCTGCCCAGCATCCCAGGGAGTAGAGCACGAACGGTTGGCCTCTGCTCCCACAGCCAAGGAGCCAGGGCAAAAAACTGGAGCTGTGCCTCTTCTGCAGAAAGTCAGCTTTGCAACGGTGACATCCGCATTGCTGAGGATCCTCGATTTCCCAACTCAAAGTCCATTACAATGGAAACTCTCTGGCACCCGTGCTCTGCTGCCTAACATCCCAGGGAGAAGAACACGAACGGTTGTCCTCTGCTCCCACAGCCGAAGAGCCAGGGCAAAAAACTTGAGCTGTGCCTCTTCTACAGAAAGTCAGCTTTGCAACGGTGCCATCCTCATTGCTGTCGCTCCTCCATTTCCCAACTCAAAGTCCATTACAATGGAACCTCTTTGGCACCCGTACTGGGCTGCCCAGCATCCCAGACAGTAGAGCACGAACAGTTGGCCTCTGCTCCCACAGCCGAAGAGCCAGGGCAAAAAACTTGAGCTGTGCCTCTTCTGCAGAAAGTCAGCTTTGCAATGGTGCCATCCGCTTTGCTGTCGCTCCTCGATTTCCCAACTCAAAGTCCATTACAATGGAACCTCTTTGGCACCCGTGCTGGGCTGCCCAGCCTCTCAGGGAGTAGAGCACGAACGGTTGGCCTGTGCTCCCACAGGTGAAGAGCCAGGGCAAAAAACTGGAGCTGTGCCTCTTCTGCAGAAAGTTACCTTTGCAACGGTGCCATCCGCTTTGCGGTAGTTCCTCGATTTCCCAACTCAAAGTCCATTACAATGGAACCTCTGTGACACCCGTGCTCGGCTGCCCAGCTTCCCAGGGAGTAGAGCACGAACGGTTGGCCTCTGCTCCCACAGGTGAAGAGCCAGGGGAAAATACTTGAGCTGTGTCTCTTCTGCAGAAAGTCAGCTTTGCAACGGTGCCATCCGCATTGCTGAGGTTCCTCGATTTCCCAACTCAAAGTCCATTACAATGGAACCTCTCTGGCACCCGTGCAGGGCTGCCCAGCATCCCAGGGAGTAGAGCACGAACGCTTGGCCTCTGCTCCCACAGCCAAAGAGCCAGAGCAAAAAACTTGAGCTGTGCCTCTTCTGCAGAAAGTCAGCTTTGCAACGGTGCCATCCGCATTGCTGTCGCTCCTCCATTTCCCAGCTCAAGGTCCATTACAATGGAAACACTCTTTGGCACCCGTGCTGGGCTGCCCAGCATCCCAGGGAGTAGAGCACGAACGGTTGGCCTCTGCTCCCACAGTCGAAGAGCCAGGGCAAAAAGCTTGAGCTGTGCCTCTTCTGCAGAAAGTTAGCTTTGCAACGGTGCCATCCGCATTGCTGTCGCTCCTCGATTTCCCAACTCAAAGTCCATTACAATGGAACCTCTCTGGCACCCGTGCTCGGCTGCCCAGCATCCCAGGGAGTAGAGCACGAACGGTTGGCCTCTGCTCCCACAGCCGAAGAGTCAGGGCAAAAAACTGGAGCTGTGCTTCTTCTGCAGAAAGTCAGCTTTGCAAAGGTGCCATCCGCATTGCTGAGGTTCCTCGATTTCCCAACTCAAAGTCCATTACAATGGAACCTCTTTGGC